>NC_090375.1:137250276-137552461 GCF_036365525.1 Heterodontus francisci
GCGCAGAAGAGCAATAGTCATAGGGGACTCTGTAGTCAGGGCACAGATAGGCGCTTCTGTGGACGTGAGACTCCAGGATGGTATGTTGCTTCCTTGGTGCCAGGCTCAAGGATGTCTCTGAACGGACAGGGGTCATTCTGAAGGGGGAGGGTGAACAGCCAGAGGTTGTGGTACACATCGGTACCAACGACATAGGCAGGAAGAGTGACGAGGTCCTGCAGGGGGAGTTTAGGGAGTCAGGTAGAAAGTTAAAAGACAGGACCTCTCGGGTTGTAATCTCTGGATTACTCCCTGTGCCACGTGCCAGTGAGGCTAGAAATAGGAAGATAGTGCAGCTAAACACGTGGCTGAACAGCTGGTGTAGGAGGGAGGGTTTCAGATATCTGGATCATTGGGATCTCTTCAGGGACAGGTGGGACCTGTACAAGAAGGACGGGTTGTATCTAAACTGGAGGGGCACAAATATCCTGGCTGCGATGTTTGCTAGCATCATTCGGGAGGGTTTAAACTAGTGTGACGGGGGGTGGGAACCAGAGCAGTAGGACAGCAGGTGAAGTAACTGAGGGGGAATTAGTAATTAAGGCCAGTAAGACGAAGAAGAAGAGCAGGCAGGAAGATGTTGCTGAGCACAGCAGGACCGATGGTCTGAAGTGCATTTGTTTCAATGTGAGAAGTATAACAGGTAAGGCAGATGAATTTCGAGCTTGGATTAGTACTTGGAACTATGATGTTGTTGCTATGACAGAGACTTGGTTGAGGGAAGGACAGGATTGGCAACTAAATGATCCGGGATTTAGAAGCTTCAGGCGGGATAGAGCGGGATGTAAAAGGGGTGGGGGAGTTGCTTTACTGGTTAAGGAGAATATCACAGCTGTACTGTGGGAAGACACCTCAGAGGGGTCATGCAGTGAGGCAATATGGGTGGAGCTCAGGAATAGGAAGGGTGCAGTCACGATGTTGGGGATTTACTACAGGCCTCCCAACAGCCAGTGGGAGGTAGAGGAGCAGATATGTAGACAGATTTTGAAAAGTTGTAAAGGTTATAGGGTTGTGGTGGTGGGTGATTTTAGCTTCCCCTATACTGACTGGGATTCACTTAGTGCTAGGGGTTTGGATGGGGCAGAATTTGTGAGGAGCATCCAGGAGGGCTTCTTGAAACAGTATGTCGATAGTCCAACTAGGGATGGGGCCATTCTAGACCTGGTATTGGGGAATGAGCCCGGCCAAGTGGTTGAAGTCTCAGCAAGGGAGCATTACAGGAACAGTGACCATAATTCCATAAGTTTTAAGGTACTTGTGGATAAGGATAAGAGTAGTCCTCGGGTGAAGGTGCTAAATTGGGGGAAGGCTAATTATAACAATATTACCAGGAACTGAAGAATTTAGATTGGGGGCGGCTGTTTGAGGGTAAATCAACATCTGACATGTGGGAGTCTTTCAAACGTCAGTTGATTAGAATCCAGGACCGGCATGTTCCTGTGAGGAAGAAGGACAAGTTTGGCAGGTTTCGGGAACCTTGGATAACGAGGGATATTGTGAGCCTAGTCAAAAAGAAAAAGGAAGCATTCATAAGGGCTAGAAGGCTGGGAACAGACGAAGCCCTTGAGGAATATAAGGAAAGTAGGAAGGAACCTAAGCAAGGAGTCAGGAGGGCTAAAAGGGGTCATGAAAAGTCATTGGCGAACAGGATTAAGGAGAATCCCAAGGCTTTTTATACGTATATAAAGAGCAAGAGGGTAACCAGGGAAAGGGTTGGCCCACTCAAGGACAGAGGAGGGAATCTATGTGTGGAGCCAGAGGAAATGGGCGAGGTACTAAATGATTACTTTGCATCAGTATTTACCAAAGACAAGGACTTGGTGGATGATGAGTCTAGGGAAGGGTGTGTAGATAGTCTGGGTCATGTCGTTATCAAAAAGGAGATGTTGGGCGTCTTGCAAAGCATTAAGGTAGATAAGTCCCCAGGGCCTGATAGGATCTACCCCAGAATACTGAGGGAGGCAAGGGATGAAATAGCTGGGGCCTTGACAGGAATGTTTGTATCCTCATTGGCTACAGGTGAGGTCCCAGAGGACTGGAGAATAGCCAATATTGTTCCTTTGTTTAAGAAGGGTAGCAAGGATAATCCAGGAAATTATAGGCCAGTGAGCCTTCTGTCAGTGGTAGCGAAATTATTGGAGAGGATTCTTCGGGACAGGATTTACTCCCATTTGGACACAAATGAACTTATTAGCGAGAGACAGCATGGTTTTGTGAAGGGGAGGTCGTGTCTCACTAACTTGATTGAGTTTTTTGAGGAAGTGACGAAGATGATTGATGAAGGAAGGGCAGTGGATGTTGTCTATATGGACTTCAGTAAAGCCTTTGACAAGGTCCCTCATGGCAGACAGATACAAAAGGTGAAGTCACACGGGATCAGAGGTGAGCTGGCAAGATGGATACAGAACTGGCTCGGTCATAGAAGACAGACGGTAGCAGTGGAAGGATGCTTTTCTGAATGGAGGGATGTGACTAGTGGTGTTCCGCAGGGATCAGTGCTGGGACCTTTGCTGTTTGTATTATATATAAATGATTTGGAGGAAAATGTAGATGATCTGATTAGTAAGTTTGTGGACGACACAAAGGTTGGTGGAGTTGCGGATAGTGATGAGGATTGTCAGAGGATACAGCAGGATATAGATCAGTTGGAGACTTGGGCGGAGAAATGGCAGATGGAGTTTAATCCAGACAAATGTAAGGTAATGCATTTTGGAAGATCTAATACAGGTGGGAAGTATACAGTAAATGGCAGAACCCTTTGGAGTATTGACAGGCAGAGAAATCTGGGCATATAGGTCCACAGGTCACTGAAAGTGGCAACGCAGGTGGATAAGGTAGTCAAGAAGGCATACGGCATGCTTGCCTTCATCGGTTGGGGCATTGAGTATAAAAATTGACAAGTCATGCTGCAGCTGGACAGAACCTTAGTTCGGCCACACTTAGAACATTGCGTGCAATTCTGGTCGCCACACTACCAGAAGCATGTGGAGGCTTTGGAGAGGGTACAAAAGAGGTTTACCAGGATGTTGCCTGGTCTGGAGGGCATTAGCTATGAGGAGAGGTTGGATAAACTCGGATTGTTTTCACTGGAATGACGGAGGTGGAGGGGCGACATGATGGAGGTTTACAAAGTTATGAGTGGCACGGACAGAGTGGATAGTCAGAAGCTTTTTCCCAGGGTGGAAGAGTCAGTTACTAGGGGACATAGGTTTAAGGTGCGAGGGGCAAAGTTTAGAGGGGATGTGCGAGGCAAGTTTTTTCCACAGAGGGTGGTGAGCTGCCATGGGAGGTGGTGGAAGCAGGTACAATAGTAACGTTTTAGAGGCATCTTGACAAATACATGAATAGGAAGGGAATCGAGGGATACGGTCCCCGGAAGTGCAGAAGGTTTTAGTTTAGACAGGCATCAAAATCGGCGCAGGCTTGGAGGGCCGAATGGCCTGTTCCTGTGCTGTACTGTTCCTTGTTCTTTGTTGTTCTTTGATTTCCTCGCAGGATGTTGCTCGAAGTCCTCATAGCCGACCGATGGGGAAAAAGTTCTTCCACATAGAACAGTCCGTAGTCTAACTTCAGCAGTTGGTGATGCTTCCTTCTTCGGCGATGAATTTTAACAATTAACAACTTGCGAACACTTTCAATAGAATCAACCTGACTTTAGTGTTTTTGAGGGACAAAAGATTGTTACAGTCTAACTTCCTTTTCTTCCATTTAAATTACCAGAGATCTCTGTCTTGGCTTGATGTTTTAGAATTTTGAAAGATCATAATTAAACAGACTAAAATCCTGTTCCTTCAGTTTAAATGATAGACAGCTCTTTTTCGGGTGTGCTCATCACAGCTGTCTGTGTCTTCTGTGTCTGTGTGTTCCGTTAGCACAAACAGTCTCACTAAAAGCCAGTTCAAACTGAATTGAAACAAATGTATCACATCAGGCTGACTCCCAGTGGCTGTTTCCATGGTATCGAGAATGCACCCTTTGAATCACAGTCTCCAAATGGCTATTTCTAAGGCAATGAAAATGCACCTTACTATAACTCCTGAGGCTTGCCGGCTCTTAAAGCAATACTGATCCCCTGCAAGCCTCAAAAGCAAACCGCATATTTAAAAAAAAACTACAGGACCATGACACCTGCCTCCATGACCACTATCAGACCCACACGCAAACACCATCTGACCTTCATCAACCACCATCAGACCCTTTTTCCATCACCATTTGCCTGCTTGACCATTGTTGGAACACCCTCTTGATCACCATTAGACCCCCTCAACCACCACTGGGTTCCCATAGCTATCACTGGAGCCCACATGACCCTGCAATGAGACCCCTCCCCCACCATGATGAAACCCCGCTACGATCAGACCCCTTGCGATCGGATCCCACCCTCCCTCACCCGTTGTGAGCAGGACATCCTTATAATCAGACACTCCTGTGATCTTTACCACTCCCCTGCAATTGGGAATCTGCAATTGGGACACCCTCGCAATCTCTCTCACTCCCCCCTCTACACCTACCTATTTTTGTAGGCTGTGACCTTGTGAAGCAGGCTTCCTGCCTGAAAGGTTTCCAGCCTGTCAATCAGGGTCCCTGTGGGTAGGAACCCAACAGAAAAAAAAAATTAAAGGAGCCCTGTAATTAAAATCTGCTGGAAATTCAGGAAGCCCATTTTTCCGGGATTCCTTATCTCGCAACAGCTCCTACGCACAAACTCACCTCCGGGCTAAAATTTAGGCCTCAGATTTTGAAATGCAAAGGTGAACCTCATTGCATAACAGATTTTAAAGATCTAATTGATATGAAAGGACCACATAATCCACGAGTGTGGAAGGCTGTTTGAGATTTGCAGTCTCACTGAACGTATTTCCAAGGATTGGGATGACTAGCTAATGAAAAATAAACATTCCTTGGTAATCCTGGGTATAACTGAAGGGGGTTCAGTCCCAATGATGCTTGGTACCTCCTTAAGAGTAGACAACACAGCTCTCGAACAAGGGAAACCTAGACAATGGTTGTGATGAGTTGCCAAGTGGTGCTTCTGGTAAGCTACCAAGAAGGAATAACATTTAAAGACATGCACATGGTCAGAGTCAAAGCTCAGGATTTCACAACAACATAAGTCATATAATGTTTTGTCTCAGTGTAGTATAATTTCCTGTCCTATGTTATCTATGTTCATAGTATTCTGCAAATGAATAGCAGTCTCATTATGTTTTAGACATTATGATATGATGATTTATCGGCGCATGTTGCTTTTTCAAAATTCTTTCTGCATTCTATGAAGATGGGTTATCAGGAGTACTGAGGCCATCCCAGGCAAATGGCAAAAGTGCTGCTCGTCATTAATACAGCAGAGAAAAGGTGAACTGGTGGCAATTCTGCTGCCATTGATTTTATCATTCCTCCATTTCTTTTAACTACAGTAGTTAATGCATACTGCTTCAGATTTTCTGGTGATTCATTTAGATTTATTCTCTGGAAAATCAGGAGGGCCATAAATTGGATGCATTCAATCCTGTGCCCAGTTCTCCAATCTGTACTCCCCCAGGTAATGCTCTGTGCTGGGAGCAGTCTCACAAAATATGTGCTTTTTATCTCCTACGATGCATTTTGCTTCAATTCCTGGCAGACTAACATTTCAATTTGCCATCTCAGATACTTCTGTAACTAGTTTGATGATTATATTTTATAATAATAAAATTCGGGGGGGTGGGTTTAAACTAATTCAGCAGGGGAATAGGAACCTAAATTGTAGTTCCAGTGTACAGGATGTTGAGAGTAGTGAGGTCAGGGATAAGGTTACAAGGACGCAAGAGGGCACTGGCAAGCAAGAACTTGGTTTAAAGTGTGTCTACTTCAATGCCAGGAGCATCCGGAATAAGGTGGGTGAGCTTGCAGCATGGGTTGGTACCTGGGATCTCGATGTAGTGGCCATTTCAGAGACATGGGTAGAGCAGGGGCAGGAATGGATGTTGCAGGTTCCGGGATTTAGATGTTTCAGTAAGAACAGAGAAGATGGTAAAAGAGGAGGAGGTGTGGCATTGTTAATCAAGGAGAGTATTACAGCGGCAGAAAGGACGTTTGAGGACTCATCTACTGAGGTAGTATGGGCCGAGGTTAGAAACAGGAGAGGAGAGGTCACCCTGTTGGGAGTCTTCTATAGACCTCCGAATAGTTCCAGAGATGTAGAGGAAAGGATAGCGAAGATGATTCTCGACAGGGGCGAGAGTAACAGGGTAGTTGTTATGGGGGACTTTAACTTTCCAAATATTGACTGGAAATACTATAGTTCGAGTACTTTAGATGGGTCAGTTTTTGTCCAGTGTGTGCAGGAGGGTTTTCTGACACAGTATGTGGACAGGCCAACCAAGGACGATGCCACATTGGATTTGGTACTGGGTAATGAACCCGGCCAGGTGTTAGATTTGGATGGAAGCGAGCACTTTGGTGATAGTGATCACAATTCGGTTAGGTTTACCTTAGCGATGGGCAGGGATAAGTATATACCGCAGGGCAAGAATTATAGCTGGGGGAAAGGAAATTATGATGCGATTAGGCAAGATTTAGGATGCGTCGGATGGGGAAGGAAACTGCAGGGGATGAGAACAATCGAAATGTGGAGCTTATTCAAGGAGCAGCTACTGCGTGTCCTTGATAACTATGTACCTGTCAGGCAGGGAGGAAGTTGTCGAGCGAGGGAGCCGTGGTTTACTAAAGAAGTTGAAGCGCTTGTCAAGAGGAAGAAGAAGGCTTATGTTAGGATGAGACGTGAAGGCTCAGTTAGGGCGCTTGAGAGTTACAAGCTAGCCAGGAAGGATCTAAAGGGAGAGCTAAGAAGAGCAAGGAGAGGACACGAGAAGTCATTGGCGGATAGGATCAGGGAAAACACTAAGGCTTTCTATAGGTATATCAGGAATAAAAGAATGACTAGAGTTAGATTAGGGCCAATCAAGGATAGTAGTGGGAAGTTGTGTGTGGAATCAGAGGAGATAGGGGAAGCGTTAAATGAATATTTTTCGTCAGTATTTACAGTAGAGAAAGAAAATGTTGTCGAGGAGAATACTGAGATTCAGACTACTAGGCTAGATGGGATTGAGGTTCACAAGGAGGAGGTGTTAGCAATTTTGGAAAGTGTGAAAATAGATAAGTCCCCTGGGCCAGATAGGATTTACCCTAGGATTCTCTGGGAAGCCAGGGAGGAGATTGCAGAGCCTTTGTCCTTGATCTTTATGTCGTCATTGCCGACAGGAATAGTGCCGGAAGACTGGAGGATAGCAAATGTTGTCCCCTTGTTCAAGAAGGGGAGTAGAGACAGCCCTGGTAATTATAGACCTGTGAGCCTTACTTCGGTTGTGGGTAAAATGTTGGAAAAGGTTATAAGAGACAGGATTTATAATCATCTTGAAAAGAATAAGTTCATTAGCGATAGTCAGCACGGTTTGGTGAAGGGTAGGTCGTGCCTCAAAAACCTTATTGAGTTTTTCGAGAAGGTGACCAAACAGGTGGATGAGGGTAAAGCAGTGGATGTGGTGTATATGGATTTCAGTAAGGCGTTTGATAAGGTTCCCCACGGTAGGCTATTACAGAAAATACGGAAGTATGGGGTTGAAGGTGATTTAGAGCTTTGGATCAGAAATTGGCTAGCTGAAAGAAGACAGAGAGTGGTGGTTGATAGCAAATGTTCATCCTGGAGTTTAGTTACTAGTGGTATACCGCAAGGATCTGTTTTGGGGCCACTGCTGTTTGTCATTTTTATAAATGACCTGGAAGAGGGTGTAGAAGGGTGGGTTAGTAGATTTGCGGATGACACTAAGGTCGGTGGAGTTGTGGATAGTGCCGAAGGATGTTGTAGGGTACAGAGGGACATAGATAGGCTGCTGAGCTGGGCTGAGAGATGGCAAATGGAGTTTAATGCGGAGAAGTGTGAGGTGATTCACTTTGGAAGGAGTAACAGAAATGCAGAGTACTGGGCTAATGGGAAGATTCTTGGTAGTGTAGATGAACAGAGAGATCTTGGTGTCCAGGTACATAAATCCCTGAAAATTGCCACCCAGGTTAATAGGGCTGTTAAGAAGGCATATGGTGTGTTAGCTTTTATTAGTAGGGGGATCGAGTTTCGGAGCCACGAGGTCATGTTGCAGCTGTACAAAACTCTGGTGAGACCGCACCTGGAGTATTGCGTGCAGTTCTGGTCACCGCATTATAGGAAGGATGTGGAAGCTTTGGAAAGGGTGCAGAGGAGATTTACTAGGATGTTGCCTGGTATGGAGGGAAGGTCTTACGAGGAAAGACTGAGGGACTTGAGGTTGTTTTCGTTGGAGAGAAGGAGGAGGAGAGGTGACTTAATAGAGACATATAAGATAATCAGAGGGTTAGATAGGGTGGATAGTGAGAGTCTTTTTCCTCGGATGGTGATGGCAAACACGAGGGGACATAGCTTTAAGTTGAGGGGTGATCGATATAGGACAGATGTCAGAGGTAGTTTCTTTACTCAGAGAGTAGTAGGGGCGTGGAACGCCCTGCCTGCAACAGTAGTAGACATGCCAACTTTAAGGGCATTTAAGTGGTCATTGGATAGACATATGGATGAAAATGGAATAGTGTAGGTCAGATGGTTTCACAGGTCGGCGCAACATCGAGGGCCGAAGGGCCTGTACTGCGCTGTAATGTTCTAAAAAATTCTTCTAAAAATTCTAAAAAATAACATTTGCATTTTATTATACCTTATCCTCGGGACAAAATGTCTCTCAATTTATTCCTTTTGGAGTGTAGTGATTTTTGTTTTGTTGGGAAAGGTGGTAATTATTCTACATCAGCAATTACCACAGTTGCATTTAGATGAATGAGCAGTTTTCGATTTTGTTGTGATATTGGTAAAGTAAGGAAAATTGGCCAGGGAACTGGGGAATGATTTACTCACCTCGAATACTGCCATTGGATGTTTAACATAGACCTGAACAACAGTGTCTTGGTTTAATGTCTCATCAGAAGATGATATCACAGTGAAATGTTCGCCTGCATTTTGTGCTTATGTCCTGGTTCATCACTGACCCAGAGGGTCAGAAAGGATGCTATTAACTGAGCCAAGCTGACAAAGTTGGTATTATATCAGACATGCTACTTTGGTCTGAATAATGGCCCTGATTTTGCTGTGGAAATAATAGTGTAACTAATGGCACTCACCATTTTTTATGTGCAAATGGTACTGCAACTTCAGGTGGGAGGCAGATGTGTGGTTAAATGTGAATATCTAAAACTTATTGTCCAAGTTGCACTGCTCTGCCATTAACTTCACAAAAATGGCATCTTGCTGTCTGCCTCACCCTTGAATTGAATGGCGTGAAGTTGCAGTTTTTGCACAGCAGAGAAAATTAAACTCACCACAGAAAGTTAAGTCTAATCCATTGTAGTCTAAGTACCCAACGTGATAAGATTTAATTACTGCCAATCAACTTCTCTAGCTCTGCAACTTAACTATTACAGGTGTGGAATCCCATTTTTTTAGGTTTTAATTGTGAGATATTTAACAAATGTAAAATTCTAAATAAAGGTTTTTTAGCTTTTCTTTTCCCTCTCTTTTTTCTCTTTCTTTCTTGCGCTTTATTTTTCTTTCTGTACTTGATTTGACACTGAGTTCAGCCATTCTAATTTATACATCTTTCTCATTCCCTGCGCTATTAATTGCACAATTCTTGCATCTGATTGGTTAAGGAGATACACAGTTGCTTCGTCTCACTCAAGTCCCAGTTTCTCTTGCTGTGATGTCAAATTTTTATTTTTATTCATTCACAGGATGTGGGTGTTACTGGCAAGGCTAGCATTTATTCCCCATCCCTAATTGCCATTCAAGAGATGATGGTGAGCTGCCTTCTTGAGCCACTGCAGTCTACGTGAAGTAGGAACACCCACCGTGTTGTGAGGAAGAGAGTTCCATGATTTTGACCAAGCGACAATGAAGGAATGGCGATATATTTCCAAGCCAGGATGGTGTGTGACTTGGAGTGGAGCTTGCATGTGGTTGTGTTCCCATGCTGCTCTTGTTCTTCTCGGTGTTCGAGGTCACAGGTTTGGAAGGTGCTGCCAAAGGATCTTTGACAAGTTGCTGCAGTGCAACTTGTAGATGGTACACACTGGAGTCACGGTGCACTGGTGATGGAGGGAATGAACGTTTAAGGTGGTGGACAGGAGGTCAATCAAGTGGACTGCTTTGTCCCGGATGATGGCAAGCTTCTTGAATGTTGTTGGAGCTGCACTCATCCAGGCATGTAGGGAGTATTCCATCACATTCCTGACGTGTGCATTGTAGATGATGGCTTTGGGTAGTCAAGAGGTGAGTTACGTACTGCAGAAAACCCAATCTCTGACCTTCTCTTGTAGCTATTCTATTTATGTGGCTGGTCTAGTTAATTTTTTGGTCAATGGTAACTCCAAATATGTTGATTGTGGGGGATTCAGCAATGGTATTGCTGTCGAATGTCAAGGGGATATGGTTAGAATCTCTCTTATTGGAGCTGTCATTGTCTAGTAGCTGTGTGGCATGAATGTTACTTGCCATTTATCAGCCCAACCCTGAATGTTGTCCAGGTCTTGTTGCATGCAGACACAGACTGCTTCAGTGTCTGAGGCATTGTGAATGGAACTGAACACTGTGCAATCATCAATGACCATCCCCATTTCTAAGTTTATGATGGAGGGGAGATCATTGATGAAGCAGTGAAGATGGTTTGGCCTAGGACACTGCCTTGAGTAATCCCTGCAGTGATGTTCTGGGGCTGAGATGATTGACCTCCAACAACCACAACCATCTTCCTTTGTGCTAAGAATGACCCAGCAAATGGAGAGTTTTCCCTTGATTCCCACTGACTTCAATTTTTCTCAGGCATCTTGATGCCGCACTCAGTCAAATGCTGCCTTGATGTCAATGGACGTCATTCTCACCTTACCTCTGGAACTCAGCTCTTTTGTCCATGTTTGGACCAAGGCCTCATGATCCTAGCAGAACCCAAACTAAGTATTGGTGGGAAGGTTATTGGTGAGTAAGTGCCGCTTGATCGCACTGCCAATGACAACTTCCATCAGTTTTCTGATGGTTGAAACTGTTCGGAGCTCTAATTGGTCAGATTGGATTTGTCCTGTTTTTTGTAGAGAGGGCATACCTGGGCAATTTTTCACTTTGTCGTTAGATGCCAGTGTTTGTAGCTACACTGGAAAAGGTTGGCTTGGGATGTGGCTAGTTCTGGAGTACAAGTCTTCAGCACTACAACCAGAATGTTATTGGGCGCCATAGCCTCTGCTGTATTCAATGCCGTTTCTTGACATCACCTGTAATTAATCAAATTGCTTGAATACTAACATCTGTAATGCTGGAGACCTCAGGAGGAGGCCGAGATGGATCATCCACTTGGCACATCTGGCTGAAGATGGTCACAAATGCTTTAACCTTGTCTTTTGCACTGATGTGCTGGGCTCAGCCATCATTGAAGATGGGGTATTTGTGGAGCCTCCTCCTCCTGTGAGTTGTTTAATTGTCTGTCACCATTCATGAGTGGATGTGGCAGGACTGCAGAGCTTTGATCTGATCCATTGATTGTGGGATCGCTTAGCTCTACCAGTAGCAAGTAGCTTCCAATGTTTAGCATGCATGTAATCCTGTGCTGTAGCTTCACCAAATTGGGAACTAATTTTTTGGTATGCCTGCTGCTGCTCCTGGCATGCTCCCCTGCACTCCTCATTGAACCAGGGTTGGTGCTCCGGCTTGATGGTAGTGGTAGAATGAGGGATATACTAGGCCATGAGGTTACAGATTGTAGTTAATACAATTCTGCTGCTGCTGCTGATGGCCCATAGCACCTCTTGGATACCAAGTTTTGAATTTTTCCCATTTAGCACAGTGGTAGTGCCACACAACACAATGGAACATGTCCTCAGTGTGAAGATGTTACTTCACCTCCACAAGGACTGTGCAGTGGTCACTCCTACCAATACTGTCATAGACAGTTGCATCTATGAAGGTATATTGGTGAGAATGAGGTCAGGTAGGTTTTGTCCTCGTTTGGTTCTCTTACCGCCTGCTGCAGGCCCAGTCTGGTAGATTTGTCCTTCAGGACTCAGCCAGCTCGGTGAGTGGTGGTTCTGCCAAGCCACTTCTGGTGATGGGCCTTGAAGACCCCACCCAGAGTATGTTCTGTGCCGTTAATAGCCTCAGTGCTTCTTCCAAGTGGTGTGCAACATGCAGGAGTACTGATTCATCAACTGTGGGAGGGTGGTAGGTGGTAATCAGCAGGAGGTTTCCTTGCCGATGCTTAATCTGATGCCATGGGATTTCATGGGTTCTGGAGTCAATGCTGAGGAATCTCAGGGCCACTCACTCCTAACTGTATACCACTGTGCCGCCACCTCTATTTGGTCTGTCCTGCCAATGGGACAGGACATACTCAGGGATGGTGATGGAGGAGTCTGGGACATTGACTGTAAGGTATGATTCTATGAGTATGACTGTGTCAGGCTGTTGCTTCGCTAGTTTGTGAAACAACTCTCCTCAAATGTTAGTAAGGAGGACTTTACAGGGCTGACTGGACTATGTGTGCTTTTACGACTGAGGTTGGAGGAGTGCACTGTCTCCCTCTAGTCCTACTACTCCACTGGTCACAACATATATTTGAAAATATTTTAACCAATTATGGATATGGCCAATTATATACCTTTATCTATCTATTTCAGAATACAAATCCACCAACCAGGTTTCTTCAACAAACAACAAAAATTATTAAGTTATTATAAAGCTAGACTTATTCAATAAAGATGCAAAGCTCATTAATGCACAGGTTGAAATATGAAAGTAGAAATATATTCCCTTCTAATTAGCTCAATACACACACGCATACCGGTTAAAGAAAAAATAAGCTTTCTATGCAGAGATCAACTTTGCAAAAAAAAAAATTTGACCAAATACTTGTTAATTCTTGAAGAAAAAAAGAATAAGATATGTAATGTTCCAGCTGGCCATTTGGTCTGACGTCCAGGTACACGTAGATGCTGTCACTGGGATCTTTCTGCAGCAGTCTGTTCAGGAGACATCAAGGAGTAGTCTTGTAGTAAAAACAAGAAATGCTGGAACCACTCAGCAGGTCTGGCAGCATCTGTGGAAAGAGAAGCAGAGTTAACGTTTTGGGTCAGTGACCCTTCTTCGGAAGTCTTGTAGTCTTGTAGGCTTTTCAGGAGAATTATTGCATCAGTGGGTTCAGCTATCACACTGGATTCTCAGAAGATTTTTCAAAACAAGTGGAAAAGGATGAGTTGGGTGACTTCACTCTTGGCAGGATACGCACCAACTGCACTCCAAACAATTTCCAACAACAAAAACAAAACTCCTGAGCCATAAATCTAGACATGTGACTTCTCTGTAAACAACTCCAAATAGTTCCATAGTCCATAAGGCTCCGGCAGTTTACTTAGCTTAAGACATGTGACTTCCAGTAAGTGTTTGTTTTTAAACAAAGACTCAAGTGTCCTTCCAGTGACCCTTTAAAAAAACAAGGCCAGCATCTTCTCAGGTATTTTCCACAGTCTTTTAAACACAAGTCCTGAAAAATATTAATAATTGAAGCACGTTTATGACAGTGCTTTTGTCATGTCCCGTGTCTAGGTTGATGCTGGCTGGTCCATTTGGTTTTATTGTTATTTGTCTTTTTCGTATCGGTTTGATACAACTCAGTGCATTGCGCTTTCATCAAAATGTCTCACAAAAAATTAATAATAAATTTACTTGCAAGTGCAAGTCCAAAGAATGACAGACACTATTAGATGGCCTAATACAGCAAATTATGGCCCAAACCTTATTAGAACTAATTTTCAGGTCACTCATGGGTGCATTGGTCTATTAATTCACTGAGCAAGTGCATCTTCCTTTTACCTCTAAAGCTTGGGGGTTATTTTAACCTGATGTGCCTGGCAGAAAACTGGCAGCATTGAATCAGCTGCCCCTTTTGCATCCTATCTGATTTTACTCTCCATTAACTTGTAAACAACTGAACTAAAGAGCTATTTAGGGAGCATAAATGGCTGCCCTTCAAATGACCAATTCTAATTTCACATTTTTAAGAGAGGCTATCCCATTAAGCTGCAGGGGGCAATAGAGAGCTTTGTTACAGCAACAGAAAACTATTTAACTGGCATTTCAAAGTTGACATCCTCTGCTTGAAAATTGATTTTAAAATTACAAATGGAAGACATAAAGCTGCTAGGTTTTTTCTGAAGGATTTTCAAGCTATTTGAAGGGAAAAATATACTAATCAGTGTCTGTCCCTGTGTTTCAGTTGTGGATTTCACCATGGTTACAAATTGAGACCTATTCCAGGTAAAATAAGCTGCAGAAACCTTTTTTCTTTAGATTATACATCGAAATAACATGTATATGTTCTGTTTGGTTCTTAATACTGTAACCGATAAGGTAAATTGCAATTTCAAATCAGCTTCAAATAAATATCATAATTCTGACTGTACACATATCACAGAATCACACAATTGTTCAGCCCATCGTGTCTGCACCAGCTCTCTGAATGAGCAATTCACCTAGTGCCACTGCCCCGCCTTCTCCCCATTATTCTGCATTTTTTTCCTTTTCATATAACAGTCTAATTCCCTTTTGAATGCTTCAGTTAAACCTGGCTCCATCATACTTTCAGGCAGTGCATTCCAGACCTTAACCACGTGCTGTGTGAAAAAGTTTTTCCTCGTGTCGCTTTTGCTTCTTTTCACAATTACTTTAAATTTGTGCCCTCTTGTTCTTGATCATTTCATGAGTGGGAACAGTTCCCCTCTATCTACACTGTCCAGACCCCTCATGATTTTGAATGCCTCTATCAAATCTCCTTTCAGCCTTCTTTTTCTGCAAGGAAAACAGTCCTAACGTCTCCAATCTATCCATAACTGAAGTTCCTAATCCCTGGAATCATTCTCGTGAATGTTTTCTGAATCCTTTCTAATGCCTTCACATCCTTCCCAAAGTGTAGCATCCAGAACTGGACGCAATACTCCGGTTGAGGCCCAACTAATGTCTTTTACAAGTTCAGCATAACCTCCTTGGTCTTGTACTCTGTGCCCCAATTATGTTTTTTTATTCCTTCATGGGATGTGGGCATCACTGGCTAGGCCAGCATTTATTGCCCATCCCTAATTGCCCTTGAGAAGGTGGTGGTGAGCTGCCTTCTTGAACCACTGCAGTCCATGTGGGGTAGGTACACCCACAGTGCTGTTAGGAAGGGAGCTCCAGGATTTTGACCCAGCGACAGTGAAGGAACGGCGATATAGTTCCAAGTCACGATGGTGTGTGGCTTGGAGGGGAACTTGCAGGTGGTGGTGTTCGCATACATTTGCTACCCTTGTCCTTCTAGGTGGTAGAGGTCGCGGGTTTGGAAGGTGTTGCCAAAGGAGCCTTGGTGCATCGCTGCAATGCATTTGTAGATGGCACTCACTGCTACCACTGTGCGTTGGTGGTGGGCAGGGTAAATGTTTGTGAATGGGGTATCAATCAGGTGGACTGCTTTGTCCTGGATGGTGTCGAGCTTCTTGAGTGTTGTTGGAGATGCACCCATCCAGGCAAGTGGAGAGTATTCTATCACATTCCTGACTTGTGCCTTGTAGATGGGGGACAGGCTTTGGGAAGTCAGGAGGTGAGTTACTCGCTGCAGGACTCCTAGCCTCTGGTCTGCTCTTGTAGCCATGGTATTTATATAGCAGCTCCAGTTCAGTTTCTGGTCAATGGTAACCTCCAGGATGTTGACAGTGGGGGAATTCAGCGATGGTAATGCCATTGAATGTCAAGGTTAGATGGTTAGATTCTCTATTGTTAGAGATGGTCAGTGCCTGGCACTTGGCCCAGGATACTGTATGCTTTATTAACCGCTCTCTCAACCTGTCCTGCCACCTTCAATGACTTATGCACATATGCACCCAGGTCCCTCTGCTCCTGCACCTCGTTTAGAATTGTACCCTTTATTTTATATTGTGTCTCCATGTTCTTCCTATCAAAATGCATCCTTTCACATTTCTCCTCATTGAACTTCATCTGCTACCTGTCCACCCATTCCACTAACTTGGCTATGTCCTTTTGAATTTCTGCAATATCCTCCTCACAGTTCACAATGCTTCCAAGTTTCGTATCATCCACAAAGTTTGAAATTGTGCCCTGTACACTAAGGTCTAGGTCATTAACATATATATCAGGAATAGCAAGGGTCCCAACACTGACCCCTGGGGAACACCACTACAAACCTTCCTCCAGCCTGAAAAATATCCATTAACCACTACTCTTTGTTTTCTGTCACTTAGCCAATTGCGTATCCATGTTGCTACCATCCCTTTTATTCTATGAGCTATAACTTTGCTCAGAAGTCTGTTATGTGGCACTGTATCAAACGCTTTTTGGAAATCCATGTATACCACAGCAACTACATTACCCTCATCAACCCTCTCTATTACCTCTTCAAAAATCTCCAGCAAGTTAGTTAAACATAATTTTCTCTGAAGGAATCCATGCTGGCTTTCTTTAATTAACCCACATTTGTCCATGTGACAATTAAGGTTGTCTCGAATTAATCTTTCGAGAAGTTTCCCCACCACCGAAGTTAAACTGACTAGCCTGTAGTTGCTGGCCTTATCTTTACACCCTTCTTTGAACAAGGGTGCAACATTTGCAATTCTCCAGTCCTCTGATACCACTTCCAAGTCTAATGAAGACTGAAAAATTATGGCAAGTGCCTCCACAATTTCCACTTTCAACTGTGATGTTAAATACTCTTAACAATTGAATCCCATTTTAGAGAACAAATAATAGATCCTTTCTCATGGACTTGATTAATTTGTAAGAAAATGTTTGCTCGCTAAAAGAAATATATATCATCTTCCTTGGTAAAGACCAATGCAAAGTATTCATTTAATACCTCAGCTATGCCCTCTGCCTCCATGTGTAAGTTCCCTTGTTGGTCCCTAATTGGCCCCAATTGGCCCTCTTTTACCACCCAATTATTATTCATATGTCTATAGAAGACTTTGGGGTTCCCTTTTATGTTAACTGCCAGTTTTTTCATATTCTATAAATGTAAACATTGTAATGTAAATCATAATCCTTCCAAAATGGTAGAATAATGCATTGTTTTATCTGTGCTTATAACACACATTCAATACCAGATAAATTAAATTGTAATAGTTTATATTCTCAAAGTTCAGACTTTGCATGAATTAGTTTGAACATCAATCTTGATCTCTCCTATTTCACATATACATGTTCAATTTGTGTAATGAACTATTACAAATACAGCAAATTTTGCATCTTTGTTATGTCGGTCATAATAATATTGCTTTGTAAAAGCATTCTCCTTATTACTGTTATATTTTTACTCTCAGATGACTGCAATTTAGCTGCCCAATGTTACCATAGTAACACATTTATCAATGCTGTGATTTATCAATCCCTCTGCCAACATGTAACGGTCAAACACTGTGATATTAAATACTCTTAACAATTGAATCCCATTTTAGAGAACAAATAATAGATCCTTTCTCATGGACTTGATTAATTTGTAAGAAAATGTTTGATCGCTAAAAGAAATGTACATATCAAATAATACAAATTGCAAATAGTTATAATGGTTTGTATAATTAAGTATTATAAAAACACAATTAAGAATATAAATGCATCGTATGCAACAACCAGAAAGTTCACAATGTTGCAGGTTCAATCTCCGGGCTCTGGAAAATTAGCCGATCTTGGTCAAGACAGTGGGAGGTTTCGCCACAGTTTGATTCAGTCCCCACTCCTGACTGCTACTCAATGGCCTCTGCGAGAAAATGAGTGGGTGCTGACTTTGCCTGACTACAGGATCAGGCGCAACAGTGATTATTATATCCCCATAAATTAACAGGCTGTCAACATTACACTGTCAAGATTCACACAGGTAAAATAACCACTTCAGGTTACTTGAGGTACCTGAGGGTGAAGGGGGGAAATTAGAGGAAACAAAATCACTAACTATTTTTTTTATTCATTCATGGGATGTGGGTGTCACTGGCTATGCCAGCATTTATTGCCCATCCCTAATTACCCTTGAGAAGGAGGTGGTGAGCTGCCTTCTTGAACCACTGCAGTCCATGTGAGGTAGGTACACCTACAGTGCTGTTCGGAAGGGAGTTCCAGGATTTTGACCCGGCGACAGTGAAGGAGCGGCGATATAGTTCCAAGTCAGGATGGTGTGTGACTTGGATGGGAACTTGCAGGTGGTGATGTTCCCATGCATCTGCTGCTCTGATACTTCGAGGTGGTAGAGGTCGCGTGTTTGGAAGGTGCTGCCTCAGAAGCCTTGGTGCGTTGCTGCAGTGCATCTTGTAGATGGTACACACTGCTGCCACTGTGCGTCGGTGGTGGAGGGAGTGAATGTTCGTGGATGGTGTGCCAATCAAGCGGGTTGCTTTGTTCTGGATGGTGTCGAGCTTCTTGAGTGTTGTTGGAGATGCACCCATCCAGGCAAGTGGAGAGTATTCCATCACACTCCTGACTTGTGCCTTGTAGATGGTGGACAGGCTTTGGGGAGTCAGGAGGTGAGTTACTCACCTCAGGATTCCTAGCCTCTGACCTGCTCTTGTATTTAAATACCATCTAAATGGTATTTATATGGCTACTCCAGTTCAGTTTCTTATCAATGGTAGCCCCTAGGAGGTTGATAGTGGGGGATTCAGCAATGGTAATGCCATTGAATGTCAAGGGGAGATGGTCATTGCCTGGCACTTGTGTGGAGCGAATGTTACTTGCCACTTATCAGCCCAAGCCTGGATATTGTCCAGGTCTTGCCGCATTTCTACACGGACTGCTTCAGTATTTGAGGAGTCACGAATGGTGCTGAACATTGTGCAATCATCAGCGAATATCCCCACTTTTGACCTTATGATTGAAGGAAGGTCATTGATGAAGCAGCTGAAGATGGTTGGGCCTCGGATACTACCCTGAGGAACTCCTGTAGTGATGTCCTGGAGCTCAGATGATTGCCCTCCAACAACCACAACCATCTTCCTTTGCGCTAGGTATGACTCCAACCAGCAGAGCGTTTTCCCCCTGATTCCCATTGACCTCAGTTTTGCTAGGGCTCCTTGATGCCATACTCAGTCAAATGCTGCCTTGATGTCAAGGGCAGTCACTCTCACCTCACCTCTTGAGTTCAGCTCTTTTGTCCATGTTTGAACCAAGCCTGTAATGAGGTCAGGAGCTGAGCGGCCCAGGCGGAACCCAAACTGAGCATCACTGAGCAGGTTATTGCTCAGCAAGTGCTGCTTGATAGCACTGTTGATGACACCTTCCATCCAGTAGGCTGATGGGGTGATATTTAGCCTGGTTGGACTTGTCCTGTTTTTTGTGTACAGGACCTACCTGGGCAATTTTCCACATTGCCGGGTAGATGCCAGTGTTGTAGCAATACTGGAACAGCTTGTATAGGGGTGCGGCAAGTTCTGGAGCACAGGTCTTCAGTACTATTGCTGGAACATTGTCAGGACCCACAGCCTTTGCAGTTTCAGTCATTTCTTGATATCACGCGGAGTGAATAGAATTGGCTGAAGTCTGAGAACTGTAATGCTGGGGACTTCAGGAGAAGGTCGAGATGGATCATCAACTCGGCACTTCTGGCTGAAGATTGTTGCAAATGCTTCAGCCTTATCTTTCGCACTAATGTGCTGGGCTCCCCCATCATTGAGGATGGGGATATGTGTGGAGCCGCCTCCTCCAGTTAGTTATTTAATTGTCCACCACCATTCACGACTAGCTGTGGCAGGACAGCAGAGCTTAGATCTGATCCGTTGGTTATGGGATCGCTTAGTTCTGTCTATCGCATGCTGCTTACGCAGTTTGGCACGCAGATGACCAGAACTAATGACCATATTTAATGTATCTATTTATAGTGTTTATACTTCATGTACTGTAAGATGTAATCACAGGAACAGCGTAATGACGGTTTATCTCAAAAAGCTATTGATCCATGCCTCTTGATTTATAAGAAGCACTTGTTTATGATTCTTGACAAGTTTCCATACACAATGTCACTTTACTTCGCAATGTTGGTGAATAATAATCAGAACTTGTTCTGGCTCCTCCTAATGTAACCTGTCTTTGCTGATTACAGAGCATATTAAAATGCTAAAAGTCTGGTGCGGAGACAGCAGAGTGCCTGAGCAACTGATGAAAATGAAGTGCAGTTCGTTCCATGACAATGGATCAGGGAGCTACCTTTCTGCAATAATGTCACGGCCTCATTCCCTGACAAACTATGACCTATGATCCAATGCGTATTATTTGTGAGTTTAATGCAGAACACACATGACATCCCTTTCTATGACACATCACAGACAATTTGCATGGCACCCTCGACATTTATATTGTATTTGCAGACAGCACATCACCTCATAGTGAACTTACATCCCATTTTTGAAATACGCAGAGCAGTTATATAACTCCAATTTTTGCATCTTTGGGAGCTCAGCATAAAAATATATAGACAACCACATCAATATAATAATTCTTGTTTATCATTTATTGTTTTGCATACAAATATTCTTTTTCACAGGCAAATTAGTTGCATAATATAAATGCTTACTTTCCTCCTTAACTAGATTATTCAAAGATAACATATGGAAGTGATTTTGAAATAGGACCATACTTTCTGGAAAAGGCACCCACACTGAATGGGTTAATATCTTACTATTTATGAGGGCTAGATGCATATGATAACAAATCTTTTAAATTGCATCCTATAGAATCAGACATAGGTTTGTGGATGCTTGTATCTTTTTACATAATTATGAAGTGGGCTTCGCCATCAGAAACTCTTTGCTCAGCATGATAGAGCCACCTTCAAATGGCTCGGAACGCATACTGTCCATCCGACTGCTCACCGCCTCGGTCCAGGACACCTACTTAGCATCTATGCTCCAACACTCTGCTCCCCACCTGAAGGTAAAGACCAGTTCTACGAGGAACTCCAAAATACCATTAGTAGCATTCCTAATACCAAACATTTGTTCCTGCTGGGGGACTTTAACGCCAGGGTTGGGGCCGACCATGACTCATGCCCCTCCTGCCTTGGGCGCTATGGCATTGGAAGGATGAATGAGAATGGACAGAGACTGCTGGAGCTGTGTACCTATCACAACCTCTGCATCACCAATTCGTTCTTTCACACTAAACCCTGTCACCAGGTTTCATGGAGACACCCAAGATTACGTCGTTGGCACCAGCTGGACCTCATCGTCACAAGGCAAGCCTCTATAAACAGTGTCCAAATCACACACAGCTTCCACAGTGCAGACTGTGACACCGACCACTCCCTGGTGTACAGCAAAGTTAGACTCAAGCCAAAGAAACTACATCACTCCAAGCAGAAGGGCCGCCCGCACATCAACACTAACCGAATTTCTTATCCACAACTGTTACATAAGTTTCTAAATTCACTTTAAAATGTCCGTCAAAACACTCCTGTATGGGATGCAGAGATAAAGTGGGCCCACATCAGAGACGCCATCTATGATTCAGCAATGACCACCTTTGGCAAACATGAGAAGCAGAATGCAGATTGGTTTCAATCTCACTTTGAAGAGCTGGAACCTGTCATAGCCGCTAAGTGCACTGCACTGTTGAACTACAAGAAAGCCCCCCGTGAGTTAACATCCATAGCACTTAATGTAGCCAGAAGCGTTGGACAAAGAACAGCCAGGCCCTGTGCAAATGACTACTGGCAACACCTATGCAGTCATATTCAGCTGGCCTCTGACACCGGAAACATCAGAGGACTGTATGATGGCATTAAGAGAGCTTTTGGGCCAACCATCAAGAAGATCGCCCCCCTCAAGTCTGAATCAGGGGAAACGATTACTGATCAACGCAAGCAAATGGACCGCTGGGTGGAGCACTACCTCGAACTGTACTCCAGGGAAAATGTTGTCACTGATACCGCACTCAATGCAGCCCAGTCTCTGCCAGTCATGGATGAGCTGGATGAACAGCCAACAAAATCGGAACTCAGTGATGCCATTGATTCTCCAACCAGTGGAAAAGCCCCTGGGAAGGACGGCATTACTCTTGAAATAATCAAGAGTGCCAAGCCTGCTATACTCTCAGCACTTCATGAACTGCTTTGCCTGTGCTGGGATGAGAGAGCAGTACCACAGGACATGCGCGATGCCAATATCATCACCCTCTATAAGAACAAGGGTGACGGCGATGACTGCAACAACTACCATGGAATCTCCCTGCTCAGCATAGTGGGGAAAGTCTTCGCTCAAGTCGTTTTAAACAGACTCCAGAAGCTGACTGAGCGTGTCTACCCTGAGGCACAGTGCGGCTTTCAAGCAGAGAGATCCACCATTGACATGCTGTTGTCCCTTCACCAGCTACAGGAGAAATGCCGCGAACAATAGATGCCCCTCTATGTTGCTTTCATAGCTCTCACCAAAGCCTTTGACCTCATTAGCAGACGTGGTCTCTTCAGACTATTAGCAAAGATCAGATGTTCACCAAAGTTACTAAGTATCATCACCTCATTCCATGACAATATGAAAGGCACAATTCAGCATAGCGGTGCCTCAACAGACCCCTTTCCTATCCTGAGTGGCGTGAAACAGGGCTGTGTTCTCGTACCTGCACTGTTTGGGATCTTCTTCTCACTGCTGCTCTCACATGTGTTCAAGTCTTCAAAAGAAGGAATTTTCCTCCACACAAGATCAGATGGCAGGTTGTTCAACCTTGTCCATCTTAGAGCAAAGACCAAAGTACGGAAAGTCCTCATCAGGGAACTCCTCTTTGCTGACGATGCTGCATTAACATCCCACACAGAAGAGTGTCTGCAGAGACTCATCAACAGGATTGCGGCTGCCTGCAACGAATTTGGCCGAACCATCAGACTCAAGAAAATGAACATTATGGGACAGGACATCAGAAATGCTCCATCCATCAATATCGGTGACCACGCTCTGGAAGTGGTTCAAGAGTTCACCTACCTAGGCTCAACTATCACCAAAACCTGTCTCTCGATGCAGAAATCAAGAAGTGCATGGCAAAGGCATACACTGCTATGTCCAGACTGGCCAAGAGGGTGTGGGAAAATGGCGCACTGACACGGAACACAAAAGTCCGAGTGTTTCAAGCCTGTGTCCTCAGTACCTTGCTCTATGGCAGCGAGGCCTGGACAACGTATGTCAGCCAAGAGCGACGTCTCACCTCATTCCATCTTTGCTGCCTCTGGAGAATTCTTGGCATCAGGTGGCAGGACCGTATCTCTAACACAGAAGTCTTCGAGGTGGCCAACATCCCCAGCTTATACACCCTACTGAGCCAGCGGTGCTTGAGATGGCTTGGCCATGTGAGCCGCATGGAAGATGGCAGGACCCCCAAGGACGCATTGTACATCAACCTCATCACTGCTATCAGACCCACTGGCCGTCCATGTCTCCGCTTTAATAACGTCTGCAAAAACGACATGAAGTCCTGTGACATTGACCACAAGTCGTGGGAGTCAGTTGCCAGTGATCGCCGGAGCTGGCGGACAGCCAGAAAGGCAAGTCGAAGAGACTTAGCAGTTGGCAGGAAAAAAGACAGAAGTGCAACTGTGTAACAGCCCCGACGACCAATTTTATCTGCAGCACCTGTGGAAGAGTCTGTTACTCTAGAATTGACCTTTCTTGCCACTCCAGGTGCTGCTCCACAAGCCACTGACCACTTCCAGGCGCTTACCCATTGTCTCTCGAGACAAGCAGGCCAAAGAAGAAGATTAAAGCAAATAGCTCTAAATGGACAGTTCCATGTCCCACGCTGCCAGCAGGGAGTGCATCGTTGACACACAGACCCTTATTTTTCACATTTTAAAGTTAGTGAATGAAAAATCATAAACTGTGCACCTGAAATTTACCAGGAGCCTCTTCCTGTCATGCCGCTCCCTGCTAGCACTGTGGGAGTGTGAATCACCTTAGATAAATATGTGCTCGACTAGAATTTCTGTTGGCAATCTCCTATCCTTCCACAGTAACTTTCGCATAACCTCAGCCGAAACCCCATGAAAAAAAAGCATAAACAGCAGTTCACGCTGATCTTCTGCCAAGTTATGGTGGGAGATCAGAAGAACTCTACATCACTGTATAAGCAATTGCTGTCTCTCCTAACAATCTCTTCCTTCAATCTTCTCTCTGTTTCATTAGTCCTACATTGGTCAGTGCTCCCCTAAATTTTCCTCTCTTTTTCCGATTAAGCTTTCAAAGACATGGGGGAGGTAATTTTATCTCAATCTGCCCATCGGGAAACTGACAGGATGGAGTGCTGCACTGATGTAACATCCTTTCAGATTTCACTTCCCATTTAAGAACAAAGAACAGTACAGCACAGGAACAGGCCATTCGGCCCTCCAAGCCTGCACCGATCTTGATGCCTGCCTAAACTAACACCTTGTGCACTTCCGGGGCCCATATCCCTCTATTCACTTCCTATTCATGTATTTGTCAAGATGTCTCTTAAACGTCGCTATCGTATCTGCTTCCACCACCTCCCCCGGCAGCAGGTTCCAGGCACTCACCACCCTCTGTGTAAAAAACTTGCCTCGCACATCCCCTCTAAACTTTGCCTTTCGCACCTTAAACCTATGTCCCCTAGTAACTGACTCTTCCACCCTGGGAAAAAGTTTCTGACTATCCACTCTGTCCATGCCGCTTATAACTTTTTAAACCTCTATCATGTCGCCCCTCCACCTCCGTCGTTCCAGTGAAAACAATCCGAGTTTATCCAACCTCTCCTCATAGCTAATGCCCTCCAGACCAGGCAACAACCTGGTCAACCTCCTCTGTACCCTCTCCAAAGCCTCCATGTCCTTCTGGTAGTGTGGCAACCAGAACTGCACGCAATATTCTAAGTGTGCCCAACTAAGGTTCTGTACAGCTGCAACATGACTTGCCAATTTTTATACTCGATGCCCCGACCGATGAAGGCAAGCATGCCGTATGCCTTCTTGACTACCTTATCCACCTGCGTTGCCACTTTCAGTGACCTGTGGACCTGTGCGCCCAGATCTCTCTGCCTGTCAATCCTCCTAAGGGTTCTGCCATTTACTGTATACTTCCCACCTGCATTAGACCTTCCAAAATGCATTGCCTTACATTTGTCCGAATTAAACTCCATCTGCCATTTCTCCGCCCAAGTCTCCAACCGATCTATATCCTGCTGTATCCTCTGACAATCCTCATCACTGTCCGCAACTCCACCAACCTTTGTTTCATCCGCAAACTTACTAATCAGACCAGATACATTTTCCTCCAAATCATTTATATATACTACAAACAGCAAAGGTCCCAGCACTGATCCCTGCGGAACACCACTAGTCACATCCCTCCATTCAGAAAAACACCCATCCACTGATACCCTCTGTCTTCGATGACCGAGCCAGTTCTGTATCCATCTTGCCAGCTCACCTCTGATCCCGTGTGACTTCACCTTTTGTACCTGTCTGCCATGCGGGACCTTGTCAAAGGCTTTACTAAAGTCCATATCGATAACATCCACTGCCCTTCCTTCATCAATCATCTTTGTCACTTCCTCAAAAAACTCAATCAAATTAGTAAGACACGACCTCCCCTTCACAAAACCATGCTGTCTCTCGCTAATAGGTTTATTTGTTTCCAAATGGGAGTAAATCCTGTCCCGAATAATCCTCTCTAATAGTTTCCCTACCACTGACGTAAGGCTCACTGGCCTATAATTCCCTGGATTATCCTTGCCACCCTTCTTAAACAAAGGAACAACATTGGCTATTCTCCAGTCCTCTGGGACCTCACCTGTCGCCAATGAGGATGCAAAGATTTCTGTCAAGGCCCCAGCAATTTCTTCCCTTGCCTCTCTCAGTATTCTGGGGTAGATCCCATCAGGCCCTGGGGACTTATCTACCTTAATGCTTTGCAAGACACCCAACACCTCCTCCTTTTTGATAATGAGATGACTGAGACTATGTGCACTCCCTTCCCTAGGTTCATCATCCACCAAATCCTTCTCTTTGGTGAATACTGATGCAAAGTACTCATTTAGCACCTCACCCATTTCCTCTGGCTCCACACATAGATTCCCATCTCTGTCCTTGAGTGGGTCAACCCTTTCCCTGGTTACCCTCTTGCTCTTTATATACGTATAAAAGGCCTTGGGATTTTCCTTAATCCTGTTTGCCAATGATTTTTCATGACCCCGAAATGCTCCCCCACTGAAACTTCAACCACCTGGCCGGGCTCATTCCCGAATACCAGGTCCAGAATGGCCCCATCCCTAGTTGGACTATCTACATACTGTTTCAAGAAGCCCTCCTGGATGCTCCTCACAAATTCTGCCCCATCCAAGCCCCTAGCAGTAAATGAGTCCCAGTCAATATAGGGAAGTTAAAATCACCCACCACCACAACCCTGTTACCTTTACTTCTTTCCAAAATCTGTCTACATATCTGCTCCTCTACCTCCCGCTGGCTGTTGGGAGGCCTGTAGTAAACCCCCAACATCGTGACTGCACCCTTCCTATTCCTGAGCTCCACCCATGTTGCCTCGCTGCATGACCCCTCTGAGGTGTCCTCCCACAGTACAGCTGTGATATTCTCCTTAACCAGTAATGCAACTCCCCCACCCCTTTTACATCTCCCTCTATCCCGCCTGAAGCTTCTAAAGCCTGGAACATTTAGCTGCCAATCCTGCTCTTCCCTCAACCAAGTCTCTGTAATAGCAACAGCATCATATTTCCAAGTACTAATCCAAGCTCTAAGTTCATCTGTCTTACCTGTTATACTTCTCGCATTGAAACAAATGCACTTCAGACCACCAGTCCCGCTGTGCTCAGCAACATCTCCCTGCCTGCTCTTCCTCTTAGTCCGACTGGCCTTATTTACTATGTCCTCCTCATTTATTTCACTAGCTGTCCTACTGCTCTGGTTCCCACCCCCCTGCCACACTAGTTTAAACCCTCCCGAGTGACGCTAGCAAACCTTGCAGCCAGGATATTTGTGCCCCTCCAGTTTAGATGCAACCCGTCCTTCTTGTACAGGTCCCATCTGTCCCTGAAGAGAGCCCAATAGTCCAGATATCTGAAACCCTCCCTTCTACACCAGCTGCTCAGCCACGTGTTCAGCTGCACTATCTTCCTATTTCTAGCCTCACTGGCAGGTGGCACAGGGAGTAATCCAGAGATTACAACCCTAGAGGTTCTGTTTTTTAACTTACTACCTAACTCCCTAAACTCCCCCTGCAGGACCTCATCACTCTTCCTGCCTATGTCATTGGTACCGATGTGTACCACAACCTCTGGCTGTTCACCCTCCCCCTTCAGAATGCCCCCTGTCCGTTCAGAGACATCCTTGACCCTGGCACCAGGGAGGCAACATACCATCCTGGAGTCTCTTTCACGTCCACAGAAGCGCCTATCTGTGCCCTTGACTATAGAGTCCCCAATAACTATTGCTCTTCTGCGCTTTGTCCGTCCCTGCTGAACAACAGTGCCAGCCGTGGTGCCACTGCTCTGGCTGCTGCTGTTTTCCCCTGATAGGCCATCCCCCCCAACAGTATCCAAAACGGTGTACTTGTTAGAGAGGGGGATAGCCACAGGGGATTCCTGCACTGACTGCCTGCCCCTTCTAGCGGTCACCCATCTATCTGCCTGCACCTTGGGTGTAACCACTTCTCTAAAACTCCTGTCTATGACGCTTTCCGCCACCTGCATGCTCCTAAGTGCATCCAGTTGCTACTCCAACCGATCCATGCGGTCTGTGAGGAGCTGCAACTGGGTACATTTCCTGCAGATGTAGTCGCCCGGAATGCCAATCTCCTTTTCTAATTGCTGCGACCAGGTGAGAAAGGCATTTCGGGGTCTGTTACTGACTTCACCTGGTCTTATTGTAACTGGGTATTATTTTTAAATACTGTGTTTTGAGCTCTCCTTTTGTGAATCCTTGTTCAAAGTTTTCAAATTATAAGGCAAAGAAATTAGCATAAACAGGCTTTCTTCGGTTTAAAGGAGAAAAGTGAAATTTATTAAATCTTAAACTTAAACTCTAATACGGTTCACGTCTACGGATATACAATGCTAGCAAGCACATGCGATACACACATGCAAATAGGGACAGAAATGAGCAGAAGAAAAATAAAATGGAGAGGTTTGAGGCAGTCTCTAAAGGGGATTTCTTGTTACTGTTTTGCGTTTTCCGCTCACCATAGAGTCCTTGATTGTAGACAGCTCTTACTTTCGTTGGGGCACAGTATTCTTCTTGAACCTTGTTCATTGCAGGAGACTTTTCTCTCTTGGGGTTCATATGTCTTCAATGGTTTCCAAAGCTGGTGAGAGTGAGATGAGAGCAGACAAGAGAGAGGTGTTCTCAGTCCAAGAGAAAAGTGCTTTCTGATCTATTTTCCTGTTGGAAGTTCAAATTCAAAAAAACTCCAACAGTCAGTCATGTGACTAAAATTGGTCTGACCACTTCTTCTATGTATTGGGGAAGTGACGCCTGGGTCCCCTTGTTCCAACACTGTCTGTTACTATGCAAATGTCTTTCCAGTCAGGGGCTTGCAATTTTCCATTTTAATGTTCATGTGGTGAAAGAATGTGCGCCTCGGTCTTGGCACTTGGGGGTGGGGTGGGGGGTGCTGGTTTGCCTGACATAATTCATTCTTTTTCAAGACCGTAAAACTG
This sequence comes from Heterodontus francisci, assembly GCF_036365525.1. Taxonomy (NCBI): domain Eukaryota; kingdom Metazoa; phylum Chordata; class Chondrichthyes; order Heterodontiformes; family Heterodontidae; genus Heterodontus; species Heterodontus francisci. Next base: position 137,279,039 of record NC_090375.1, read on the forward strand.
TGGAACATCTTAACCCATTTCATTCCTTTCTTCTTCCTGCAACCATCAGGCTTTGAAAACTCAAGTTTATACTCCTGACGCACTAATCATTGATTTAACTTATCTCTTCTACCACTTTCATCTTTGTGGAGCTTTGCACTACGGGCCTTGGCCTTTCACCTTGGTTTCTCAGAAAGCTCCTATTCGGCTGAACGCATTCATCCTATTAATCTCAGAACTGTCAGAAATAGATGCGTTCTAATGCTCAGAAAATGTATTTCTTCTCAACCTCAATGAAAGGATCTCGGACTCCAAATTCTCTGTAGTCATCAAATAAAATGTGCCCAATATGAGCAGACTCCTCTCCTTTCAATCTGGCCCCAGTAACTTAGCTGTGTAGGCCTGGGTCTCTGTCAAGGATGACAAGGTGGACGCTTCTTCCATCTTTGTAGATTTATTCCCCTTTAAGTCTATCCCTGCCTCTTGGAATGCTACAGAGGCAGCACCAGCAGCATTTCCCTCAGAGCTGATGGCAGACTCCCTTATGGTGGTGGAAATGTCCCCAGGAACCCATCATGCATCAATAATAAGCCCCAACACAGGGAAACGTGTTGAATTTGGGGAGGAATGGATGGAGAGACAAATTAGAATTAGAATTAGAATATTACAGCGCAGTACAGGCCCTTCGGCCCTCGATGTTGCGCCGATCATCTGACCTACACTATTCCATTTACATCCATATGTCTATCCAATGACCACTTAAATGCCCTTAAAGTTGGCGAGTCTACTACTGTTGCAGGCAGGGCGTTCCACGCCCCTACTACTCTCTGCGTAAAGAAACTACCTCTGACATCTGTCCTATATCTTTCACCCCTCAACTTAAAGCTATGTCCCCTCGTGTTTGCCATCCTCATCCGAGGAAAAAGACTCTCACTATCCACCCTATCTAACCCTCTGATTATCTTGTATGTCTCTATTAAGTCACCTCTCCTCCTCCTTCTCTCTAACGAAAACAACCCCAAGTCCCTCAGCCTTTCCTCGTAAGACCTTCCTTCCATACCAGGCAACATCCTGGTAAATCTCCTCTGCACCCTTTCCAAAGCTTCGACATCCTTCCTATAATGCGGTGACCAGAACTGCACGCAATACTCCAGTTGCGGCCTCACCAGAGTTTTGTACAGCTGCATCATGACCCCGTGGCTCTGAAACTCGATCCCCCTACTAATAAAGGCTAACACACCATATGCCTTCTTAACAGCCCTATTAACCTGGGTAGCAACTTTCAGGGATTTATGTACCTGGATACCAAGATCTCTCTGCTCATCTACACTACCAAGAATCTTCCCATTAGCCCAGTACTCTGCATTGCTGTTACTCCTTCCAAAGTGAATCACCTCACACTTCTCCGCATTAAACTCCATTTGCCATCTCTCAGCCCAGCTCTGCAGCCTATCTATGTCCCTCTGTACCCTACAACACCCTTCGACACTATCCACAACTCCACCGACCTTCGTGTCATCCGCAAATTTACTAACCCACCCTTCTACACCCTCATCCAGGTCGTTTATAAAAATGACAAACAGCAGTGGCCCCAAAACAGAACCTTGCGGTACACCACTAGTAACTAAACTCCAGGATGAACATTTGCCATCAACCACCACCCTCTGTCTTCTTTCAGCTAGCCAATTTCTGATCCAAAGCTCTAAATCACCTTCAACCCCATACTTCCGTATTTTCTGCAATAGCCTACCGTGGGGAACCTTATCAAACGCCTTACTGAAATCCATATACACCACATCCACGGCTTTACCCTCATCCACCTGTTTGGTCACCTTCTCGAAAAACTCAATAAGGTTTGTGAGGCACGACCTACCTTTCACAAAACCGTGCTGACTATCGCAAATGAACTTATTCTTTTCAAGATGATTATAAATCCTGTCTCTTATAACCTTTTCCAACATTTTACCCACAACCGAAGTAAGGCTCACAGGTCTATAATTACCAGGGCTGTCTCTACTCCCCTTCTTGAACAAGGGGACAACATTTGCTATCCTCCAGTCCTCCGGCACTACTCCTGTCGACAATGACGACTTAAAGATCAACAACAACGGCTCTGCAATCTCCTCCCTGGCTTCCCAGAGAATCCTAGGATAAATCCCATCTGGCCCAGGGGACTTATCTATTTTCACTCTTTCCAAAATTGCTAACACCTCCTCCTTGTGAATCTCAATCCCATCTAGCCTAGTAGGCTGTATCTCAGTAATCTCCTCGGCAACATTTTCCTCTTGTTCCTCTTCTTCAGAAATCCACCCTAAAGAGGATATTGCTAAGCATCATATCATTTTACTAAAATGCTGAAACTAATTTTCTTCCTTTTTTTGTGTTGATCAAGTTGAGTGATATTAGCTCTGGGGAATAGAATGCTTTTACATTTCTCGCAATTCAAGTCAGCATCAAGCACTCCCAGGTCAGCATGAACACATTTAGATGCAAAGTAAAACTCCCTGTACTCTGCCCCAAATTTAAGGTGCATTAACCCAATTCCCTTACTGCACCAAGGACATTTTTACATTTTTATTTTTCACATCAGGCAATCCTTGTAAATGAGATTGCAAATTAGGCACTGAATTAAATCAATTGTCCTTGGGCCCGAGCCCAATAGGAACTGAATTGAGACTGCCTAACCTCATTGATCACAGCTTTCTTTTGTAGGATTTCCTGTTGTGAATGTAGTTTGATCTGCCTTGAGACCTCAGATTTTGGATCTGTCCAACCAAAATATTTGATTATAGGAATATGAAAGAGAAGTTTAAAAATAATGAATAACGGATGTAAATTATTATTTTAAAAAGAAGTATTCAAAAGCCATTTACCTTACATAGGTTAAATGTTCATTGCAGAATATCACTCAGCGTCATTTTTGGATTGTTAAATTGAAAAGTTGCACAGAATGAAGATTTTAAAAAGAAGCATCAAGGCTACTTGGACTGTATTTTATTCAGTGTGTGTGGTCTAACAGAATATACAATGAAGCAAGAAACAGTTGAATACCAACTTTATTCCATTCAGATAGAAAGCTTCTTTTTAACTCCTTTAGAACTTCATCCCTAATGAGACTTTGTGGCAGATAGAACAGATTTAGCATTTCACTGTTACATTGATTATTTATGCTGCTGTTGTGATTTAACAGCGCGGAGTCGCCGAGTGAGCAGGAGCCGCTGCCGGGACCATGTGGTCGCTTTTCCTCCTGATCGCCACCGTGGACGGGCTCCCCGAACACAGCCATATGGCCTTCCTGTCCAGTTGACCAAGCTTGGCAACCACTGGCTGGGTCTTCATCACCATTTCTTTCCCGGATTGCCAGCCGTTCACCCTCTCTCTGCGGTGAATTCCTCTCCCAGCCTTACGCGTCCACCGCACGGGAGACCGCCATCTCGGCTTTTAATCTGTAATCTTTGCTGACGATGCTGCTTTAACATCTCACGCTGAAGAGTGTCTGCAGAGGCTCATCAACAGGATTGCGGCTGCCAGCACCGAATTTGGCCTAACCATCAGCCTCAAGAAAACGAACATCATGGGACAGGACGTCAGAAATGCCCCATCCATCAATATCGCGACCACACTCTGGAAGTGGTTCAAGAGTTCACCTACTTAGGCTCAACTATCACCAGTAACCTGTCTCTCGATGCAGAATTCAACAAGTGCATGGGAAAGGCTTCCTCTGCTATGTCCAGACTGGCCAAGAGAGTGTGGGAAAATGGCGCACTGACACGGAACACAAAAGTCCAAGTGTATCAAGCCTGTGTCCTCAGTACCTTGCTCTACGGCAGCGAGACCTGGACAACGTATGTCAGCCAAGAGCGACGTCTCAATTCATTCCATCTTCGCTGCCTCCGGAGAATCCTTGGCATCAGGTGGCAGGACGGTATCTCCAACACAGAAGTCCTCAAGGCGGCCAACATCCCCAGCTTATACACCCTACTAAGCCAGCAGCGCCTGAGATGCCTTGGCCATGTGAGCCGCATGGAAGATGGCAGGATCCCCAAGGATACATTGTACAGCGAGCTCGTCACTGGTATCAGACCCACCGGTCATCCTTGTCTCTGCTTTAAAGACGTCTGCAAAGGTGACATGAAGTCCTGTGACATTGATCACAAGTCGTGGGAGTCAGTTGCCAGCGATCGCCAAAGCTGGCGGGCAGCCATAAAGGCGGGGCTAAAGCGTGGCGAGTCGAAGAGACTTAGCAGTTGGCAGGAAAAAAGACAGAAGCGCAAGGGGAGAGCCAACTGTGTAACAGCCCCGACAACCAATTTTATCTGCAGCACCTGTGGAAGAGTCTTTCACTTTAGAATTGGCCTTTATAGCCACTCCAGGCACTGCTTCACAAACCACTGCCCACCTCCAGGCACTTATCCATTGTCTCTCGAGACAAGGAGGCCAAAGATATGAAGAAATGTGATTTAACAATACTAAACTTTTCAATGGGGAAGGTATAATTAATTAATATTATTCTACGACAACAAAAAAATTAAAATGACAGTCAGGATATTTTAGTGGTTCAATCTATTTCATAATGCATCTAACACCTTGTCTGAGATTGAAATGTTCGCATGATGAAACAGTGAGAAATGGAAATGTAATTTCTAGAGTGAATTACTTCTCCATTACCCTGAGGCACATCTCCAGTCTCAATGTTCATAGCCCTGGGCCTGTCATACTGGGAATTTGTAGACATTTGTGAACAGCAGTCATTTAGTTACTTGCAGTTTGTACTTAGCTGAGTTTGACATTAAATTGTTAATCAGTCAAATAATTAGCATGAAAAAGTGTCAAGTGTTATTTAAAGTCTTTCGGAAGATCAACTGTTAACAAAATAATTTGCAATCTATCATCCATCAGTGTGGAAAAAAATGCCCATAATGTAGTTGAGCTAAATGAGAGCTTTTTTTTCTTTGGGTTACATAACAATGGATTTAACCCCTATTTCTGTGACATCAAGTGATAACTGAAGTGCTGTTACCACAGAATAAGAGGCAGTGATCATTTCTGGAGACTGCGGGCTGAATTTTATTTCTAGCCTGCAGGTCCTGACGTCAGGACCAGAAGCGGGTACAGCATCCTTTCGGGCATTCAGTGGCCGGCCGAACGCAATTGAGCAGTGGCTGGCCAATTAAAGATAGGGTGTCACGGGGGTCATTCACTGAGAGGGCAGAGGCAGCAGCAGAGGCAGAAAATGCAGCATCATCTAACACCACGGAAGCTCTAGGTTCTATACTTAAACACTGACAGCCCTTGCCTGACTGCTCATATCCTCAAGAAAGCCCCTGCCTGACTGCTCAGAGCCTCAGCAGAGCTCCTACCTGACTGCTCAGAGCTTCAAGAGAGCCCCTGCCTGACTGCTCATGGCCTCAAGGGAGCCCCTGCCTGACTGCTCTTAACCTCGAGTGCATTCAGGAGTGCCAGGCATCAACTTGGAAGCCTGCAGGCAGATGGGCAAGAGGAAGATCCCAGGTGGTCCTGAGGTTCAGTGATGCCTCCCTCCAGACTCTGCTCCAGGCTGCAAGGAAAGGTCGGGAGGTCTTCTTCCCCAGGGATGGGAGGAGGAGACCAGCCCACCTGTAGGAACTAAAAGGTTAACCTCTGCCATGTTTATCTGTTGGATGAATCTGTAAGTTATGGTCTGATAAATCTCACGTGAGATGCTATGTTTTAAATTAGAATGATTTTAAGTGCTGTTGTGGTTATGCTCGAGAATAGTTATACTTTGTATATATGTATATAAGAACTAAGTTATGGACTTGTGTTTAGAATCATGTTGCTAAATGTACAATGTATATTGGTATACTGTAGTAGAGAGATGGTGGGAGACGGTGTTTTTGTAACAATAGCAGAAGTAATGTTGCTATGTGACCGGATGCCCATTCTGCATTTCAACGAAGACAGACCGAGTCACAATAAAGATAGATTTGTGGGCCTCACGAAGGATGATATTGCAAATAAAGATATTCAGTGACCATTCAAGACTGAATGGTCTTGACAGGGACAGCAAACATTCCCATTGCTTAACAATGACTTGGGCTATCTAGCTGTCTACAGAGACAATGTGCAGAGGGTAGGGTCATATCTGCAGTAATCTGATTACTATCAACTAGTCAAGAAAGGACAATGTACAGAAGGTGAGATTATACATGACCAATCAAAAGGTTAAGGTGTACTATAACCTAATATGGAAGGAAGGAAGCCATAAATAGCAAGTGCTGGGACAACTCGGGGCGCACCGATTTAAGAAGAAAACCAACCTACAGTCAACAGAACACCTCAAGAAAGAAAACGGCATCACAGCAGCTTGGAAGGCAAGGACCGAGGACACCATATATCCTTCTGTATAACTACTGCCGTTGGTGAAGTATTGTGTCATGCTCGGCCTCACCTGCCAAGAATGAGGCACATTCATTTTGTCATGAATGATGATTTTAAACTGTTACTGGAGTGAGGGGAAGACTTTTTTTTTTATTCATTCACGGGATGTGGGCGTCCCTAATTGCCCTTGAGAAGGTGGTGGTGAGCTGCCTTCTTGAACCGCTGCAGCCCATGTGGGGTAGGTACACCCACAGTGCTGTTAGGAAGGGAGTTCCAGGATTTTGACCCAGCAACAGTGAAGAAACGGCGATATAGTTCCAAGTCAGGGTGGTGTGTGACTTGGAGGGGAACTTGCAGGTGGTGGTGTTCGCATGTATTTGCTGCCCTTGTCTTTCTAGTTGGTAGAGGTCGCGGGTTTGGAAGGTGCTGTCGAAGGAGCCTTGGTGCATTGCTGCAGTGCATCTTGTAGATGGAACACACTGCTGCCACTGTGCGTCGGTGGTGGAGGGAGTGAATGTTTGTAGATGGGGTGCCAATCAAGCGGGCCGCTTTGTCCTGGATGGTGTTGAGCTCCTTGAGTGTTGTTGGAGCTGCACCCATCCAGGCAAGTGGAGCGTATTCCATCACACTCCTGACTTGTGCCTTGTAGATTGTGGACAGGCTTTGGGGAGTCAGGAGGTGAGTTACTCGCCTCAGGATTCCTAGCCTCTGACCTGCTCTTGTAGCCACTTGTTAAACAGATCAGCCATGGCTGGAAAAGACATTTGCACATTAACAGATGGAGTTTGGAAGGACAAAGCAGCCATTCCTTGACATTCAACCCACAATGTACTTTTGATCACCAGACATTGAATGTGGGGGAGCTTGCACTCCAGGTTGACTGCTAAGATGGCCGAATACACAATGGACATGGTCAAACCAGCTAGTCACATGACTAACCTGCTGGGCAACCTGAGTCTTTTGAATTTGTACAAATAGTTTGGGCAAAAACTCTGTTTGCTCCTGGATTGAGAAGATCTCTCCTGGCTGGCCTGTCACAGCCTCTCCTGTCTGCCTGCTCCCATCGCTTTCTCTGAATCCACTAAAGACACACAAACCCCAAATATTCCTACAGTGAACAAGGTTTAAGAAGAATACTGGGCCCCAATGCAAAGTAAGATCTACCTACAATCAAGGACTCTACAATGAGCTCGAAGAACCGTAACAACAACTCTTGAGATATTGCCTCAAACTTTTCCACTTCATATTTTCTTCTGCTCTTTTCTGTCTCTATTTGCACTATTGTATAGCAAATGCATGCTCGCGGGGGCGCGTCATGTATCCATAGGTGTTAACCAAATTAGAGTTTAAGTTTAAGTATAATAAATTTCAACTTTTCTTCTTTAAAACTAAGCAAGCCTATTTGTGCTGGTTTCTTTGCCTTATAATTGGAAAGCGGTGAACAAGGATTCACCAAGGGGGAGCTAAAAACACGGTGTGTTTAAAATTAAACCCTGTTACAGTAAGACCAGGTGAAAGCTAAAAGGAACCCTAGACTTCTTTCTCACTTGGTCGTAACAATTGCTTGTATATTCTTGCTGTACTTAATTAACTCTCTATCTTGATTAAGAAGCCAGCATTTGTACCTTGTGGGTCAAAAGCTAGTCAACATCCTACCTAAACACACAAAACTCTTACACACCTGATAAGCAAGCCTGGACGGAGATGGCGGAGGAGGTCAGCAGCCGTGGGGTCACCCCCAGGACCTGGATCCAGTGCCGGGAAAGTGTCAATTACCTGATCCAGTCTGCCAAGTTGAGTGTTCCATTCAATTTCAACCCTTTGGGCCGAGCTTGTGTCAGAGCGAGAGAATTCACTTGGTCGAGAGGGATGGACCAACCAACCATGGCAATTTGGTTCTGGAGTTTCGAATGGGGCCTGAGGTGTGGTCGCACCTCAGTTAGAGGTGCCCGTCTGTCAATGCATTCCCCTGCATAGTCCATCAAGAGTGGCCGCATGCCCCCATCATGGCTCGATGGATTTTCATCATCAGAGATGTGGGGCTTTTACCCGCTGACAGACTAACCTTGTTCCTCATTGTTTCTGCAGGAGAAGTCAGCCCACAACAGGAAGAAGCATGGCAAGACCAGCGGCGGAGTTCCTTATCTGTACGTCCTCACACCAATGGAGGTGGAGGCCATGGAAGTGGCAGGGCAACAAAGCAGCCATGCCATAGCTGATAGCAAGATGGCGGCACCCACCCAGGAGAGTGAGTGAGCATCTCCTGGGGCACAAGTGTGTCTCTGATGGCAAAGAGCCATGTAACGCATGTGATCCCCATTGAATCAATGGAGTGGTACATTTCGGGTGGAATGAATGAGATGATGGGCAGACACCAATCCTTTTATTTCAATAAATTCTCATGATGAAGGTGACTGAAAAGAAAGAGGAGCTGAAGAAGCTGGGGGACAGTCGGCCACCTCTGAGGAGGAGGAGGGAGCTTCATAGGGTCCACCGTAACATCATTCCCCCACACCCTCCACCAGCGCAGATACTCTCACATCAAAGGGTGTTCACGCGCATTTAGATTTAGGCACACAACCTGCTGATTACAGCACAGACGCAACCGGGCAGCTGACGGAGGCTGTGACAGCTGAGGTCACTGGCAGTCAGATGACTGTGGGAGGCCAGGCCCATGCTTAACCCTAGGCTGGTGATGTGCCTCTGGTGTCTGCTGCAGCACAGGAAATGTAGCAGCTGCAGCGAGAGGTGAGACAACATCTGGCAGAGATGCCAGAGGCTATGCGTACCCAAGTGCGGATGATGTAGGAGTCCATCCAGGCCTTGGGTGCTGCACTGTCTCTGCCGATTGCATGTTTAGCTTCATCCATTGAGAGATTGGCGACTCTCATGGAAAGCCACATCCAGAAGACCAATCAGTGGCTGCCAGGAATGCACACACCCCTGCACACCATCGCTTTGTCTATGAGCTCCATGCAGCAGTGGTTAGGCGAGAGGGGGCTGAGGCACCTGGAGTCTCCACTAGGTCCATGTCCCTCTCAGGTCAGTAGAGAGGTAAAAGAGGGCCTTATAAGGGTGGGGGAGGAAGGGCTACTGCCACATCTGGGCATTCCTTTCAGGGTGCTCTTGGTGTGGACAGTAGCTCCAAAGCCCTTCGGCCAGTGACACCAGCACTTGCCTCATCCCCGGTGAGTGCGGTTATACCTGCACCTTTGCAAAAGGCTCTCAGTGCTTCATGGCCCACTGGGCCTTAGGCAGTCAGAGGACGGCCGTCAAGATCATCCCAAGCCAGGGAGCAGCAAGGTCAGCAGCCTGTCTCTTCCTCAGCTGACAGCGTAGAGGGAGAACCATGTAGGAGCACCCGTAAAAGATTTAGGAAGAGCACATAAATGCACTTAGAGGATCACAGGTAATAATACTGCAGAAAGAGGATGTATTACGATGATTGTCACAGTAATTAAACTATGTCATGCACTCACCATGTATCCTTCCTGCTGTGGATTCCTTTTGGGAGTTCCTTTCAAACCTTCCTCTCAATGGGCTGGAAACAAGGGAGCAAGCCCCTGCGTTCAAAGCTTCGCTATTGACACTTTGCAAACTGCACCTGTGTACTGTAGTAGTAGGAAGGATGCAACAACAGGGCTGCTTAATGGTAACGCTTTATCATGGCAGTTCCAGAAGGTGGTAATGTTCAAAGGAAACGTAAATGTATAAAGGTGTCTCATGCCTCCCTCGCGTGTATTTCATTACACCTTTCCTACTGTGCCTAGGACCCTTCATCTAGGACTACCTTGGCAGCATCCTCCTCTGCATCCTCATCATCGGAGGAGGCATCTCGCTCCATGATATCCTCACTGTTCAATACCTCCCTGCCAGGTTGTATAATGCACAGCAGACCACCATGATACGTGAGACCCTTGCCAGATTACACTGATTGATCTATGCATCCAAATCTCAGCTTGAGTAGACCAATGGCCTGCTCGATGGTTGCTCGGGTTGACCCATGGCAGGTATTTTACCTGTCCTCTGTATCCTTGTGTGAGTTCCTCACACTCATGTGTCATAGCCATGTTTCAGTGTGTAGTCCGTGTCACCAAGGCACATGGGGGCACAGAAAAGGTCTGGCATCTGGGACTGCCTTAGCATATATGAGCCGCGGCTGCTCTCCAGGAATCGTGCACACATCTGTTAGTGCTGCTTGTGTTGGTCACAGACCAGTTGTACATTGAGGGAGTGGAATCCCTACCTGATAATGAAGGCAGCAGGATGGTCAGTGGGAGCCTTGACGGTCACATGCGTGCAGTTAATGATACCCTGCACCTGGGGAAACCAGCAATGGCCCCAAATCCAATAGCCCTCTCAGCTTGACTGTTTGGATTAGTGTGGAAGCACACATAGTCACCTGCCCTCCTGAACAGGGCATTGGTGATCTCCTAGATGCAGTGACCAATCGCAGACTGGGAGATTCCGCACATATCTCCATTGGACCCCTGGAATGATCCGGTGGCGTAGATGTTCAGAGTCACGGTGACTTTCAGCGCTACTGGCATCAGGTGTTCGCCAAATCCTGGGGCATCAGCTCATCCTGCAACATGGCACATAGATCATAGACAGTTTCGTGGAGAGGCGTAGTCTTTGGCAGCACTGCTGCTCGGCCATCTGCAGGTAGTTAAGCCTTGGCCGCTATACCCTCTCCGGAGGATAGCTTCTCCTGCATGCTGTGTGTTGTTGCTGTTCCCTTCTACAACCCTCTCTGGCCTTCTGTGCCCAGATCCAGCCTTCCTGTAGGTCCCCAATCTGCTGTCGCTCCCCTGCCCCTGAAGCTTCCTCCCTCTCTGCTCCTCCTTCTCCAGGGTGAATGAGGCCCATGACAGGTTGCTTCTCACTGAGCACAAGGCCTCTGGGCCAAACATACCTTTCACCTCCCTCCCTACTTGTGCCCTTTAATGAGGTAGCACTGTCCCAATGCCACCCTGGTGTGGATGCCCAGCAATGCTGGCACCTTGGCACCCCACTCCTGACAATCTTTCACAATTCCCCTTCCTCCACCCTTCTTGCCAAGAGATGCTGCATCACCCAATGGCTTCCCAGTGAAATCATCACTGAGCTCCCACCTCCTTGTCGCCTCTTTGCACCAGGCGAGGCCATCAGGAAAATTCAAAACTGAAAATAAAATTCTTGTCAATTGGTTCTGAATTATCTTATTTGGATTCCGGCCTTGTGAATGTGTGAAGCCTGCCCTCCATGTTGGCTGCTGACTGGAAAGTCCGGAGAGGACATCACTACATGGGCGGCACAGTGGCGCAGTGGTTAGCACCGCAGCCTCACAGCTCCAGCGACCCGGGTTCAATTCTGGGTACTGCCTGTGTGGAGTTTGCAAGTTCTCCCTGTGTCTGCGTGGGTTTTCTCCGGGTGCTCCGGTTTCCTCCCACAAGCCAAAAGACTTGCAGGTTGGTAGGTAAATTGGCCATTATAAATTGTCCCTAGTATAGGTAGGTGGTAGGGAAATATAGGGACAGGTGGGGATGTGGTCGGAATATGGGATTAGTGTAGGATTAGTATAAATGGGTGGTTGATGGTCGGCACAGACTCGGTGGGCCGAAGGGCCTGTTTCAGTGCTGTATCTCTAAACTAAACTACATGGGACTTCCTGTCTGATGTTTTCCGTTCCAATTTTATGCCCCCACGCACCCCCCCCCCCCCCCACCCACCCCCCACCACCACCTCTGTTGCCATCTCAACCAGTCCCATTAAATTGAGTCCTGTGGAGTGATTGTAACAGGCAGTGGGGTTTCAGGCAGATAAAGGGATGGCAAGTATCAAGCCATACTCCAGTGCCCCCTGGCATCATCAGTTTGAAGTCTGGGCCCAAAGCACATGGAAAGAGCCAGCTGTCCATGAAGCCCGGGTGAGTTAGAAGCCAGCCATCAGCACTCAGGCAAACTGCAGTGTATGGGAAGGGGAGGGGGGTGTGGGGTGTTGCCTGGTCTCCCAGGTGGAGTGGTGCAGGCAGGTGGGTGAGAGAAGGAAAGGTGAGAGCCATGGGCAGCAAAATCCCTGACTTCTCTTCACACAAAGGAAAATTTAATATGTACTTTACATGGCATCTTCTTCCTGCAGACCAGATGGCACTGAGCAGCACAGCCATGGCAGTCACCCTGTTTTGTGGGTGGTTAAAATGCTTTTGGGGTCCTAATGACAACATCAGACACCGATTTTCATGTATTAATGAGTTCACAGCCTGAGTAGATTTTTAAAACAAAGTCCAGTTAAGGCAGCACGGCATTGAGTAACAATGATTTTTGGAGTCGATTTTAACTCCACAGCCACCCCATTCTCACTTCATGGAACTGGCGAAAATGGTCTCCTGTTGTACAGAAGCCACATTTGAACCGATATCCCATTTGTCTTTCTTGATCAATATTACAAACCAGAAAGTCCTTACCTTAAAGTGAAACCTATGCTACTTATTTTTCCTTTGGTTCTTTCTAGTAATGCTGACAACTGCACTGTAATCAAGGCCCAGCAAATAAGGAGAGTAAACCTTAGGCCTATTTGTCACCAGAGTCTTATCTCCCATGATTTTCAGGCTCCAAAGGATTTTTGCTTGTGAGTGCTCTTGCACATTTTGTGTGACAGCCTCATTACAGCCTGAGAATTTATTTGAAAATATATATGAAGTACTCCCTGGTGTAAAATCCTGCTTTTTCACCAGGATTGCATTTTGTTCCTCATAAATATTTTGAAAGCGCTCAATAGAAACTTCATGTTTAATGGAAGTCTTAAAATGGCCCAGGCTTTATGTGGTTCTTTGATTTCATCCAATTTTTGCGATAAATTTTTAAATTATGTTCTTTGACGATATGTATTTTTGACTTTATTCTGGTACATATGTCTTTTTCTTTAACTCACTAAATGTGGGCACATCACTGGCAAGGCCAGCATTCATTGCCCATCCTTAATTATCCATTGTGAAGGTGGTGGTGACAACTGAATGGCTTGTTAGGCCATTTCAGAGGGCAGATAGGAGTCAACCACGTTGCTGTGGCTCAGGAGTCACATATAAGCCAGACCACGCAAACGACAGCAAGTTTCTTTCCCTACAGGACATTATTGACCCAGTGAACTAGCAATCAGCTAGTTTCATGGTTACCATTACTGGAAGTTGGCCTACGAATTTGGCCTAACCATAAGCCTCAAGAAAACGAACATCATGGGACAGGACGTCAGAAATGCTCCAACCATCAATATCGGCAACCACGCTCTGGAAGTGGTTCAAGAGTTCACCTACCTAGGCTCAACTATCACCAGTAACCTGTCTCTCGATGCAGAAATCAACAAGCGCATGGGAAAGGCTTCCACTGCGATGTCCAGACTGACCAAGAGAGTGTGGAAAAATGGCGCACTGACATGGAACACAAAAGTCTGAGTGTATCAAGCCTGTGTCCTCAGTACCTTGCTCTATGGCAGCGAGGCCTGGACAACGTATGTCAGCCAAGAGCGACGTCTCAATTCATTCCATCTTCGCTGCCTCCGGAGAATCCTTGGCATCAGGTGGCAGGACCGCATCTCCAACACAGAAGTCCTCAAGGCGGCCAACATCCCCAGCTTATACACACTACTGAGTCAGCGGCGCTTGAGATGGCTTGGCCATGTGAGCCGCATGGAAGATGGCAGGATCCCCAAGGACACATTGTCCAGCGAGCTCGCCACTGGTATCAGACCAACCGGCCGTCCATGTCTCCACTTTAAAGACATCTGCAAACGCGACATGAAGTCCTGTAACATTGATCACAAGTCGTGGGAGTCAGTTGCCAGCGATCGCCAGAGCTGGCGGGCAGCCATAAAGGCGGGGCTAAAGTGTGGCAAGTCGAAGAGACTTAGCAGTTGGCAGGAAAAAAGACAGAAGCGCAAGGGGAGAGACAACTGTGTAACAGCTCCGACAACCAATTTTTTCTGCAGCACCTGTGGAAGAGTCTGTCACTCTAGTATTGGCCTTTATAGCCACTCCAGGCGCTGCTCCACAAACCACTGACCACCTCCAGGCGCTTACCCATTGTCTCCCGAGACAAGGAGGTCAAAGAAGAAGAAGATTACTGGAGCCTACCCTATCAAACCTTTTCATAATCTTAAAAACCTCTATTCAGTCACTAGAGAAAAGAACCCCATCTGTTTAATCTTTCCTGATAGGTATAACCTCTCATAGATTCATTGAATGCTTCCAGCACATAAGGAGGCCGTGTCAGGTCTCTGCAAGAGCAACTCAGTTCTGTTCTGTATAACAGGTGGTTGAATTGATCTTGCTGGTTTTACATCATCCAAAATCTAAATTACCCCATTAGCAGTAGTGCTGCAATTTCCTCTGATCTTCTCTCACATCCCTGCCATAACTTTGACAGAAATCTTGTTTTTGTTAATAAAAGGGATTTCAGCTGGCCCTCCATCCAAGTTATGGCCTTGCTGAAGGACATACCTCAACAAATTTCACCCCCAGGTTTTATTTTAAGAAATCCTGAAAAAGATATACCACTACTGAATGCTAACGCACTACTATTGAGGCATTTACCAGACATCAACACAATGGACCAGATGATAAAACAAGAGGGTTCCTGAAAATAAACTTTCATGGAGGATTAGGGAACACAAGGTCTCTACATGCAATCAACAAACAGGGTCCCATCGAGGTTGTCAAGTCAAAGTAAAAGTAATGATGCGGGCTGATTTCACAGCATCCCAAAAACATGACTGAAGTGGAAAAAGATGAAAGAAGGCATGTCAGTGAGATCGGCAGGCCCCAGAGCCATATTGCCATCACCTGCTATTATGCTGCCAACCATATCGGCAGGCTTTGGCATTCTTAACTGCCAATGAAGAAGAAAACTGCTCTGCTTCTTTCAATTCAGTAGGGTGCCTGTTGTGGAATTTGACCATCTGCTGCGAGGACACCCATGGCGAATTTTCAATGTAGGGAGAGCAATGCCACAGGAAGGCAACCTCACCATTACACTCAGTCTTTATGATTATAATTCATTTTAGACTAGTACAAGCTAATGTGCTGATCACACATGTGCTAATTAGGTGACTGACGCATGGGACAGAATTGCCAGCACTTTCATCTTTCCCACTGAAGAACATATAAGGACATAGCTGCGCAATTGTATTATACTTCTGCATTTCCCAACATACAAGGGAGCATTGTCAGTCATTGATGACAGTTGTATGGTTACCATACTCCTCCTCACCCATGCATAATACAGTTTGAATGTATGGATTCCTGAAGTATGAGTGTGAATAAGATACCATAAATGAACTCCAAGATTATGAGAGTGCTTGGCAAGGTATTTGTAAAATTAGGTGCAAACACATACATCCACTTGTGTCTGTTTATAAACTGGAAATAACCATTTCAGTCTAAACTGTAGCAATATCAGAAACTCTGGGTGTGAAATTCAGATCAGTAGCACCACTGGTGGCAGGATGTCCTCGAGCAGCTCTGGGCCTTGAGAGCCCAGCTTCAGGCTGCACCACCTTGGCATGGAGTAGCTGGTTGAGAGGCAACAGCAAGGGCACTGGTGGAGTGACAGCGGTGAGAGCACGAATGCTGTCATCCTGAGAGATGTCAGCAGGTTCGTGCACCACGGAGCTACAGCCATCCCACAGGGCATTACCTCAGAAATCCACATAATCAGTTGGAGCACAGACTGCTGGATTGCCATGAGAGGCTGCAAGCCCTTTTGAGCATTGAGCTCGCAACCAAGATGGCAGCAGTCTCAGCCTGCAAGGCACCAAACTGGGCTTGCTTGGCAACAAGTATGGATCACATGACCCCTTTCCGAGCTTTCACTGCAACACTGAGATGTTGGCATCTGCCTGTTGAATCAGACATTCCATCATGGTCGGGCCTGCTTGTGCACTCATTGGGCTGGCTACCAGTTCCACGTTACAAAGGATGGGATCCAAGCTCTAAGCGACACCTTGTGTTAAGTTGGAGCCAGACTTCTTCATGGTCCATGACAGTGACAGTGATAGGAGTGTCTGTGACATGCCTACTGACACACCAAGCATATTGGTGTGCATGCTCAACAGCCTTCTCCTGCATACGACCTTATCAGAGTCCTCATTTGAGTCCCCTGGAGTAAAACCGGCTGCAACCTCATCCTCTGGTGAGCTTGCACACAAACTATTCTTTCCCCCTGACTTGGCTGCAGCCCATGGTTACCCGGTGACTCATCACATACAGATCCCGATTCTATACTAGCCTCTGAGTTCCAGGCAGTGGCATTATTTGAGCTGGTATGCAAGTGTCAAATCAAATGAAAGTGCTTCCTTATCAGTGACATGGGGCTGCTCTCTCTCTCTTCCTCCTGGGGAGTGCTGTCTAGGCGGCGATACTTGGGTATTTGAAAGTATTAAAGCAGAAGGGGAGGGTTGGATTGAGGGAGAGGTGTAAGAAGGTCCATCTGCACCATCTGCAGCTTTTACTTCATGCCAGATCTCAGGATACGGGTGAGAAGGGCATTGAGAAGCGGCATAAGGCAGGAGCATACAATCGTCCTCAATGCTGTTTTTGATTTGTTCATTGGATGTGGGCATCACTGGCATATTGCCTTTGAGAAGGTGGTGGTGAGCTGCCTTCTTGAACCACAGCAGTTCATGTGTCCATGTGCCCTACGATGGTCTCAGCAATGACGGATGTCACGGGCTCTGTTGCAGCTCTGATTCGGAGAACTATCTCCATTGTAGGGCTGAATGGATGGAGTCGTGGTGGCACTCCCACCCACCCCTTCTCTGGTTCTCTCTCCTGTTATGGGCAATCCTATCCTGCAAGAGAGAGGGCAGAAGGCCAGTGATTGTGTTGCACTTTCATTTGGTTGATATGCCTATCGTAGTTGGAGGTATACAGGGGCAGTGAGAGGTGAGCCTGAAGCTGGCATCAGTGGAAGGTGGGTGAGGGTACGATGGAGTAGGTGAATGTTAGACATAAGTCCTGACTGCTACTGAGTGCTGCTGGGTGAATGATGGGGGTGTGATGGATTGAGCAGCATGAGAGTTTGGTGGTGTAGTGGGTAGGAGATGTCATATGAAGATGCATTCACTGATCTTGACCACACATATTTATTTTTATTTTTATTTATTTAGAGATACAGCACTGAAACAGGCACTTCGGCCCACCGAGTCTGTGCCGACCATCAACCACCCATTTATACTAATCCTACACTAATTCCATATTCCTACCACATCCCCACCTGTCCCTATATTTCCCTACCACCTACCTATACTA
Organism: Heterodontus francisci; assembly: GCF_036365525.1. NCBI lineage: Eukaryota > Metazoa > Chordata > Chondrichthyes > Heterodontiformes > Heterodontidae > Heterodontus > Heterodontus francisci. The sequence goes on from NC_090375.1 coordinate 137,296,659, forward strand.
GGGGTTTACAATGGCCAATTTACCTATCAACCTGCAAGTCTTTGGCATGTGTGAGGAAACCGGAGCACCCGGAGGAATCCCACGCAGACACAGGGAGAACTTGCAAACTCCACACAGGCAGTACCCAGAATTGAACCCAGGTCGCTGGAGCTGTGAGGCTGCGATACTAACCACTGCGCCACTGTGCCGCCCTGTGTCATTAAATGTCTTCTGGAACTGCTGCCAGATCCTCAGGGCCAGACCCCAGTCATTCACCTCCCTTGCCATCTGCTCCCACTTCCTTCAGAGATCTGGCATGAAGGCCTCCTGGCTTTACATGGAAACATTGCCTTTCGCCTTGAGTCCACATCTTACACTAGTGCCTCCAGCGCGGCATCTCAAGATCCTGGAGCCCTGTTCCTGGCCTGGTGTTCCATTTTCCTTCACTGTGACAGTTTCAGTATCAGTTGCTTGCAGCCTTCAGTTTACAGTGCATTTTCCCTTTTAGAGGGACAGACTGCCTTTAAGAGCTGGAGGCTAGCTAGAACCTGTGCTTACCTCGCATGCTCTTAGACCGTTTGTTGTGCATGCAGCCAGCTAGCATTGAGGGTCACATTGGGTTGCAGACCACAATCATTTACTTGAGGAGGCAGCACGAAATTTACATGCTGCCTACCTACACCAGGGCTGTGGTGCGGGCAGGTCACAAATCATGACCCCAGCCACCAACTCCCCCCACCCCCAAATAATGCCACAATCCAATTTTAAGCCCTTTATATTTTACAAGATGATTTCCTACTAGTTCTTCCTGTTAATGCTGTTTCTCATTGGTAGTTAGGCAATGAGGAATTAGCTCTTTAGTTTCTTAAATTAATTTGTCATGTACTGGCTCCAACCTTTCCGATATTTTGACCAGATCCTTTCTATTCTCAACTGATTTTCTCCTGCTTTTATAATATATCATCTTAGATTACTTTTATTAGAAAAACAATTGTTCATTTTAATTTTTCTCTTTGCTAACTCTTTTTCTGGAGATGTGGTATGTTAGATATTGGATAATCACAATTACATAATAGGCCAGAACAAAATGGGACTGATTCTCCTCCCCATTCCACTCCAGCATTAGCCTGGCAATGCGTTGTTACACTGAGCTGATGGAAATATACCTGGGCATTAGGATTAGTTTTGGATTGCTCTAGCAGAGAGCTAGCACATACACGATGGGTTGAATCTACAATGCTGTAAAATTCCCAAGGCTCTATGATTACTTTCACCGTTTTTCCACTGGCTTTTTAAGTCTATCTGTGCTGAGTGTGTATGTGTCCTATACATCTTGTACTTCATACATATTCAGCTTCACATTTCTGCTGTTCTCTAACCGATTGCCCGAACAGGGCAATTTCCAGTCTTGGGTGATGTATCTGTTAATTCTCAACCCAAATCACAAAGGGCTGAATTTTAACACACAGAAATGGGTGGATTATGTTTGGGTCAAATGTTAACATTTTACAAATCTGCCTCTGACCTGTCCACTTCCGAGTTTTACAGAGACACGTCAAACTGTGGGCAACCAAACAGCTCCCAGGAGGCGTATTGGTAATTTCAATATTTTAGTGAGGCTGGCAGCCTCTGATTTAATCAGCTTTGCAGGTTTTGCAGTGGATTTTCCAGGCTTCAGGAAGCCCAGCAGCTAAAGTGAATCGAGGACAACTTCAGTGAGAAGTTAAGTGCCTTTACAGCACAGCTTGTGGGCCAGGAGTATCAGGAGTGCTGTCCACGAACTCCCCAAGCTCCCTCCAATCAGAACCCACCCCCTTCCACCATGAGGTCAGGGATTGGACCCCTCCCCAGCATCAAACACCCACCTCCTTTCCCCCCCAGGGTCAGCAATTGTACCCCAGCACAATTGGACCTTCCCGAGGTCAGGTATCAAATTCAGCCCCCCCCCCCTCCCCACAACCAGGATTGGACACCCTCCCCCACATCCTCGGGGTCAGGGATCGGTACCACCACCTCCAAGGTCAGACCTTACTCCCCCAGTCCAGGGTCCTGGATCAGACCTACTTGATCCTGCAGCCTGCTGCAGAGAACATGGAGGAACCTAGACTTCTGGATATCCCATCCGAAACTCTGCTATCCTGCTATATAAGGGTAGGCAGTGGCGTAGTGGTATTATCACTGGACTAGTAACTCAGAGACCCAGGGTATTTCTCTGGGGACATGGGTTCGAATCCCACCACAGCAGAAGGGGAATTTGAATTTAATTAATAAAAAATCTGGAATTAAAAGCTAGTCTAATGATGGCCATGAAACCATTGCCGATTGTTGTAAAAACCCATCTGGTTCACTAATATCCTTTAGGGAAGGAAATCTGCTGTCCTTACCTGGTCTGGCCTACATGTGACTCCAGACCCACAGCAATGTGGTTAACTCCGACATGCCCTCTGAAATGGCCTAGCAAGCCACTCAGTTGTACCTAACCGCTACGAAGTCAATAAAAAGGAATGAAACCGGACGGACCAGCCGGCATCGACCGAGGCACCGGAAACGACAACGCCAAACCCAGCCCTGTTGTCCCTGCAAAGTCCTCCTAACTAATATCTGGGGGCTTGTGCCAAGGTTGGGAGAGCTGTCCCACAGACTAGTCAAGCAACAGCCTGACATAGTCATACTCACGGAATCATACCTGACAGACAATGTGCCAGACACTGCTATCACCATCCCCGGGTATGTCCTGTCCCACCGGCAGGACAGACTCAGCAGAGGTGCTGGCACAGTGGTATACAGTAGGGAGGGAGTTGCCCTGGGAGTCCTCAACATTGACTCCGGACCCCATGAAGCTTCATGGCATCAGGTCAAACATGGGCAAGGTAACCTCCTACTGATTACCACCTACTGCCCTCCCTCAGCTGATGTTGAGCACCACTTGGAGGAAGCACTCAGGGTGGCAAGGGCACAAAATGTACTCTGCGTGGGGGACTTCAATGTCCATCACCGAGAGTGGCTTGGGAGCACCACTACTGACCGAGCTGGCCGAGTCCTAAAGGACATAGCTGCTAGACTGGGTCTGCGGCAGGTGGTGGGGGAAACAACACGAGGGAAAAACATACTTGACCCATCCTCACCAATCTGCCTGCCGCAGATGCTTCTGTCCATGACTGTATTGGTAGGAGTGACCACTGCACAGTCCTTGTGGAGACGAAGTCCCACCTTCACATTGAGGATACCGTCCGTCGTGTTGTGTGGCACTACCACTGTGCTAAATGGGATAGATTTCGAAGAGATCTAGCAACGCAAAACGGGGCATCCATGAGGCGCTGTGGGCTATCAGCAGCAGCAGAATTGTACTCAACCACAATCTGTAAACTCATGGCCTGGCATATCCCCCACTCTACCATTACCATCAAGCCAGGAGATCAATCCTGGTTCAATGAAGAGTGCAGGAGAGCATGCCAGGAGCAGCACCAGGCATACCTCAAAATGAGGTGTCAACCTGCTTAAGCTACAACACAGGACTATCTGCATGCCAAACTGCGTAAACAGCATGCGATAGACACAGCTAAGCGATCCCATAACCAACGGATCAGATCTAAGCTCTGCAGTCCTTCCACATCCAGCCGTGAATGGTGGTGGACAATTAAACAACTAACTGGAGGGGGTGGCTCCACAAATATCCCCATCCTCAATGATAGGGGAGCCCAGCACATCAGTGCGAAAGATAAGGCTGAAGCATTTGCAACTATCTTCAGCCAGAAGTGCCGAGTTGATGATCCATCTCGGCCTCCTCCTGAAGTCTCCAGCATCACAGATGCCAGACTTCACCCAATTCTATTCACTCCGCGTGATATCAAGAAATGACTGAAGGTACTGGATACTGCAAAAGCTATGGGCCCTGACAATATTCCAGCAATAGTACTGAAGACCTGTGCTCCAGAACTTGCCGCGCCCCAAGCCAAGCTGTTCCAGTGCAGCTATAACACTGGCATCTACCCTGCAATGTGGAAAATTGCCCAGGTATGCCCTGTACACAAAAAGCAGGACAAGTCCAACCCGGCCAATTACCGCCCCATCAGTCTACTCTCAATCATAAGTAAATTGATGGAAGTGGTCATCAACAGTGCCATCAAGCGGCACTTGCTTAGCAATAACTTGCTCAGTGACGCTCACTTTGGGTTCTGCCTGGGCCACTCAGCTCCTGACCACATTACAGCCTTGGTTCAAATATGGACAAAAGAGCTGAACTCCTGAGGTCAGGTGAGAGTGACTGCCCTTGACATCAAGGCAGCATTTCACCGAGTATGGCATCAAGGAGCCCTCGCAAAACTGAGGTCAATGGGAATCAGGGGGAAAACCCTCCGCTGGCTGGAGTCATACCTAGCGCAAAGGAAGATGGTTGTGGTTGTTGGAGGTCAATCATCTGAGCTTCAGGACATCACTGCAGGAGTTCCTCAGGGTAGTGTCCTAGGCCCAACCATCCTCAGCTGCTTCATCGCTGACCTACCTTCAATCATAAGGTCAGAAGTGGGTATGTTCGCTGATGATTGCACAATGTTCAGCACCATTCGTGACTCCTCAGATACTGAAGCAGTCCGTGTAGAAATGCAGCAAGACCTGGACAATATCCAGGCTTGGGCTGATAAGTGGCAAGTAACATTTGTGCCACACAAGTGCCAGTCAATGACCATCTACAACAAGAGAGAATCTAACCATCTCCCCTTGACATTCATCAGCATTACCATCGCTGAATCCTCCACTATCAACCTCCTAGGGGCTACCATTGACCAGAAACTGAACTGGAGTAGCCATATAAATACCGTGACTACAAGAGCAGGTCAGAGGCTAGGAATCCTGAGGCGAGTAACTCACCTCCTGACTCCTCAAAGCCAGTCCACCATCTACAAGGCACAAGTCAGGAGTGTAATGGAATACTCTCCACCTGCCCGGATGGGTGCAGCTCCAACAACACTCAAGAAGCTCGACACCATCCAGGACAAAGCAGCCCGCTTGATTGGTACCCCATCTACAAACATTCATTCCCTCCACCACTGACGCACAGTGGCAGCAGTGTGTACCATCTACAAGATGCACTGCAGCAATGCACCAAGGCTCCTTCGACAGCACCTTCCAAACCTGCAACCTCTACCAACTGGAAGGACAAGGGCAGCAAATGCATGGGAACACCACCACCTGCAAGTTCCCCTCCAAGTCGCACACCATCCTGACTTGGAACTATATCGCCGTTCCTGCACTGTCGCTGGGTCAAAATCCTGGAACTCCCTTCCGAACAACACTGTGGTATACCTCCCCCAAATGGACTGCAGCGGTTCAAGAAGGCAGCTCACCACCACCTTCTCAAGGGCAATTAGGGATAGGCAATAAATGCTGGCTTAGCTTACGCAGTTTGGCATGCAGATAGTCCTGTGTTGTAGCTTAACCAGGTTGACACCTCATTTTGAGGTATGCCTGGTGCTGCTCCTGGCATGCCCTCCTGCACTCTTCATTGAACCAGGGTTGGTCTCCTGGCTTGATGGTAATGGTAGAGTGGGGGATATGCAGGCCATGAGGTTACAGATTGTGGTTGAGTACAATTCTGCTGCTGCTGATGGCCCACATCCCTGAATGAATAAAAAAAAATAATAAACCTGCCCTTTTTAATATCCAGACCAATATCATCTATCATGATTTTTGCTTATTTTGTATCATCTGGTATCTATGACATTATGCACTGGAAAGTTTCTTGAGCAATGCTTATCCCAGAGAGCATTCTGGTCAGCGCACATAGGCTGGAATCTTGTGGAGGCAGCAGGGTTCCCGCCGCTGGGCTGAAAAGGCGGGGGGGATCACCGCCTCGGCCTTTTCGCACACCCCGTCTTAGCATTATCCTCCCTTTTTTCCAGAAGCAAAGTTTCCGGTGCCAGGATCTCCATCCCTTTACAGACGGGGAAACGCACCTCCAAGAGCTGCCAGGAGCAGTGACCACTGGCAGTACTGCAGAGGCCTTGGATGCAAGCCCAGTGCTGGAACCCTGGACCTCAGGCAAGTGAGGCGGGGTCATTGGGGCCAGTATGGAAGGGACGTGTGGGGGGTGAGCATGATGTCCGGGGCAGGGCGGAATTACTGAGTGGAGGTTTTGCCGGCGCGGGTTGGGGTGGGGGGAGGGGTCGTCCGTGGGCCACAGATTGCTCACGGAGGAGGGAGCCCCCAAGCCCACAAGGAGCACACTTCGTTTTACAAGGCTCCCTCCCCACGTGGCAGAATTACCCCCTGCCGCATCCAAGCAGTGGTGGGAACAGGCCCTTAAGTGGCTATTGATAGGCCTCACTTTGCCTCTGGTCAGGAAGGACATCGTCAGTCTATTCCACCCCCAGGCAAAATCACTTGGCAACAAGGCGGTGCCAGGCCCTCCAAACCCACCACCCATTGTGATTCTGTGGGCCCCTGTACCTCCGAACCCGCCTCAGGGGGGCTCATAAAGTCTGGTCCATACAGTTATTAGAACACAGAAGGAGGCCATTCGGCCCATCGAGTCATGCCAGCTGTCTATACAGTAATCCAGTCAGTCCCATTCCCTGACTCTATCCCCATAGACCAATAAATTTATTTCTCTCAAGTGCCCATCCAATATCCTTTTGAAATCATTCATTGTCTCTGCTTCCACCATCCTTGAAGGCAGCAATCATTACAACTCGCTGCGTAAAAAAGTTCTTCTTCACTTCCCCCCTGCATCTCTTTCCCAAAACATTCAATCTGTGTCCACTACTCCTTGTATCATCATCTAATGGGAACAGCTTTTCTTTTTCCACCTTATCTAAACCTGTCATAATCTTGTACACCTCTATCAAATCTCCCCTCAATCTCCTTTGCTCCAAGGAGAACAAACCCAACTTCTCCAATTTAACCTTGAGGCTAAAATCCCTCATCCCTGGAACAATTCTGGTAAATCTCCTCTGCACTCTCCTGAGGACCCTCACATCCTTCCTAAAGTGTGGAGACCACAACAATGGCCTAACCAAAACTTTATCAAGGTTCAGCATAACTTCCCTGCTTTTGTACTCACTACTTCTATTTATGAAGCCCAAGATCCCGAATACTTTGCTAATTACTCTCCCATATGTCCTGCCACCTTCAAAGATCAATGCACATGAACCCCTAGGTCCCTCTGCCCCTGCAAACTCTTTACAACTGTGCCATTTAGTCTATATTGCCTCTCGCTATCCCTTCTGCTAAAATGCATTACCTCACACTTCTCTACATTAAATTCCATCTGCCACTTGTCTGCCTATTCTGTTTTTTTTTAGACATACAGCACTGAAACAGGCCCTTCGGCCCACCGAGTCTGTGCCGAACATCAACCACCCATTTATACTAATCCTACACTAATTACATATTCCAACCACATCCCCACCTGTCCCTATATTTCCCTACCACCTACCTATACTAGGGGCAATTTATAAAGGCCAATTTACCTATTAACCTGAAAGTCTTTTGGCATGTGGGAGGAAACCGGAGCACCTGGAGGAAACCCACGCAGACACAGGGAGAACTTGCAAACTCGACACAGGCAGTATCCAGAATTGAACCCGGGTCGCTGGAGCTGTGAGGCTGCGGTGCTAACCACTGCGCCACTGTGCCCCCCTTCACGCCACTGTGCCGCCCTTTGCACCACTGTGCTGCCCTTCTGCTAGGCTGTCTATTTCCTGTTGCAGTCGATTGGTAGCATTCTCATTGTCTACCACACTTCCAAGTTTGGTATGATTGGCAAATTTTGAAATTTTACTCTGTATTCCAATATTAAAGTATTTATGCATATCAAAAAAACAATGGCCCTAAAACAATGGGGAACACCACTGTCTACCATCCTCCAGTCTGACAAACAACCATTTACCACGATTCTAAAATAAAAGCAAAATACTGAAGATGCTGGAAATCTGAAATAACAACAGAAATTGCTAGACCTGCTGAGTATTTCCAGCACTTTCTGTTTTTATTTACCACGATCTGCTGTTTTCTGTCCTTGGGCCACTATTTTATCCAAGCTGACACTGACCTTCCTATTCCATGATCCTTAAATTTGTTAACTAGTCTTTTATGTGGTAATTTGTCAAATGCTGCCAAAGAAAAATTAATCACATACTTTGACAAGTCTTCAGGCAATTATAATTTCCAAAAGCCACAATTTGGATCAAACATGCAAGATATTTAGTGTTAAATAATTGTGACACTACTTTGTTTATAGATTTGTATTGGATAATGTTCTTTCCATGACTTTATTTAAATCATTGATGTTGAAGCAATACTCTAACTCATTCACAGCTTGGCTTAAGTACTGTCATCCAATGATTTGGCTCTTTATTTTTATGCCAAGTCTCATTATTCAACACAAAGTGTGACGAGCACTTTCTTTGTGTTGGATCTGTGAGCAGTTGAGGGTCTGACTTTCATCACATGTTCTGCTTTTCTGCATTCCAAGTCTTTAAATTCGCCAGCATATTTCTCTGACACATTTAGGCTTTTAATGTTAGTGACTGTATTGATTCTTTTGATCAATTCTGATTACTGGCATTTTCAAAGTCCAAGGACTAGCTGTACTCATTGGTAAATTCTGGACTTTGGCATTTGTCTTTATAAGTGCAGACCATGTTACATTTTCCAACTGTCTCAATGTTCTGACGGAATACATCATTCAACTTTGAATCAGCCTTGTTTGGTTTTGTACTTCGCTTTTTGTAAACTGATTGTGTTGTGACAGTATATTGAGTTCCCATGTCTAAGTTAAACAAACAGTTCTGTCCTGTATTATGAGATTGAGTGCCCACTCAACAGTATCTTCTGCACAAATCATATCCATTGAAAACTATTCAATCTTAATTTCAGACTGCTTTTGCATGACATTTTTCAAATTCTTTCCTAGTCCAATAAGGATGGTTTATACTTTGGCATGGCTGACATTAACAAATAGTCTGATTTTTAACTTGCACGAACATTTGGGCATTCACTAAGTATTTCTTCCTCTTATGTGATCTGCTCTTGGCCAGCTCGATGTTATTTTGTGTTTCATTACATGGAGTGACACATGCTATTGCCTCCTAAATCCATGCCCATATTTCCCAGAAGTCCATGTTTGAATCCCACCGATCAGGTTTCCGCCCCTGTCACAGTATCAAAACTGCTCTTATCTAAGTCACAAATAACATCCAATATGTCTGTGACCATGATAAACCATCGCTGCCTTGTTCACCTCAACCTGAAAGAAAAAGAAAGATTTGCATTTATATAAGCGACTTTCATGTCCTCAGGGCATCCATATGTGCTTTACAGCCAATGAAATAAGTTAGAAGTGTAGTCATTGTTGAAATATAGAAAACACATCAGCCAATTTGCATAAAGCAATCTCCCTCCAACAGCAATGTGATAATGACCAGATAATCTACTTTTTAGTGATGTTGGTTGAGGGATAAATATTGGCTATGACACCTGGGAGCATTCCCCAGCTGTTCTTCAAAATAGTATCAAAGGAACCTTTACATCCACCTGAGAGAGTAAAGGGGCCTAGAACAAAGGAGATTGAGGGATTGGCAAATGGAATTTAACGCAGACAAGTGCAAAATGATGCATTTTGGGAAGTTAAACCAGGGCAGGACATATACAGTGAATGGCAGGGCCCTGGGGAGTGTTCTTGAGCAGAGAGACCTTGGGGTGCAAGTACATAGTTCCCTGAAAGTGGCAACACAGGTAGACAGAGTGGTGAAGAAGGCATATGGCATGCTTGCCTTCATCCGCTGAGACATTGAGTACAAGAGTTGGGCGTCATGTTACAGTTGTACATTACTTTGGTTAGGCTGCATTTGGAGTACTGTGTGCAGTTCTGGTCGCCACACTGCAGGAAAGATGTGATTAAGCTAGAGGGGGTGCAGAAAAGATTCTCAAGGATGTTGTCTGGTTTGGAGGGCTTTGAGTTAGAAAGAGAGATTGGATAGGCTGGGTCTGTTTTCCCTGGAGCGAAGGAGGTTGAGAGGGGACATGATAGAGGTATATAAAATTATGAGAGGCATAGATAGGTAGATAGCCAGAGTCTGTTTCCCATGGTAGGGGTGACTAAAACTAGAGGGCATAGATTTAAGGTGAGAGGGAGGAGGTTTAAAGGGGGTCAAAGGGGTAAATTTTTCACACAAAGAATAGTGGGTATCTGGAATGAGCTACCTGAGGAGGTGGTGGAGGCAGGAACAGTAGCAACATTTAAGAGGCATCTGGACAGGTACTTGAATGAGCAAGGCATAGAGGGATATGGAATTAATGCAGGCAGGTGGGATTAGTATAGATAGGCATTATGGTCGGCATGGACGCGGTGGGCCGAAGGGCCTGTTTCTATGCTGTACGACTTTATGACTCTATGAGGGGAGATTTAATATAAATGTACAAAATTATGACAGGCTTAGATAAGTTAGACAGGAAACCTCTTCCCATTAACTGATGGTACAAGGACTAGGGGCACAGATTGAAGGTTTTGGGCAAGAGATGCAGGGGGAATATGAGGAAGAACTTTTTTACACAGTGGGTTGTAATGACCTGGAACTCGATGCCCTCAAGGGTGGTGGAAGCGGAGACGATCAAAGACTTCAAAAGGAAATTGGATGGCCACTTGAAGGAAATATACTTGCAAGGCTACAAGAATCAAATGGGGAAGTGGGACTAAATGAATAGCTCTTTGGCGAGCCAGCATGGGCTCCTTCTGTGCCATAAATGACTCTAAAATGACTTATCTGAAAGATTGCATCTCTGACAGTTCAGCCCTCCCTCAGTACTTCACTGGCATGTCAGCCTCGATTATTGCACTCAAATCTTTGAAGTGGGTCTTGAACTTTTACAGCATGCAATGCTCTCAGCACTGTGTCCAAGGTTTGATTCCCAGTCTGGGAAGTGAGTTTTATAACATAGCTTCTCATTAAAATAACTGCATTGACTGTCAGCCTTGGCTCAGTTCGCAGCACACGTGTCTTTGAGTCTGTATGTTTTGGGTTCAAATCTCACTCCAGGACTTAAACACAAAAATAAAGGTTGATAGTCCAGTGTAGTAGTGAGGGAATGCTGCAATGTTGGAGGTGTCATCTTTTAAATGAGACATTAAACCAAAGCTCCATTGTCCCTTTCAGGTGGACATAAAAGACCCTATGTCACTATATCAAAGAAGAACAGGGGTGTTATCCCTGGTGTCCTGGCCAATATTTATCCCCCAAGGAACATCACAAAAACAGATTCTTTCGTCATTGTCACAATGTTGTTTGTGGGAGTTCTCTGTGCACAAATTGGCTGCAGCATTTCCTACATTATAACAGTGACTACACTTCAAAATATTTCATTGGCTATAAAGCTATTCGGTGGTCATGAAAGGTTCTATATAAACAGAATTCTTTCTTGAACCCACAAACTTCCGACTGAGAGGCAAGAATGATATCAACGAGACCACGACTGATGCTCCATCTGTTTGCAGTTTTTGACATGGCTGACCACACCATCCTCCTCTAATATCTCTCTTCCGTCGTCCAGCTGGATGGGGCTGCACTTGCCATGATCCATTTTTATCGGTTCAGTCATAGTCAGAGAATCACCTATAATGGCTTATCTTTCTGCTCACACACCATTACCTCTGGAGTTCCCTGATCTATCCTTGCATCCTCCTATTCCTCATTTATATGCTCTCCCTAGGTGGCATCAGCCAAAAGCAAAACATCAGTTTTGACATGTACATTGATGACGCCCAGCTCTAACTCACTACCACCTCTTTTGACCCTTCCACAGTCTCTAACTTGTCCAATTGCTTGTTCAACATCCAGTACTGGATGAGTAGAATTTTTTTCCAACTCAACATTGGGTAAATCAAAACTATCGGGCTAAAATTTATGGTGCCACCGCCGTAATCGGCGGTGGGCATAAACAAATGCGTTCCGATCGTGTGGACCGCACCTCACGGAGCCACTGCAATATTCAGCGCAGTGGCTCATTTAAATAGCCGGGGCGGACCGCCCATCCTGCTGGCGTGGAGGAGGCAGGCTATCCATCCCTGGCAATGGCGTCAGCAGCCTTTGCACAGGCACTGACGCCAGTTTGAAAGGTCTTCAAACCCTTCCATGAAATTTAAATATTTAAAGAATGAGGTTACAAAAAATTTTAAAAACATTTAATTTGCCCCTCTCCTCCCTCCCTAATAACCATGCAATGCATTACTTGTCTTTTCCCCCCACAAAATACTTCCCCTGCCCACCTGACCTTCTCCACCCACCCCAAAGTTCATAAACTGTAACCCTTCACATCATCCCCTACACCAATCAGAAGAGTCTGACCCTGCTCTGCACCCCCACACCACCCCCGCTCTGGAAAACATCTGCTTCCCCCCTCCACACCAGTGTTCTGCCTTGGATCCACGGTTGGGAATCCGAAGGCACTTGAGTGCCGGCCACAGGCACCACTATTTCTCCGGGACGGATGGCGGCGGAACCGCAAACGGTTATTAATTCAGGTATTTACATTAATTTACAGATTGAAATTGGCCTCCTGTCGCCAAGCGGCCGGGGTGGGGGGGGGGGGTTGTTGGGGGGGGTGGGTGTTGGGGGGGTGCTGTCACAAGGCCTTGCTGCTGCCAGCAATATGGGGCCAGGCCTTCCTGGCCTCAAGGTCCGTGGTGGGCCTCTCTTGGAGGCATTTTCTGGCAACCCCCGGCCACGAATCCCGACGTTGGGGGTCTGTAAAATTCAGCCCATTGTCTTCAGTCCTTGACATCAATTCCATTCCTCTTCCTGGCAACTGTCTGAGGCTGAACCAGATGTTCACAACCTTGGTGTCAAACTTGACCCTAAGCTCCTGCCCACATGTCTGCACGATCACCAAGACAGCCTATTTCTATCTCCATAACATCACCTGACTCTGCCCTTGCCTCCTTATGTGGCTCCTTGACAGATGTCGTTTGATAATGCTCCTTTAAAGCACCTTGGGAGATTTTACTATGTTAAAGGGGTGATAAAAATGCAAGTTTTTGTTGATGATATATCTGTTCCAGTCACATTACTTAAACTACTAATACTGTACAAGTGGTACAGCTTCATACTGCGGACTTCTGCTGCTCTTTCTGCAGCTCCAGAGGGTAGCAATCAATCTAGGAAGTGTGCGCCCAAAGCAAGAGGCCTGAGAATCAAAGGAAATGGGTCCTCGAGCCTCATCTGAATAGTTGGAGCAGTTCAGTCAAGGGGACGCATAAATTTCAGGTCAAATGCCTCTTTGGGGATAGCCCTCATGCAAATCCTGGGAAGGGATGAGGGAGACTCCTGGCTCCACTGGAAGTCTTTCTGAGATAAAAGTAATTAAAATATTTACCTTTGCTTGGTGATGGGGGGGGGGGGGGTGGTGGGGGTGGAGGGTGTGGTGTGGGCGGGGGGCATCAAAGGCCCAATGCTTGCTCCATTCATCGGTGACTAATATATTGAAGGGATTCTTTAACATAAGGGGCCTAATGCCTGTATTAAGTGTTTTCTTGAGACACCTAAAAATGGGTTTCATAAATATGTCACTGGGAACAACACCTGTACAGATTGGGAACAGGCCATTCTAATACTAAATTGATATTCTTTGCACCCATTTTAAATTGGATCAATACATACCACCTTATATGCCCTGGACTCTTTTAGTAATGTGGCTCTAACTTCATCATCTATCATTATAATTCTTTCTCTCAGTGTAGAAGAGATCTGTACCTACCTTTTTGTAAATCTATTGCATATCGACAAATTATTTCTTCTTGAGTTGCCATGTGGTATTAACCAATGGCCTTTCATGCACAATATTCTTTGAGGTGTGAAACATTCCTCAGGCTTGTCCATTAACACCTTTATGTTTCATTATTCCTGTCATCCACCATAGATAAATGCATTCCATAATTTTAATGCTTCCTCATTGCTATATGCAGCAAAATATTGATCAGCACCATATCTATTTAGTCTTCTGAGCCTGCTGTCATTTCAAATACTTCAAAATGTTGTTCCATTTTCCCCATGTCACTTATTTCCTTACAGTTTTATAAAATCTGTGAGCTTTGAATATCTACAGGGTGTTTATAAAGTCCTTGTGCAACTTTAAAATTTAATGATTTTTGGTCTACACATGATAAAAGCAATCTGTAAATGGCATATGAAAGCATAATTCAAAAGGTTTTAACTCAATGCAGTTCAAATTTCTAGACATCAACATAACCACCATTGTTTGTGATACATCATTCAAGCTGATTTTCCAACTCATTGAAAGCATTCTCCAGTTGCTTCTGAACAATTTCATAAACATTAATACAGCATTAATAACAACATTAGCATTAAAAGCTGTATGAATTATGCTGAATAACAAAGTGAATAGCAATTTTCTCTGGACTGTGGCATGTCTTAAACTTTGTTCAAAATATCTGCTCATATTGTTCCGAAGAAGGGTCACTGACCCGAAACGTTAACTCTGCTTCTCTTTCCACAGATGCTGCCAGACCTGCTGAGTGATTCCAGCATTTCTTGTTTTTGTTTCAGATTTCCAGCATCCGCAGTATTTTGCTTTTATTTTAGTGCTCATATTGGGTTTGATTATGAAGTTTGCAGATGATACAAAAATTAGCCATGTGGTTGATAATGAAGAAGAAAGCTGTAAACTGCAAGAATAAATCAATGGACTAGCCAGATGGGTAGAACAGTGGTAAATGAAGTTCAATCTGGATAAATGTGAGGTAATGCATTTGCGGAAGACTAACAAGGCAAGGGAATACACATAAGGCTGCGTTTGCTGACACTGCAACCACTAGGTGGCGCTGCAGTGGCACATGTACAAATGTAGCCTGTGCCACTAAAAGGCCACAGTCTGCGACGTCAGGCAGCTGCCAGGACTAAAGATGGCACTGCTCAAATAATCACACGAAGGCAACCTAAACAAATGGCAGCACACAATGGCTGGAGGGAGAGAGCGAACAGACCGGGGTGGGGGGGGGATGGGGGGGGGGAATGAGCGAGTGGGGGGGCAGGGGGAGAAGCAAGTGGGTGCGGGGGGGAAAGTATGCAAGCTCTCTCCCCGCTTCCCCCAGCCCCGCTCTCTGCCCGCGCTACACAATGATGCCATCTGCGCAAGTCCTTGCACTGTGGAACGCAGCTTATGCGCAGGATGAAGGAGTCAATCTAAGTCAATCTAGATTGGCACAGTCTGATGATGTCAGCTGCCAGCTGCGCTGTCAATAATCACTTTGACACAATAAATGATAGGATGCTGAAAAGTGTAGCGGAACAGAGGGACCTCGGAGTGCATGTCCACCGTTCTGGTAGCTGGACAGGTAGATAAGGTGGTTTAGAAGGCATACAGGATATTTGCCTTTATTAGCTGTGGCATAGAATACAAGAGCTGGGCAACTATGCTGGAACTGTGTAAAACATTAGTTAGGTCACAGCTGGAGTACTACATGCAGTTTTGGTCACTGCACTATAGGAAATCACCTCTAAGTCTCTAATCACCTCTAATCACCTCTAAGTCTGCCAAATGATGCTGCACCTCCCGAAGGATGTGGATGAGCTTTCCGGACGTCGATGGTGGGCACTGAGGAAATGGCTTATTACCTGCACCAGATTCCACCCCCCCTCCCCCCCCCCCTTTACCCCCCTTCCACCCCCCCCACCCCCGTCCCCTTCCCTGCTCCACCCTCTCAGCTCACCCCCTCACAACCCCGTCCCAGCCCGCCCCCCCCCTCGCACCATCTTCACCCCGCACCCCCTTCCCCTGCACCCCCCCCCCACCCCCTCCCTCTACCCCTCCCCCTTGCATCCCCTCCTCCCACCGGCACCATCCTACACCTGTGTAGGGGCCCCAACAACCCCACTGCCTTGTGGGCGTCTCGGGAGAGACCAAGGCTAAGGGAGTAAACCCTAACAGAAAATCCGGAGCGGAACCCCGTAGGCGGTCATGTGTCACCTTTGGCATGTTTCCGGCAGTTCCTGCAGCCATACTGGTGCCAAACGTCGTGTCCTGCACTCCTTTGGACCCCACCAGAAAGGCCGAGAGGGGGGTTTTGACGACTGGGCAACTCTCAACCTCCATAAATTTGCCCAGGCATGCGCCATGGAGAGGTCACTCCATAGTTGCCTCACAGCGACTAAAACAACACGGAAGGCAGCAGTTACGGGTTATAAGTCCAGATAAATTGGCGTAGAAACTGGGCGCCACGGGTTGCCTTTGTCGGTGGGAGAGGTCATTGCACCTCACTGGACAGCTACCGCCCGCCTCAAACCGGGCAGCCCCCGGTCAATAAGGTTCTGTCCCGCCACAGTCTGCCTGCTTCAATGGGTGCTTGGAGCTCAGGGTCATTGCCCGAAAGGTGGACTGATACACCGCACCAAACAACATGAAAAAAGGAAAGAAGGTACCAGCCCTTCGCTTTGCAAGCTGGAACGTCAGAACTATGTGTCCTGGCCTGTCGGAAGACCTTACACAAATCAACGATTCTCGGAAGACCGCCATCATTAACAACGAGCTCAGTAGATTCAATGTGGACATTGCAGCACTTCAGGAGACTCGCCTCCCCGCGAGTGGCTCTCTAGCAGAGCAAGACTACACCTTCTTCTGGCAGGGCAGGGATCCTGAAGAACCAAGACAGCATGGAGTGGGCTTCGCCATCAGAAACTCCTTGCTCAGCATGATAGAGCCTCCCTCAAATGGCTCGGAACGCATACTGTCCATCCGACTGCTCACCACCTCTGGTCCAGTACACCTACTCAGCATCTATGCTCCAACACTCTGCTCCGCACCTGAAGCTAAAGACCAGTTCTATGAACA
Source organism: Heterodontus francisci (assembly GCF_036365525.1). Classification (NCBI taxonomy): domain Eukaryota; kingdom Metazoa; phylum Chordata; class Chondrichthyes; order Heterodontiformes; family Heterodontidae; genus Heterodontus; species Heterodontus francisci. The sequence continues at coordinate 137,313,474 of NC_090375.1, forward strand.
ACTCCATAACATCATTAGCAGCATCCCCAACACCGAACACCTATTCCTGCTGGGGGACTTTAATGCCAGGGTTGGGGCCGACCATGACTCATGGCCCTCCTGCCTTGGGCGCTATGGCGTTGGAAGGATGAATGAGAACGGGCAGAGACTGCTTGAGTTGTGTACCTATCATAACCTCTGCATCACCAACTCGTTCTTTCACACTAAACCCTGTCACCAGGTTTCATGGAGGCACCCAAGATCACGTCATTGGCACCAGCTAGACCTCATTGTCACAAGGCGAGCCGCCTTAAACAGTGTTCAAATCACACGCAGCTTCCACAGTGCGGACTGCGACACCGACCACTCCCTGGTGTGCAGCAAGGTTAGACTCAGACCAAAGAAGTTGCATCATTCCAAGCAGAAGGGCCACCCGCGCATCAACACGAGCAGAATTTCTCACCCACAGCTGTTACAAAAATTTCTAAATTCACTTGTAACAGCCCTTCAAAACACTCCCACAGGGGATGCTGAGACCAAGTGGGCCCACATCAGAGACGCCATCTATGAGTCAGCTTTGACCACCTACGGCAAAAGTGCGAAGAGAAATGCAGACTGGTTTCAATCTCATAATGAAGAGCTGGAACCTGTCATAGCCGCTAAGCGCATTGCACTTTTGAACTACAAGAAAGCCCCCAGTGATTTAACATCCGCAGCACTTAAAGCAGCCAGAAGTACTGCACAAAGAACAGCTAGGCGTTGCGCAAACGACTACTGGCAACACCTATGCAGCCATATTCAGCTGGCCTCAGACACCGGAAACATCAGAGGAATGTATGATGGCATGAAGAGAGCTCTTGGGCCAACCATCAAGAAGATCACCCCCCTCAAATCTAAATCGGGGGACATAATCACTGACCAACGCAAACAGATGGACCGCTGGGTTGAGCACTACCTAGAACTGTACTCCAGGGAGAATGCTGTCACTGAGACTGCCCTCAATGCAGCCCAGCCTCTACCAGTCATGGATGAGCTGGACATACAGCCAACCAAATCGGAACTCAGTGATGCCATTGATTCCCTAGCCAGCGGAAAAGCCCCTGGGAAGGACAGCATTACCCCTGAAATAATCAAGAGTGCCAAGCCTGCTATACTCTCAGCACTACATGAACTGCTATGCCTGTGCTGGGACGAGGGAGCAGTACCCCAGGACATGCGCGATGCCAACATCATCACCCTCTATAAAAACAAAGGTGACCGCGGTGACTGCAACAACTACCGTGGAATCTCCCTGCTCAGCATAGTGGGGAAAGTCTTTGCTCGAGTCGCTCTGAACAGGCTCCAGAAGCTGGCCGAGCGCGTCTACCCTGAGGCACAGTGTGGCTTTCGTGCAGAGAGATTGACTATTGACATGCTGTTCTCCCTTCGTCAGATACAGGAGAAATGCCGTGAACAACAGATGCCCCTCTACATTGCTTTCATTGATCTCACCAAAGCCTTTGACCTCGTCAGCAGACGTGGTCTCTTCAGACTACTAGAAAAGATCGGATGTCCACCAAAGCTACTAAGTATCATCACCTCATTCCATGACAATATGAAAGGCACAATTCAACATGGTGGCTCCTCATCAGAGCCCTTTCCTATCCTGAGTGGTGTGAAACAGGGCTGTGTTCTCGCACCCACACTTTTTGGGATTTTCTTCTCCCTGCTGCTTTCACATGCGTTCAAATCCTCTGAAGAAGGAATTTTCCTCCACACAAGATCAGGGGGCAGGTTGTTCAACCTTGCCCGTCTAAGAGCGAAGTCCAAAGTACGGAAAATCCTCATCAGAGAACTCCTCTTTGCTGACGATGCTGCTTTAACATCTCACACTGAAGAATGCCTGCAGAGTCTCATCGACAGGTTTGCGTCTGCCTGCAATGAATTTGGCCTAACCATCAGCCTCAAGAAAACGAACATCATGGGGCAGGATGTCAGAAATGCTCCATCCATCAATATTGGCGACCACGCTCTGGAAGTGGTTCAAGAGTTCACCTACCTAGGCTCAACTATCACCAGTAACCTGTCTCTAGATGCAGAAATCAACAAGCGCATGGGTAAGGCTTCCACTGCTATGTCCAGACTGGCCAAGAGAGCGTGGGAAAATGGCGCACTGACACGGAACACAAAAGTCCGAGTGTATCAGGCCTGTGTCCTCAGTACCTTGCTCTACGGCAGCGAGGCCTGGACAACGTATGCCAGCCAAGAGCGACGTCTCAATTCATTCCATCTTCGCTGCCTTCGGAGAATACTTGGCATCAGGTGGCAGGACTATATCTCCAACACAGAAGTCCTTGAAGCGGCCAACACCCCCAGCTTATACACACTACTGAGTCAGCGGCGCTTGAGATGGCTTGGCCATGTGAGCCGCATGGAAGATGGCAGGATCCCCAAAGACACATTGTACAGCGAGCTCGCCACTGGTATCAGACCCACCGGCCGTCCATGTCTCCGTTATAAAGACGTCTGCAAACGCGACATGAAATCGTGTGACATTGATCACAAGTCGTGGGAGTCAGTTGCCAGCATTCGCCAGAGCTGGCGGGCAGCCATAAAGACAGGGCTAAATTGTGGCGAGTCGAAGAGACTTAGTAGTTGGCAGGAAAAAAGACAGAGGCGCAAGGGGAGAGCCAACTGTGCAACAGCCCCAACAAACAAATTTCTCTGCAGCACCTGTGGAAGAGCCTGTCACTCCAGAATTGGCCTTTATAGCCACTCCAGGCGCTGCTTCACAAACCACTGACCACCTCCAGGCGCGTATCCATTGTCTCTCGAGATAAGGAGGCCCAAAAAAAAAGAAGAAGACTATAGGAAAGATGCAATTGCACTAGAGAGGGTACAGAGGAGATTTACGAAGAGGTTGCCTGGATCGGAGAATTTTACTTATGCGGAAAGATTGGATAAGCCAGGGTTGTTTTCTTTGGAACAGCGGAGGCTGAGGGGAGACCTAATTGAAGTTTATAAAATTATGAGGGGTCTAGATAGAGTCAATAAGATGGCCCTATTCCCCTTGGTTGAGGGGTCCTTAACCAGGGAGCATATATTTAGGCTAAGAGGTGGAAAGTTTAGAGGGGATTCTGAAAGGGTGGTAGAGGCAGCAACCTGCATAACATTTAAAAGGTACTTTGATATGTACTTGAAGTGCCATGACTTACAAGCCTACAGACCAAGAGCTGGAAAGTGGGAATAGGAGGGATGGCTACTTTTCGGCGGGTGAAGACATGATGGGCCAAATGGCCTTTTTCTGTGCTGTAAATTTCTATAATTCTATGATCTGTGATCACTGGATAGTTCTATAAAACTTTTTACATATAAGGATGTGATCTGAAAATTATTCTCTTCTGAATCCTCATTGAGTTAATTTTCTCAAGCTTGAATGATTTGCAGCTGTCATAAGGAACTTTCTTACATTTACTTCAGTTAAGTGCTTCATTAGCTGCTCAAGAAACATTAAAGGATTATGATTACATCATGATTGGCTGCCAGTTTTCCATCCCTGCCAACACAAACCACTTTCTCAGGAATTGCACCATTCAACTCCATACTATAATTCTTCATCCTCTTCTGCCTTTGAGCACAGCTTGATGCTGGAAGTGAGCAATCATTAAATGTACCCTTCTATCTCTTTAGTTTCTTTCTAACTGCATGGACTATAAATGAAAGAATACTGTTATAAAATGTAGTTAAGTAGTTTAGAAAAAAACATATTAGCAGATGTAACATCATAACCACATGATACTGTTAAGAGTATAGGGCCTGGTCTAAAGTGACCACTAAAGAGTTAATATAGATTTTTTAAAACATATTTCTTGGGAAGTGAACATTACTGGTAAAGGAAGCATTTGTTGCCCATCTCTAATTGTCTTTGAGAAGGTGGTGGTGAGTTGCCTTCTTGAACTGCTGCAGTCAGTGGCACTCCCATTGTGCTGTTAGGGAGGGAGTTCCAGGATTTTGGCCCTGCGAATCGCATAATCACAGAAGGGCAGAATTGTTACAGCACAGAAGGAGGCCATTCGGCCCATCGTGTCAATACTGGATTTCCAAAAGAGCAATTTACCGACTGCCACTCTCCCGCCTTCTCCCCATAGTGCTTCACATTCTTCCTTTTCAGATAACAATCCAATTCCCCCTTGAACCTGCTTCTTCTCAATTGAACCTACCTCCACCGCACTCTCAGGTGTGCTTTCTAGATCCGAACCACTCAGTACGTGAAAAAGGTGTTCCCCGTGTCGTCATTGCTCCTTGATCCTTCCACCAATGGGAACCGTTCTCCTCTATCTACTGTGCCCAGACCCCTCATGAATTTGAACACCTCTATCAAATCATCTCTCAACTTTCTCTTCTCCAAGGAAAACAGTCCTAACTTCTCCAATCTATCTTCATAATTGAAGTTCCTCATCTCTGGAACTATTGTCGTGAATCTTTCCTGCCCTTTCTTTAATGTCTTCACATTTTTCCTAAAGTGTAGCACCCAGAACTAGACACAATGCTCCAGTTGAGGCTGAACCAGTGTTTTATACAGATTTAACATAAACTCCTTGTTTTTGTACTCTATGCCCCTATTAATCAAGCCTAGGATGCTGTATGCTCAATTAACTGTTCTCTCAACCTGTCTTTCCACCTTCATTAATTTATGCACATATACACCCAGGTCTCTCTGCTCCTGCACCCCATTTAGAATTGCACCCTTATTTTATATTATCACTTCACATTCTTTCTGCCAAAATGAATCACTTCACACTTTTCTAAATTAAATTTCATCTGCCACTTATCTGCCCATTCCACCACCCTGTCTTGTCCTTTTGAAGTTCTACACTATCCTCCTCACATTTCACAATGATTCCAAGTTTTGTATCATTCACAAATTTCGAAATTTTGCCCTGTACACCCAGGTCTATTTCATTCAAATATATCAGGAACAGCAAGGGTCCCAGCACTGACGACCACTAGAAACTTTCCTCCAGTCCGTAAAACATCCATTAACTGCTAATCTCTGTTTCCTGTGACTCAGCCAATTTTGTATCCATGTTGCTACTGTCCCTTTTATTCCATGAGCTATAACTTTGCTTGCAAGTCTGTTATGCGGCACTTAATCAAATGCTTTTTGGAAGTCCATGTACACCACATCAACAGCATTACTCTGATCAATCTTCTCTGTTACCTCATCAAAAACCTCCAGCAAGTTAGGACATGATGATTGCCTTTCACAAATTAACATGTATTTGCCCAAGTGACTATTACTTTTGTCCCTCATTAGCATTTCTAGAAGCTTCCCCACCACCGAGATTAAACTGACTGGCCTGTAGTTGCTGGGCTTATCTTTACACCCTTTTTTGAACAAGGGTGTAACATTTACAATTCTCCAGTCTGCTGGCACCACCTCTGAATCTAAGGAAGACTGGAAAGTTATGGCCAGTGTCTCTGCAATTTCCACTCTCACTTCCCTCAGTATCCTTGGATGCATCTTTTTGAACCTGGTGCTTTATCAATTTTAAGTACAGCTTATCAATTTTAAATGCTTCAAGTATCTGAATTACTTCCTCTTTCACCATGACCTGCAAAGCATCTTTGTCCTTGGTAAAGACAGATGCAAAGTATTCATTTAATATCTTGTCCAAATCGGCCCCACTCCTCCTTTTATCACCCTTTAACTATTAATATGCTTATAGACGATTTGGATTCCCACTTATATTAGTTGACAGTCTCTTTTCATACTCTCTTTGCTTCTCTTATTTGTTTTTTCACTTCCCCTCTGAACCTGACAGTGCGCTGAAAAATGTATTTGCTCCTTGTGAAAATGACACTAGATGTAAAACTTTGTACCCATGTGATTTTAGAATACAGAGTGAGGCTCTACTAATGCTTTCTTGTTCTGTGTGTCTTGATGAATTGCTTTTGTCTGATTAATTATTTCAAGTGCTCTCCTTGAATCTTGGGAAAAGGTAAAAGATGCAGTTGTTTTGCAGGGAAAATAGAATGGCAAGCTCTGGGCCTCAGTGACACAAACACGATTAGGAAGTAATGTCCCACACATTATGAAAAAATCTTTTGATTGAATGGAAACTAATTAAGGATAATAATCAAATTTGTAACTGGGTACATGAAGTTAATTGTTAAATGCTGGGCTCCCACTGAGAATAATGAAAATAAAATGAAAGGTATTTTATAGCAAATTTCAAGATACAGCTATCTAATAACATTCCAAAACATGTGGTTCTGTGAATGTCGGAACACCTCAAGGCAAAGGTTGAAAGTAATTACTTCACATTAAAAGAAAGATAGCACACATACATAAGTGATCAGTCTAGAATTTGCAGCTATTAATGAAAGACTGAACGTTGCTCTCAACTGGATACATAAACAGCCAACTAATTAGAGAGCTTAAGCTTCTCCTAAATGACACTCCCAACATCAATGGAAAATGCCTGCTACTGATCCTGTGAACCAGCATGACCACACAGCTCATGTAAACAAGATCAACACCAATAACTGCCATTTTAATTGCAATCTTCACATAAAAGTGTTGGGCTGGATTTTACAGCAGCCACCCTCCCCCACCCCCGACGTCGGGGTCATAGCCGGGGGTGGGGGGGGGGGGGCGGGCGCTCCGGAAAATGCCTCTGGGAGAGGCATGCCATGGGTCTCAACTTCAGGAAGGCCCAGCCCCATTTTGCCAGTTGCGGCGAGGCCTTGTGGTAGCCCCCCCGCTGCTCGGCAACAGGAGCCAAATTTACATGTTTAACAAGACGCAAATTATTGAATTAAATATTTATCCACTCCCACCATTCGGTTGCCATATTGGAGCCGGCGGCTGGCACTCACGCACCATTGGATCTCCGTGCGTTGATGTAAGGTGGAACGCTGGTGGAGAGAGGGGAACAGGTAAGTTTCTCAATGCGGAAGTGGGGGGAGCAGGGTAAAACTAAGTTCATTGGTCAACGGGGTTGTGGGAAGGGTTAAAGATTAAAGTTTGTGAACTTTGTTGAGGGGGAAGGTCAGGTCCACAAGGAACCTTGGGGGTATAGGGCGTGGAGCAAATTGTTTGGTCATTGGGGGGGAGGGAGAGGGTTTGAAACATTTATTTAATTTGTTTGAATAAATTCTGAGTGACTTTCTTCAAAAATTCAAATTAAGGGCTTGAAGCCCATTAAAAATGGCATGGTGCCTGCACAATGGTGCTAGATGCCGTTACCAGGGACGGATTGCCCGCCTCCTCCCTGTGATCGGGGAGGGGGACAGTCCGCCCCGGCCATGTAAATGAGCTTCTGCATTTAATATTGTGGCAGCTCTGCAGAGTAAAGCTGGCATGTGCGGGGCGCCATTTTTTATGGTCGCCGTTGATTACAGTGGTGGCAACATAAAATTGAACCCATTGTACCAGAATGTTTTATGAGGGAAAGGTTAACATCAGGCAACAAGTGAAGAAATTTATTGGCCAGGGACACAAAAGGCAAAAAGGATCATGTTTACATTTCTGGCTGGAAGTTTGTTCCATATATTGGATATTCAGATGTGCAATGTCATAATTTTCTGGCCATTTGACATAATGGTTGGAAAATTGTGCACAGCACTGGCCCAAATTTGCAATATGTGATTCCCGGAGTTGAGGCTCTCCACCAAAAGTGGAAAGTTGATTTTTTTCCCCCTATGACAGAAGAAATCAATTTTAAGGAGGCTTTAGAAAGCACCATGAGAGAGAGGTAGCCAGGCAACAGGGTTTGAATGAGAATTTTAGATAGCAGGGATAATGTATCTGAAAGCTGAACTTCTAATTGTAAAGTGGGAGGGAGCAGGGAACAAACATTAATTCAGAATCAGAGGAATGAAAGGTGCAGGGTCTGACATATGGCTGGCAAAAAAAAACCAGATAAAACAATGTGAGGCCGGGGGAGTGAATTCACTGCGAACAGGAAGCCATTAAAGTTTGCTGAGAATTGAATGTGATGGATATGTTGGACTTGATATGGGAAGGATTCGAGCTTCAGAGATCTGAATTAGCTGAAAAATGAAAGCAGGAAAGCTAATTTGAGAACACAAATTTTGAGAAGGTGTGGATAAATGTGAAAGCGGAGAATTAGGGCCATAAATAGGCAATTGAGGAAATAGATGGAACAGGGCTTAGCAAAAGTCCTGACAAGGGATAAAGAGCTTAGTTCAGTGTTGAACACAAAATGAGTTCACTCTGAGCTAATATAATAATTCAATCAGAGCTTAAACATAGGCATCTACCTAACCATATGGAACATTGCCGTGTATGCCCTGTCCACAAAAAGCAGGTCAAATCCAATATAGCCAATTCATGTCCTCAGCCTACTCTCAATCATCAGCAAAGTGATGGAAGAGGTCATTGACAGTGCTATCAAGCGGCACATAAAAAGCAACAACCTGCTCACAAATGCTTAGTTTGGGTTCTGCCAGGACCACTCAGTTCCAGACCTCATTACAAACTTGGTCCAAACATGGACAAAAAAGTCTGAATTCTCGTGGTGAGGTGAGAGTGAATGCTCTTGACATCAAGGCAGCATTCGACCAAGTGTGGCATCAAGGAGCCCAAGTAAAATTGAAGTCAATGGGAATCGGAGGAAACCTTCCGCTGGTTGGAATCATACCGAGCACAAAGGAAGATGGTTATGGTTGTTGAAGGCCAATCATCCCAGGACATCGCTGCAGGAGTTCCTCAGGATAGTGTCCCAGCCCCAACCATCTTCAGCTGTTTCATCAATGACTTTCCTTCAATCATAAGGTCAGAAGTGGGGATGTCTGCTGATGATTCAGTACAATTCACATCTCCTCAGATATTGAAGCAGTCCATGCATGCAGCAAGATTTGGATAACATTCAGGCTTGGGCTGATAAATGGCAAGTAACATTCATGCCACACAAGTGCCAGGCAATGACCATCTCCAACAAGAGAGAATCTAACCATCTCCCCTCGACATTCAATGGCATTACCATAGCTGAAATCCCCCACCATAAACATCCTGGGGATTACCATTAACCAGAAGCTGAACTGGACCATCCATATAAATACCTTGGCTACAAGAGCAGGTCAGAGGATGGGAACTCTGCAGCGAGTAGCTCACCTCCTGACTCCCCAATGCCTGTCCGCCATCTACAAGGCACCAGTCAGGAGTGTGATGGAATACTCTCCACTTGCCTCTCTAACAATGCTCAAGAAGCTCAACACCATCCAGGACAAAGCAACCCATTTGATCATCACTCCATCCACCACCTTCAACATTCACTCCCTCCACTACAGGCGTCGAGTGGCAGTAGTGTGTACAATCTACAAGATGCACTGCAGCAACTCACCACGGCTCCTTCGGCATCACTTTTCAAACCTGCAATCTCTACCACCTAGAAGGACAAGGGCAGCAGATGCATATGAACACTACCAATTGCAAGTTCCCCTCCAAGTTACCAATCATCCTGACTTGGAACTATATCTCCATTCCTTCACTGGCATTGGGCCAAATCCTGGAACTCCCTTCCTAACAGCTCTGTAGGTGTACCTACACCATCTGGACTGCAGTGGTTCAAGAAGGTGGCACACCATCACCTTCTAAATGAAATTAGGGATGGGCAATAAATGCTGGCTTTGCCAGTGAACCCCACATTCTAAGAATGAATTTAAAAGAAAGACAGAGGTATCTAGGCTCTATTGAAAGATAAACAGAATGATTTGAATTGTTAATATTGATCATTAACAAGAAGTCAGATAGTACAGCAGTGAACCTGTAATTAGTTGTGGTGGCAGAGCGCTAAGGTTTTGTGACTTCAGTGTATACAAAGAACCAGACCTGCTGCTAGTAGAAACAGTCATGCAGAATAGTAGGCACATCGGGAATAACTGTACAGTCTTGAAGAAAAACCTTTTGATGAGATGTAAGTGCTGATATTCCTGTTACCAGGTACTTGGGAAAGAAAAAGATGGCAGAGATCTGCTTCTCTATAATGGCTTAGGATTCCTAGGATTTATCTAAATGTTAGGTTCAGTGTTCCAAAGCTGAAGAGGCTCTTCACACACTATTTCCACAAGTTACATCCAAATGCAAATGCATCTCCAAAGGCTGATGAAGGGGTTCCCACCAGGGTCTCTTCAGGTTAGAAGGTCTGAGAGTGACTGGGGACAAGTCAAAGAGGAGAAGTGCAGCAGAAAGGTCAATAATCCTCTCCCCAAATGATCATCACACCTTGGGTTTTCTAGCTGCTACTTTGTCCCTTCCAGGCAGTAGGCCTGTGATTGGATGATTCCAATGGCCTAGGATAATAGAATTGGTACAGAGAGGCCTGGACAGAAAAGTGCACTGCCCTTGTTTGGCCTGGGTGGGGATCAGGAGGAATATCAGCCTTATAGTGACTGGGTTGGGACCCAGGTAAAGAAATAAGAAAGACTTACATTTTGTAACTTTTGTTATGTTTCTAATATTTGTCTCAAAGTAGTTCATATAAAATTAATTAACCTTTTAGTTACGTGGACAAAATCAGGAGCTATTTTGCTTGACGCCAAATGCAACCAACAATAATGAGATGAATCCTCCATTAATTTATTCTTGATGTTGCATTAGAAAGAAATTTAATCTAGGCCTGCAATCATTGAACCATACAGCACCAAAGGAGGCCATTCAGCCCATCTTTGAAAGAGCTATTGAATTAATCCCACTCCCTGGGTGGAATTTTATCCTTTCTCCTGCAACGGGTTTGGAGGCGGGTAGAGAATAAAATTAGGTGGGATAGTGGCGGGGGAGGGGAACCTTCCCACCCCGCCACCAACTGAGACCCTTAACTGGGTAATTAATCCCTAATTAAGGGCCTCTTCCCACTGCAGCCACAATTAGCCATGCGGAGGGCGGTCCTGTCACCGCACAGGAAGCACAGCATGAAAAACACGCAGGCTGCTTCCCGGAGGCGGGACAGTGGGGGTGGGGGGAGGCGGGTAGGTGGCGGGAAATGCCTCAATCAAAGGCAGTTAGTGCCTGTACAAGGGACCTGACATTGGGAAGGCGGGTGCCCAATAAGGGCCACTCCATGCCCTTGCTGCTGACCCCCCTCCCCCCTCTCCCATAATCCCCACCCCGTGAGACCCCTCCTGCCCTGACCTACCTTGATCCTGGTGCCAGTGCCGCCTCTGCGATGGTGCTGCGGCTGCCGGCCTCTGCTTGGCCGGCAACTCTTCAAGGCTGGGACTTCTGACGACGGGGTCGTAAATTATACGGAAGGCCTGCCGCTGTCAGGTTAAGTACCTGATTGGCACTAAATTTGTCGGGCCTTCCGTACAAAAGATGATGTGGGGATCTCGCCATCGGTTTCCCCCCGACGTCAAGACCACCGCTACCAGCATAAAATTCCACCCCTCTGCTCTTTGCCCTTAGGCCTGCAAATTTCCCCTTTCCAATTATATACTTGACATCAGGAGAACTCCCTGGTTTTCCTTGAATTGTGTTTATGGGATCACTAGCTTCCTCCTGAATCACGAGACTAGCCAAGTAAGACCCCGGTTTAATACCTTATCTAAAACATGGCACCTCCATCAAAGCAACTTTTCTTCGGTACTGCAGTGGGGGTTTAGATTATGAGCTGAAATTCAAACCCACAACTTTCTGACCAATATATGAGTGCTACCAACTAAGCCTCAAATCGTCTGAATGGTACTATTGGAGAATGATGCCAAGGAGATGGACCACAAAGGTAAGCAGACAATGGAATAGTCAACTCTATCAATGAACCACTGGCACTGGTGATTTTCAGCACAACAGTCCTACTCGCATCCTTTTGGGAAGGAAATCTGCTGCCCTCACCTGGTCTGGCCTACATGTGACTCCAAACCCACAGCAATGTGGCTGCCTCTTAAAGGACCTCTGAAATTTCCTAGCGAGCCACTCAGTTCAAGGGCAATTAGGGATAAGCAATAAAATGCTGAGCTACCCACATCCCATGAACTAAAAAAAGATTAGTTGGAAATGGATCAGAGAGCCTTGAACATATATAAGTGCTTGGTTGGGTTGCAGTGACTCAATGCCCTTGAGGATAAATTCTACTTTTTAGGTAGGAAAATTATTTGTGAATATTAACTGAATGAGGTGGACTTTTTAAGGAGAGGATGATATTTGAAGGAGTGTGAACAATGCCTAAAGATAGAGAACAGTTGAATTGTTTGAATTTGGTGAGATAAAGGCTCAAGAATTGAGCTTCATGAGGAAATTAAGCTCAGAGAGCTGGACAAGAAATGAAAAAGATGTTGCCAAGTTTAGAGGATAGAGACAAGGCTGGAGGAGAGTTACAGGAGTGAGAGATGGGAGAAGAGGGGCTGGATTTAGAGTGAGTCTCGATAAAGGAAAGGGGAGAAGAATCAGGGCCGGAAGAGGCAGAGGCAATGAGCAGATTCCTTTTATTTTGGAAAGCAAGAAGTACAGATTCCTCAAAACTCGTATCACAAATGAAGATGCAAGGTGCAGGAAAGGGACGTTGGAGAGGTTTGTTTATGGTGAAGAAAAGAGTTTTGGCTTTCCTTAGTTCTCCATGATGACCCTGAAATAATAGGAAGGTTTTGGCACAAAAAGAGAAAAGGATACAACATAAAGTGGTCTGCCCAGATCTATCAATGGGAACCAGGCAACACTGACTGTGTTGCTGCCACCTAATCTTTGAATTCTAATTTTCGGTGCACTGTTTTGACTCCACAAAGAAGAAACTATTTCTTGAAGGTCAAATCTTCAGTAATAAGTGGACCTGAAACCGATAAGTGGGACAAAAAGAAATCTGCTTTAGCATTCAATTTTGATTGCGTAAATTTGATGACATACTGATAAGGTACTGCAGCATAGTGGTTATGGTTCATTCGTTCATTCTTTGGTGTCATAGATGCTAGTCAGTCAGGATCCAGACCAAAGAAAGGGACTTGAGAGTAGTTATTGAAAGATACATGGAAGTGCAAAAACCTGTGTATGAATGTTTCCTAGACTATGAGAAAGCATTTGATAAAGTCTATCATCTGAAAATAATAGAGTGCTTAAATAAACTAGAAATTGACAAATAATTAAAGGATAATTCAGAATCTATATTGGAATCAATCAGCGGCGATGAGACTTGATAGTGGCTTGTCAGACAGCTTCCCAATCAAAAGATGAGTGTGCCAGGGATGTTTTATGTCCCCAAAACTGTTTAACCTGTACACTGAAACTATCTTCAGTGGTTATGGTACTGGACTAGTAATCTAGAGACCTGGATTAATGATTCAGAATCAAAGTTCAAAATCCACTATAGTAGCTAGGGATTTTAAATGCAGTTAAATTAAATAAATCTTGAATAAAAAGCTAGTATCAGTAATAGCAACCATGAAATTACTGGATTGTCATAAAAATCCATCTAGTTCACTATTGTTCTTTAAGAAAGGAGATCTGTGGTCTGTCCTATATATGACTTCAGACTCACAGCAATGTGATTGACTCTTGATTACCTCCTAAAATGGTCCAGCAAATCACTCAGTTGTACCAAACTGTTATAGGAAAGTATAATAAGAATAAAACTGAATGGACCACCTGGTATCGGCCTAGACAGCAGACATGACAAAGACACATGCAGCCCAGTCGATGATATTGCAGGGGTGGGGGGAGGGGGGATTCCAATGCAGCGGAGGGCCTGATTGTGGGGTCTGATCATGGATAGGCAACAGCTTAGCTTTGGAGTTTGGTAGAAAGCACTCCTGCTCCTCCTGGCCCACAAGCAGTGCTGTAAAAGCACTTATCTCTTTCATGCAGCAGTCCTTGCCTCTCTTTGGTTGTCATATTTCATGAGTCCTGGGACTTGGGAAATTAAATTTAAGTTGGAGCTAAAATGAGAGCACACAGCCTCATTAAAATATTTAAATATGCAAACCGTCTCCTGGGAGTGGGTTGGTTGCCGGTCCCCAGTCCCAACACCATTAAAATAGGAAGTGGGTGAGCTTGAGACGGGTTGGGTTCAGGTTTGAGATATTTAAAATTTATGCTTGCACCCAAACCTCCCTGTTTTGGGAGTTAAAATTCTCCTTGTTGCAGGTCAACGATCTGCCAGTCATTGATCTGAAATGTTTCTGTTTCCACAGATGCTGCATGACCTGCTGATTGTTTCCAGCATTTTCTGTTGTTATTTCAGATTTACAGCATTCACTGTATTTTGCTGTTGCTTCATCTTTACAACTTGTTCCCTATTGTCAATTTTCTCAATTATGCCTTCACATTGCATGCGATCTAATTCCAGTGACACTCTTCACTTTAGAACACTGCTCTTGGCTTGTAAAGTTTTGGCTTTGCCCCCTCCTATACATTAAGATGAACATTGGTACCCTATGATGTACCAGATTTCTTCCTAAACCACTTACCCTTTTCCTCTCTATTGATTCTTGTGTGCGTGTTTGTGTGTGCGTGATTTAGTGAATGCTTGAATGGGTGTGGTTGTAACCATTTTGGGAATGAATATTGTTCAATAACTAGTTAATCTTCTGTTTTAAACTTACAAGAAAACCTGTCACTGTCTGTTTATTTGGCAAATAAAAAGCAAGCAGTTAAAATCCTAGCAACAAAAACACTTGCTGTGGTCAGTTGGAAGGCGAACAGTGGGAACAAGCCATGCCATCACCAAGCTAGCTGTAGCACCGTGCATGGCCTCTAGCATCTCCACCAGATGTTGCCTGACTTCTCCTTGCAACTCCAGCATGCCCTATGCTGTTGATAACACAGGCTCATCATCAGCCTGGGGCTCAGCATGGGCCTGGCCACCCAGTCTTCTGACTGTCAGAGGCCTCAGCAGTCTCAGCTCCACCCAGCTGCTTGGGCACATGTGTGATGCTCTCACCAGCTTGTGAGCCTGATTCTAATGCTGATCGATTTGCCACTAAGGTGAAATTATCTGCACTGGTGGAAGGTGCATCCTCTGAGTGGTCCTCCTTATCAGAGGTTGAAGGGTGTTCCTCTGGGCCTGCAGCCACCTACGAAGGCTGACCTGCATGTTAGAAGAAAAAACATGAGTGGGTGCACAAATCCTGTTATGGCAAATATGCCTGATGTGGATCTCCATCATTCATGAATTTTTTGATGAATGGCAATAATCACTCTCTTGCACAGGGACCCCGGTCTCCCTATATCTTTCTGAAATAGCATGTCTGCATTGTCTCCCCGCTATTTCAAACGCCTCTTCTTCAGCCCGGATGAGAGTTCATATATATGGGACACAGCCACCAGTCCTGGCTGCCTCCCTCCTGTTATGGGCCCTCTTCTGCAAGTGAAAGGATGTTGAAATTATAAATTGGCATATATTTCACCATGAATGTTCAACTACCATGGGCACCTCGGCACACACTGGGGGATGTGATGTATATCATACTGACTCATGATGTCATGGGATTTACTTGGGCTGAGATATAAATGAGGGTGGCTTGTTTCCCAGATGCAGCCAAGCATCTTTCATGATTATATTATTACTTTGCTGTCTTGTTGCCCCTTCAACATGTCAAGCACCCTGCAGTAACATTCAAACCCTAGAAATAAACTTTGGAACGTAGCACTCACCTTGGCTGAATGCAGGAGGTCATTGGCTCTCTTCCTACATTGGACCCAGTTTTGATGGGTGATCCCATGGCTACTAACCTCCTCTGTGATCTCTGTCCAGGCTTGCTTGGTCAGGCGGGAGGACCTCTTCTTGCCATTGCTGGGAAATAGAACATCCCACTTTTCCCTTGCAACCTGAAGGAGAATCAGCAGGGGTCTTGGTCTGACATCTGCCATCCTCTCCAGTCTTCCTAGGGGGGATGGTTGTTGAAGTTGACAATAATGTGAATTTCTAAGCACAACAGCTAAATGATATTCCGTAGACTGCAAGGCAGTGAATGCAGGGGTGGCAGGCTTTTAAAAATGGTGTGAGCACCAGATTAGATGTCAGCTGACACTGTGATAGGCATCTCGTCTGCTGCCCCACCACGTGATTGGGAGTAACTGCCACCTTCGTAATGTTAAATGGTTATGCGTCAGTGCAGTGGCACATGTGGCTCATGCCTGCTGCTGGTCCTGGCAGCGGGTTCATTAAATTCAGCCCATCGATTGAAGATTATAAATGTTGTTCCGTAAACAGTGCAACATATAGGTAAATGTCAAGAGACAAAATAAAATAATCTAAAATAACTGCTTAGAGAGAGCCACCAGCACAGTGTGCATAACCAGATTAGAGCATGTAGAGATGTCAGTATATCCAGTAGAGACGAAAGCCTGCCATGGTGGAAGCGGAGAAGTTCAGTGGAGGAGTAGCAATTGATGGGGTAGAGGACTAACAGGTGTATGCTGCAGTGAATTAGATAAGAGAAGGGGAGTATGAATGGAAACCTTGGGAGATGAGTGAAAGGTAGGATATAAGGATTGGGAAATAAAGTAAATTTAAAATTCACCGCACAAAAAGAAATAAAGAAGCTTAAGTTTAGAATTGCAGACAATATGTGTACAAGTGAACAAAAAACTATCAATAGTTGCCACATGTACGGCTCATTTGCATGAGGAATGTTTTGACAGGTGCTATCACTGTTTTGGTGTCATTACATGGAATTCATGTACAGAAATAGAACTGCATCTCACTAGAAGTGCATAAGCCTTTTTTTATGTCAATTGTGCTTCTTTAATCTTGTTTCTTTCTGTCTTATGGATTTGTTTTTTTCATTTTCAGCTACGCTTCAATGCACGTTACCCTAGCCTATCACTGCAAGATAAGAGTGCACAGAACAACTGAAGCTAGTGCCCAATTACTAGCAGCCCATAACTAAGACAAAAATGCAGTTTAGGAGGACTTTGCCAATGAGAAATAGACAAAAGTAAAATTCTGTTATGTAAAAACTTTGGGCTGCAGAATAATCCGCAGTAAAATAGATTTAAGGTTCCAACAGGCAATGGTTGTGTAAAAAAAAATTGCCTTAACAGATATTTGCTGATTGAACATTGAAGCCATGAGAAATGTATTACAGCAAATCAATAAACGTGGATGGTTTAGTGATGGAGCATGACAGCTGATCAATAAAACAAAAGGACTCCAAATCAAAATTGGAAAGAAATTTGCTGGAGGGAAAAAACAACGGAATTCATTAAAGATGAAGAAATTAATTCAATATCAAAAAGATAAAGAAAAGTTGGATGGATTGGTAAAGCTGTACAGACAGCAAGAGCAGTTATGGAAGCTGATGCTGAAACTCTGGGGTGATGTTTACAGACTCCCCGACATTGGGTGTTGTGGCAGGGGGTCCTGAAAATGCCTCCAGGAGAGGCTCGCCACAGGCCTTGACGCTGGGAAGGCTCCGTCCCATATTTCCTGCTACGGCGAGGTCTCGTGGCAGCCACCCCGCTGCTCAGCGACGGGAGGCCAATCTATATATTTAAATTTATTAAGATAGATGACTTAAATACTTACCCGCTGCCGCTGTCCGTCCAGTTCCGCTATTGTAGCCAGTGGCCGGCATTCCTGCACCTTGGGATCTCCATTCGGAGATCTGATGTGGGACACTGGTGGGGAGGGGGGAGCATTTATTTCAATGTGAGGGTGGTGGGCTGGGGGGGATCAGGCCCAAAGTAATATGATTGGTGGAGGGGATGGTGGGAAGGGGTAAAGTTAAAAGTTTGTGAACTTTGTCAGGGGTGGGGGGGAAGGATAGGTACACAAGGTAAGTATTTTCGGGGGAAAGGGCAAAGAATAAGTGTATTGGGGGTCTGGGAGAGGGTCCTGAAACATGTATGCAATTTTTTTTCAATAAATGTTATTGAACAATCCCTTCGAAACTTTAAATTGTAATGATGGGGCTTGAAGTCCTTTAAAAATTGCATTGGCCCTGTGCAGTGGCACTGGACGCCATTGCCGTAGACGGACCGCCCACCCCCTGCACATTTAATGTCACGGTGGCTCCGCGGAGTAAATCACGCGCAGGCGCGGGTGGCAAGCTTGTAAGATGCAGCCATCTGTATGTAAAAGCACAAAGCAAATTGTCAGTGGAACAGGCACGATGGGCTGAATGGCCCCCTTCTATGCTGTATAATTCTATAATTCTATGACTGAAAAAGGAAATGATCTGTGCCGGTTAAAAGAAGGGAATTTATTTTATTCTTACCCGGGATATGGGCTTGACTGGCAAGGCCAGCATTTATTGCCCATCCTTAAATGCTCTTGAGGAGGTGGTGGTGAGACCTCCTGGTGAGACTTCTTGAACTACTGCAGTCCATATGGTGAAGGTGCTCCAACATTGTTGTAAGGGAGGGAGTTCCAGGATTTTGACCCAGTGAAGAAGGAACTGCGATGTAGTTTCAAGTCAATAAGGTGTGTCATGCCAACAAGCTTTGTTGTATGACAAATTTTTTAATCCATTGACTGGACATCTGAATTTATATTTTTTTAATAAATTTAATAAAGGAACAGATAAAAGATGACTTTGCTGGCAGCTTAAGATGGCCACCTAATTTGCAACACTGTATCCTACATTGCAAGGCCTGTGACGCGGAGACAAAATGCCTGCTCATCCCAGCAAGAACCAAGAACCAAGAAGTTTAAGGGAACTGTCTGTTCCTTTTAGCAAGAAGAAATACACTGTGAACCATCATGCTTGAATTACTGAGTGACTTTCATGTGACAAGCCCCCTCCCCACCCCACTCCCGTGGTTTTAAGATGGTGCTTCTCTGCAGCAGCAAAAAGAAGCATCTGGACTCTGACATGTGCAGGCCCAAGTGGGGGTTGCTTTCTCTCCATTCCAGCTTGCAAGCTTCAAATTCTGTCTGTTGACTGACCACCTCTGCATACACTGGCTACAATCAGAAACTCCATTGGAGGAAATCATCTGCATCGCTGTCTCCAAGAGACCCACCGAATCCATCATCTATCTCTTCAAACTATGAGCCTCACGACAACCGAATTCAGCCAGAAGCCAGCCAAATCACCAAACTCCACAGACTGTAAACCCTTTTTTTCTATGGACTCCACCTCAATCAATCTACCCTTTCCCACTCTGTAACCTATTTGTGTGTGTGTGAACCTCTAGTGTGTGTGTACGTGTGAAAGTTTGTGCATAGTTTATTATTTTAATTAGTTCGGTTTAAGTACAATAGAATTTTCCTTTTTTTGTTAAACTCAAAGAATACCTGTCTGATTGGTTCTTGTTCTGATCATTGCAAGTAAGTAATCAAACACCTACTGAATTGGCCAGTACATCCATTTGAAGAATTAAACCTGTTGTGGTCAGACAAGGAAAGGGAAAAGAGGGAAGCCCTTCGACCCCTCCTCACCTGACCATACAGGTGTGTGACTTGAAGCAGAACTTGCAGGTGCCCTTGTACTTCTAGGTGTTAGAGTACATGTGTTTGGAAGGTGCTGTCGAAGGAGGCTTTGTGAGCTGCTGCAGTGCATGTTTGTAGATGGTGCACACTGCTGTCACTGTGCGCTGGTAGTGGAGGAGTGAATATTTAAGGTGATGGATGGGGTGCCAATCAAGCAGGCTGCTTTTTCCCGGATGGTGTCAAGCTTTTTGAGTGTTGTTGAGCAGCACTCATTCAGGCATGTGTACAGTATTCCATCAGACTCTTGACTCGTGATTTGTGCATGGGGAGTCAGGAGGTGAGTCACTCGTGGCAAAATACCCAGCCTCTGACCTGCTCTTGTAGCTAGAGTACTAATATAACTGACTCAGTTAATTTTCTAACCAATGGTAACCCCTGGGTTAATGATGGTGGTAGATTGAGCAAAGGCAATGCCGTTGAATGTCAGCGGGAGATGATTACCTGACAAGTTGCGAATGCAACAGTTAACTGTGCAAACATCAGCAAACGTCCCCATTTCGACCTTACAGTGGAGGGAAGGTCATTTCTGAAGCAGCTGAAGATGCTTGGGCCTCAGAAATTGCTTTGAGAGACTCCTGGGGCTGTGATAATTGGCCTCCAACTACCGCACTATCAAGGGAAGTCATTGTCATCTCACCTTGTTAAGCACAGTAACATCTAAAGAATTTAAACTAGTCCACTAACTTGAACATTTCACAGAGGACCGTACGGACATCACTTGAAAAATAGTTGGACAAATCAAAAAAGCCAAATAAAGAAACTAGGAGTTGAATTGTACCGAGACACCTGAGGTCCCGCCATCGGGGTCAAAAGCAGAAGGTGACCCCGCTAGGCCCAGCGGCGGGACCCAAAGAGACCTCATTCTGGTGGCGGCCAATTAAATGGTCCGTGCCCAGCAGCAGCTAGTCCAATCAGAGGGCCATCAGCTCAACAGCCTCAGCAGTGTCACCAATAGCAGTGGTCATTGTTGGGGCTGCACCTGCAGGATGAAGGCACATCGATGGCCCTGTGCCCTCGAGACAGATAAATCGGGTCTGGGATGTTGGGGACAGGCAGGCAGACCCTGGCGATCAGGGATTGGTAGCAGGGTTTGGGGGGTGGGGGGATCACTAAGGGCAGGCAGTGCCTTTGCTGCGAGGGGGTTCATTGTTGCCAGGGTGGGTTGGGGAGGGCCCTCTGTGGGCCATGGGGTGCCCAAAAGGAAGCTCACCCCAGACCCTGCTGGGAGACGAGCACCAGGTTGTATTGGACAGTCTCCCCGTGAGGCGGCGGCTCCCCTGCCACTGACAAAACGCCCACAGATGCGCGAAAAGGCCCTTAATTAGCCACTTAAGTAGCTCAGTTGGGCTCCCAGCAGGTGGCATATCAAACAGCAGGAAAGAAAGCTAGCAGAGGTTCAGTAAGGAGCAGAGCAAAGGTGTTAAACAGAATTACTTTTAGAGTGTACACACATTAGTTTGCAAAAGCATACTCATTGGAAGAGACAGAGGAACAAGAGAGAAGGAGACTAGGGAAAATGAGGAAGAGGAGAAAAAGAAAGGGAGGGTCTAATAGGGCATGAACAACACCAATAAGAATAACTTATATTTATATAGCACCTTTATTGTAATAAAACGTCACTTCACAGGAGCATTATAAAACAAAGTATGACACCAAGCCACTTAAGGACATATTGGGTCAGATGGTCAAAAGCTTGATCAAAGAGATAGGTTTTAAGGAGAGTCTTAAATGAGGAAAGTGCAGTGGAGAGGCAAAGATGTGGAGAAGGTTTTCCAGAGCTTGGGGCCTCAGCAACTGAAGGTGCGGCCACCAAAGATGGAACGATTAAAATCAGGGATGCGCAAGAGGCCAGAATTACAGGAGCGCAGATATCACGGAGGGCTTTGGAGCTGGACGAAATTACAGAGTAAGGGAGGGACGAGGCCATAGAGAGATTTGAATACAAGGTTAGGAATTTTAAAATCAAGACGTGGCTTGAACAGAAGCCAATGCAGGTCAATGAGGGCTGATAGGGGAATAGGACTTGATGCAAATTAAGACATGGGCAACAGAGTTTTGGATGACCTCAAGTTTACGGAAAGTAGATTGTGGGAGACCAGCCAGGATTGCGTTGGGATAGTCAGGTCTAGAGGTAACAAAGTCATGAATGTGAGGTCAGCAGCTCATCCTGAGATCAAATGTGATGCCAAGGTTGCAAACAGCTTAATCTCAGACTGTTGGCAGGGAGAGGGATGGCGTCAGTAACTAGGGAATGGAGTTGGGAATGGGGACCAAAAATGATGGCTTCAGTTTTCCTAGTATTTAATTGGAGGAAATTTCTGCTCATCAAGTACTGGATATCAGATAGGCAGTCTGATAATTGAGCAACAGCAGAGGAATTGAGAGAGGTGGCGATAGGTAGAGCTGAGTGTCACCAGCATACATGTGAAAACTAATGTTGTGCTTTCAGAAAATTTTGCCAAAGGGCAGCATGTAGATAAGAAATAGGAAGGAGGCAAGAATAGATCCATTGGGGATACCAGAGGTAATAATGTGGCAGCAGGAAAAGAAGTCATTGCAAGTGATTCTTTGGCTTCGATTAGGTAGTTAAGAATGGAACCAAATGAGAGCAATCCCACCCAGCTGGACGACAGTGGAGAGGCATTGGAGGAGGATGGTGTGGTCAATCGTGTCAACAGCTGCAGACAGGTTGAGAAGGATGAGGAGGGAAAGTTTACCTTTGCCACAGTCAGATAGGATGTTATTTGTGACTTTGATAAGAACTGTTTCGGTACTGTGGCAGGGGCAGAAACCTGATTGGAAGGATTCAGACATGGAGTTCCAGGAAGATGGGAACGGATGGGAACGGAGGCGACAATGCATTCAAGGATAAAAGCACAATATCGCGGATGCTGGAAATCTGAAATAAAAACAGAAAGTGCTGGAAATACTCAGCAGGTGTGGCAGCATCAGGAGAGAGAAAGATTTAATGTTTCAGGTATGTAACCTTTCATCAGACCTTTCTGGCCCATTAGGACATGTTTCTAGCCCAAGCAACATGGTCATTTCAACATAACTGAGGCGTGCAATGTGAAGAAGGTTCACCTCATTATGGACACCATTCAAGAACTGTGCCATTTCCTGGAGTTAGATCTGTAGGAAGACAGCAGCTCATTGCCAGGAGCAGTAAAAATGAAATGTTCACTCAACTTTTCAGCCATAGAGTCTGTTCAAGCACGAGCTGATGACCTTTCGAGTATCATTCAGTTTGAAACTGAACACTGTGCTACGCAAATCACAAAGTCACTTTCTCAACAAGCCTGTGACTCCATTATATTGATCATCAGGATGTGGGGGCAGTTGGAGAGACAGTCACAGTTCTATGAAAAGTACGGCATTCTATGTCTACAAGGCGTGGTCCACTGCACCCGTGCTCCTCATCAACAGAAAAGAATAGCACTCCATATAAGTTCAATCAGTAATGTTCACTTCCAAAAGTCTGTACATAATAGCATGGGGTGGGGGCAGGGTGAAATTCACAAGCAGAAAATAGCAGTTGCTGATTGCACATTATTTGCCCTGTCCAATTTTCCTTTCCATTCTGGCGTCCTTATGCAATTAAACCTGTGTCCATATTTGAAAAGGAGATTGCAAGGTTGCAGAATAAATAAACTCCAGGAAGAGATTGCTTCAGGACACCAAGCATAAGTAAAGATGTTCGAAATAAACTAAAATTGAAGGAGGCCTGATAGAAATGTTAAACATAAGAGCGAATACAAGAAAATAAGGAAAGAGGTTAATAAAGGGATAAGGAAAATAAGGAGGGAGGATGAGGAAGGAATCTCAAAAAATACTAAAATGAACATTTTTCCAAATCAATCAGCAAAAAGAGAATTGTCAAATTGAGGTGGGACCTGAGGGGAGAGGATAATGATTAGCGGAGGGTTAGCAGAAATTTCTAGGGATACCAAAAAAGTGCTTAATTTCAGAGATTGTTTGAGATTGAGGCACTCTGTACACAGAGGGTTAATTAAATCACATTCTTTCATGCCAGAGACAAGCAGGTGGACTGAGCACAAGAGCTTGCATGGATTGCTGACATCCCCATGGTTCAGGATGCTATGTCAAAAGTTGCATTGATTCCTATATCTGGTGATACCTAATGCATTTTTAATGAAGTTACACTGATTGTATGTTCAGATCCACATACTATTTCTACCACTATTATGTACTTAGTATCCACTACATTATTTGACAGTATTAATTGTCTTTTGTTAATTTTTTAATCAGATGTGATAATTGCAATTTTTGAAAACTAATAATCTTCTATTCAAAATTACTTGATAACTGGATATTTGTTGTAACAATTCTATTCAACAGATCAGTGAAAATCCATTGGATGCATAGGATGTATTCGTGTGTACATAGTAATATTTGGAGCAGGGTGCCAATGACTGCACACACATTGCCTTGCATGTGCCTCATGTGAACTCTGCCATTTTCATGAACCAAAATAGATTTCCCTTCCTCAATGTGCAGCTGATGTGCAACCACAGGCAGCCTGTTATCCTGGCATCAGTTATGATTTCTTCATTTTGCGGAATTCCTCTATGCTACCTGTATTTGACCCACCATGGCAATCAAAGGCTGGATAATGGGCGACAATAAGGGCTATCCACTCATGACACTGATCAGGAACTCATGCACACATGCACAGCAGGCCTACAATAAGAGTCATCTGCACAGGGACATAGTACAGCACACCATCAATAATGCTTTTGCTGCATGGAACATTCTGCAGGAGTCCGACAGGAGTCAACTGAGCAGGTAAAACGATTTGTTTTGAGGGGAGGGGAGATTTAATAGAAGTGTACAAGATTATGACAGGCTTAGATAAGTTATACAAGGAAAATCTATTCTCATTAACTAATGGTGCAAGGATGAGGGGACACAAATTGAAAGTTTTGGGCAAAAGATGCAGGGGGAAGATGAGGAAGCACTTTTTTACGCAGCGGGTGGTAATGACCTGGAATTCGCTGTCCACAAGGGTGGTGGAAGCAGAGACGTTCAATGTCTTCAAGAGGAATTTGAAGGCCACCTGATACAAGTAGACTTGCAGGACTAAGGGGATCAAGCCAGGGAGTGGGACTGATTGCCTAGCTCCGTGGAGAGCCAGCATGAACATGATGGACCGAATGGCCTCTTTCTGTGCGGTAAATGACTCTATGACTCTCTGTTGCATGCTGCACAACTTGGCCATTATGAGGGAACAGACCCTGTTACCACCTATCAGCCGAGAACCTGAGAAGCATGAGAAAGAGGAAGAGGAGGAGGGCGAGAAAGAGGAGGTGGAAATGCAACAGCAAGTGGAGGAAGACGATGAGGAAGGGAGGCTGCAATGGATACAGTCTGTTTCTGCCCAGGTTCTATGTGATCAACTAATTTATCAGCGATACCTGTAACTTGAACCACACCTCCTCATTCATCAAAAGTCCCACATTCCTTCCCTTTCCTCTATCACTGATCATCACATCATCCCCTTTTCAACAACAAATTACAAACCACCAGAAAATGGACATTCTCCTCCGATGTTCTAAATTGAACCATTACATAATACATACAAAGATAAACTGTAATCATCTTTGAGCATTCCCTTAGTGCCTGCGTTCTGTGTGCCTTTGCATCTCTTAATGCATCTATGAGGTGCTTCCTAAGTGTTTGCAGCATGTGTGGTAGAACGTTACTGACCTCCAATTGAGGAGACAGCAGACTGGCTTGGAGGATGACCTTGAGCAGCTATTGGTCAAGAAGGCACGGATTCAGACTGCATCATTTTGGCCTGGATAGCAACAGTCTGGACTGACTGGCTAACAGGCAACAGCGTGCTGAGTGCAGGGGTGGGAGCAGGAATGCTGCAATCTTGAGTGAGGACAGCAGGTTCATGCTCCATGGAGCCACTGGCACTCTCCTGGGCCAGCACCTCAGCAATCTCTTCTACTGATCTGTTGTATAACAGGTTGATTGACTACTGTGATGCCCTGGAAGCCCAACTGAACAGTGTTATCCAGACATCCATGATGACAGTAGCCTGAGCTTGCAAGACAGCAGTCCTAGCTTCCGCTACAGCACTTAGACTTTTGATGCAAGCTGTTCATGCTGTAATGTAAGTTGTGGCATCAGCCATTAGAAGTTGCATCATTCTTGGTTCTACAGGTGTGCTAATGGAGTTGGTCACCCATTTCCTGCTGGGAAAGGTGGGCTCCAAACTCTGCACAAAGCCCTGTGCCAAGTTGATGCTGGACTCCTCCATGTTCCTTGACATTGCGTTTTCAGTGCAGCAAGTGTTTGGTTATGTATACACATCAACCTCCTTCTGTTGCCCATCAAAGTCCTCACCTGACTTCTCCACAGCAGAACTAGTGTGTGACCTCACTCATCTGTGAACTGGCACCTGCGCTATCCTTTTCCCCAGCCTTGGCTCCTGTGTACATCTGCTCAGCGTTTCACCATATGCAGATCCATCCTCTGTCCTCACTTCTAAATTATGGGCAGTTTCAGTCTCTGAACTGGAGGCTGCAAATGTTAGATCAAGTGACAACTGAAAAGGTTGCAGTTCTTGGGTATCTGAAATGAAAAAGGGACAAGATTTAGGTTATGGTAGGGGAAGAGGAGAAAATAAGAAGTGCGTGTTTACACCATCTTCAGAAAAGATTGTGGGATGAGGGAGAAGTAGGAAGAGAAAAGGAGGATGAGGTATGCAGATATCCTCATCATCAATTGCTTCAGCAGCACAAAAGGCCACAGACTTCCTTTCTGTGATGACCAGCTCCTTGAGAGTTAAAACATGCAAGCGTACTTGTCCTCATCTGTTTCTTTCCTGCTGCCTCCTGCCATATGCCACCTTCTCCTGCAAGAAGAAGAAAAATGTGTCAGTGAGTGTCCTGCAATCTGGGTGATGCAACTATCATGATTGAACAGTTGGCAGTGTGTGCAAGCTTTGAGTATTGTGTGCTATTCTTGCAATAGTACTAAGTTTGTGAGGGTGAGGTAAAGCATAAGACATTAGGGTTGAGTACTGATTGATAGAGAATGTTGGTAAGTGGGTGACAGGGTATAGAGAATTTAGAAATGAATGAGGCTAGTGCTGCAGTTGATAAGTTATGCCATTTGAAGATTGAACTTACTCATCTTGACAATTCATGAGAGATCATTAAACTTCTTCCTGCACTGCATCCATGTTCATGGAAGAACACTCCTGGCATTGGACTTCACCGCTACTTCCTCCCACTGCCTCCTTGGCCTATGTCTGGAGGAGCTCCTGCCCCCTGTAAACACAGAATTTTTTTCCTTCTCTTCACATCTTGTACCAAGTTTATATAATGCTTTTTCTGAAAAACTTGGTGCTCACTATCTCATATATTGAGATATTCGTTAATGTAGCAAAGCCCAGGTTCACTTTTCAAAAAGCTCTCATCACTTCTTGCAGCCAAAATGCACCTCCCCTTTCAGAGGAGTGGGCTGCCTTTAAACATATATGAGGAGGATGTTAAGGCAACAGAAAGGATACTGTACAGAGTCACTAGGATGTTACCTGGTATGAAAAAGATTTGAAAAAATTGAAATTTTCCATCAGAATAACAACATTAATGGGGTGATTGAGCGTTTGGAATGGATTGGGACAAAAAAGATAGAAACAGAGGCCAGGAAATTCCTTGGAACTGTTCCCACTATGTCAGCATTATTTTGCCAGCAGTGTGATGAAAACTCCATTTAGGGATGTAAACAGGTTTTTACTACGCTGCCAGCAAAGTAACGGCAGCAGAGTATGGGGAACTCTGAGGAATTTTGTAAGTAGACAGGTAAGATCCTCTGGACTTAGTTCCTGCCATTTCCAGGTCAGGAACCTGATTTACTAATGGGCAGGTTTAGCCTTGGCTTTTTAATTCAGCCACAACATCAGCATCCCACTCCGGGTTGCCCAACCAATTAGGGAGGGCAGGTGGGATGATGGGTCCATTCTGTAAAAGGGGGATTTCTATTTAAAAGGGCCCTGACATGGGCTACAAGGGCTCACTGGCACTTGGATTTTTGAGGCTGCAGTAACCACTGGAATGAAGAGGAGACCTGGGAAGGCTGTCACTCCCCTCCCCCCGCACCCCCACCACTCCCTGGATATTTCATTTAACAGGAGGTCCTGCAGTGAGGTGAGCTCTCTCAAGGATGAGGAGAAGAGGGCAACTTCTCCAATTCAGCACATGTGGATGGAAGTAACTGAAGCAGTCATCAGTAGAGGTGTGGTCCCTCCAACCTGGAGACAGCGCACTAAATGAATCCAGGACCTCAGGAGGGCACGGAAGGTGAGTGGCATAACACCTTCAGGTGCCAAGCCCCACACTCTGACTTTCCCAGCATTATCCTGTGCAGCGCTGCTCAGGACAACACACCTTGCAGCTCCACTCAATGCCTCTCTCTCCGGGCACCTCACATCCCCAGCTGAGCAGCCAACACTCACCCTCACCCTATTAACCTCTCGTACCCACGCCTCACAGTCACCCTTCACAAATGTTGTCCTTCCCTGCTACCCACACAAGCCATTATGAACATTCACACCTCTGTGCTTCCTCTCCTTGCAGGAGGAGAACGCATAACTTGGCGATAAGCAGATACTCAGTTTGGGTGGGGGGAGGGGGGCATGACGGGGGTGGTGATGTAAGTATCCTGGGAAATCTGTACATCAAGTGTTCTTGCTAATTAACAAAAACTAACGTCAATACTATAACTCACTGTACACTTCTTTAATTTCATTGATTCACTAAATCTTTCACTGAACTTTTTGTTTTAAACCCTGCTTGTAATGCACCCTAGTTAAAAGCGGCTGAGAGGTGACATGATGGAAAACTGTGATTTGGGCCTACGTTGACCAAATGTTTAATTGGCCCTGAAGGATTTGGACAAACCAAATGGTCAAAAAATAAACCACAGCAGAAATCTAGCAGAGTGTGAAAATAGGTGGACTGCTGCGTGAGAACGAAAAATGTTTTAGTAGAATCCCAGGTCCAGTTGTAGGTAGAGCTGAAACCAATAACTGAGTACCTAGGCCACCATGTTTCTTTTTGCTTCCATCAAACTTGATATTTGACTGCCTAAGAGATGATAAGAGTATGAGATCCTGAGATTCTGACCTGGCCTGGGGGTCAGATGGGTAAATGACATCTTTTGTAATTGGGCCGTTCAAATAATAGCGAGGTAATGATTGGATTAAATCAGTCTCCAAAGGCTTTGTTGTGTAGCAAGAGGATAAGAAAGGGTGCTCTGAGCTCAGAGATTGTAGAGGTATTACATGTTACATTGACTGTCGCTACGGTACCTGGGGCATGACCAGAGAGTAGTCTAGTCACGTGGAGATTGCGCTTCTACCAAGGGTGTAATGGTAATGCTGTTGTGTTTTAATATTACTGCTCAAACATTGGCATGTGCCAAGTTTTACTTATACTGAATAAAACATAACCACTGTCACCAATAAGGGATATAAGAACATACAAACTTACTAATTAGGAGCAGGAGTAGGCCACTCAGACCTTTGAACCTGCTCCGCCATTCAATATGTTCATAGCTGAACTGATTACTCCATATTTCCACCTATCCCCGATAACCTTCCACCCCCTTGCTTATCAAGAATCTATCTACCTCTGCCTTAAAAATATTCAAAGACTCTGGTTCCACCACATCCCCCCTGTCAAGACCCTATTCTGTGTATTCTGAAATATCCCCTTAAATGTCTGCCGCTCCATCTCAATTGACTTATCCCTTAACCTGATTTGCCAGTTCACTTTAGCTAGCTCTGCTTTCTGTCCTCATAATTGCCCTTATTTAAGTTTAAAATACTAGTCTTGGACCCACTCTTCTATCCCTCAAACTGAATGTAAAATTCAATCATATTATGATGACTGCTATCTAGGGGTGCCTTAACTATGAGGTCATTAATTAATCCCATCTCGTTGCACAATATTGAGTTTAGTATAGCCTGTTCTCTGGTTGGCTCCAGAATGTATTGTTCCAAGAAACTATCCTGAAAACATTCTATGTACACCTCATCTAGGCTACCTCTGCCCATTTGATTTTTCCAGTCTATATGTAGGTTAAAATCCCCTATAATTATTGCTGCACCCTTCTGACAAGCTGCCATTATTTCTTCCTTTATACCCTGTACTACAGTGTGGTTAATGTTAGGTGGCCTGTACACCATTCCCATTGCCTTTATGATTTTTCATCTCTACCCAAACTGTTTCTACACCATGGTTTCCTGAACTTAGCTCATCCCTCTCTATTGTCGTTAATATCATCATTAATTAACAGAGCTACCACTCCACCTTTTCCTAGCTTCCTATCCTTCCTAAATGCCATGTACCCTTCAATATTCAGGTCCCAATCTATGTCATCCTGCAGCCATGTCTCTGTAATGGCTATCAGTTTGTACTTATTTATTTCTATTTGTGCTCTCAGTTCATCTGTTTTGTTTCAAATGCTACGTGCATTCAAATACAGAGCCTTTAGTTTTGTCCTTCTTTAAAAATTTTTAACCTCTAGCCTTATCTGTTGATTTACTCTTAGATTTGTATGCCACGTCCCTTTTTGTCACAGTCTGTTTATCATTTCCCATATTAATACCTTTCTCTCTTGCCTTGTCGCTACTCCTTGATTTACCATATCTGCCCAAATTTGATCCCTTGCCCCACTGTTCAGTTTAAAACCCTCTCTACTTCTCTAGTTATGCGACTCGCTAGAACACCGGCCCCAGCACGGTTCAGGTGTAGACTGCCCAATGGTACAGCCACCACTTTCCCCAGTACTGCTGCCAGTGCCCCACGAACCAGAACTCACTTGTACCCCACCTATCAGTCTGATCCATTTCAGAACTTGAGAGTGAAGAGGTTAATTGACTCTGACACCTCGATTTCCAACAAAGTGACAGGCACCTTGTCGGCCACTAGTCAGGCATGCCCACCTGTTCCATTGGGAAGAAGGTCTTGTTCCAGCAAGCTGCAGATATCAGAAATGACCTGCTGTGGGAGCTTAAGCCTCCTGACACACTGTTGGTCAGATAAGTTGACAGCTGATCCTCAGCCTGTAGACTTTGTCTTGGAGGTCTCGCCTCCTTCTAACTGGATCTCAGTGTCCAGTCCCTCTGCCCTGCTGTGGGGCATGTGGCTGAGGAGAAGGCAGCTGTTGCTGCTGGTGGTGTTGCTCCTGCTGCTACTGGTACTGTTGACAGTGATATGGCTTCTCTTCTTGCATAAGCTGCCTCCATGCCTTGGTGAAGGCTGGCAGCAGGAAAGTGACACTGAAGGTGACTGAAGTGCTGGTCAGGTGAAGTGCCTTCCAACAAATTGGCAATCACCTGATAAGCAGTATTAGCACTCTCTGAGAGAAGAAGTACTTTGAACAGCAATCTCTCAATGACATAAAAGCAAAATACTGCGGATGCTGGAAATCTGAAATAAAAACAAGAAATGCTGGAACCACTCAGCAGGTCTGGCTGCATCTGTGGAAAGAGAAGCAGAGTTAACATTTCGGGTCAGTGACCCTTCATCTGTCAATGACCATGGCTGGAGTTATTCAGTGTAATTGATCAAAGCCTTCCCAGCTTGTCAGTTTCACTGAAAAAGCTTTTCCCACTTTGCATCTGCCTCAGTGATGCTGGCGGGTTGCTGACTAGTTGGTAAACAGATCCGCTGGCTGGGAAATCCAGAAATGAATGTTAAAACAGGTCTCCATTGTTTATTTAATTACCTTAATAACTTACTCAACAGATCCAAGATGGTTCCCTTTTTGCCTTCAATCCCACCCCCACAGAAACCTAGAAGAGGATGGGATGATGTTAGGATCCCAACCCAACATCAATTTCAGGGAATTTAACACGCCACACGTACGCAAACCCGCATCACCTTGCCTGGAAAAATTCTTCCCATTGTTTCTAGTGATTGACAGGTCTAGAACTAAGGGATAGATATAATAATAAATGTAAGAAAGAGGAGGAGAAACCTTTCTACACGGGGTTTGTAAGGTTGTAGAATGCATGATTGGAGGTAAGGATTGAAGCTGAGACCATGCCAATGTTTAAGAAGAGGTTAGGTAGTGGCTGAAGGAAAAGGAAATGAATCAATATAGTGGCCCAGTGGAACAGTGGTGAGCACTGCAGCCTCACAACTCCAGCGACCCGGGTTCGATTCTGGGTACTGTGTCTGCGTGGGTTTTTGCTGGGTGCTCCGGTTTCCTCCCACCTCCAAAGACTTGCAGGTTGATAGGTAAATTAGCCATTGTAAAATTGCCCCTAGTGTAGGTGGGGATGTGGTAGAAAATATGGGGTTAATGTAGGATTAGTGTAAATGGGGGTTGTTGGTCGGCACAGACTTGGTGGGCTGAAGGGCCTGTTTCAGTGCTGTATCTCTAAATAAAATAAAACATGACAGGAACATAGGATTAGGACTACTGTTTATGTAGAGGACAAACAGCAACAAGGACATTGGTCAAAAAGCCTGTTTCTTTGTTGTCATTTCTGTGTAATTCAATACTATGTTAAGTCTGGCTTTCAATAGTAATGCTTGTCATTCACGATCAGATTAAAGTATATGCATAGTAAAGGCTGCAGCATGTGCAGTTCCATTTCAACATCACATTGGTGGCCATCTACAAGTTACAGTATTTATTTCTAACATACCTCTCATGCCCTTTGGAATTCTGAGCCATCACTGACATCCTCAGACAGCCTGGTTAGTGGGATGCCCTCAGGTCCCAAAAAGTTCATCTTGATCTTCATATATCCTACCAAAAAAGACAGATATGTTGTGAACAGTGCATTCTGATTTTCTCACTGCACAACTTTACTTACAGCATATTTGTAACTTCCAATGATTGAACAGCTTAATAATTGGTTAAGATAGGTGAAAACGAGCAGCAGTGCAGGCATATGCTAATTGGGCAGTTTTTGCTGAACATTATTTGTGAGGCATAAATACAATGGGATAAATTCCAAATGTAGCTCAGGTGACAGAAGCAAAAGTAGCTGAGCTTTGATAATTATTTCTAAATTGAAAAGAAATGTGAGTCATAATCTCATTACTGTAGGAATATAGAAACATAGAACATCTATGGCACAGAAGGAAGTTATTCGGCCCATAGTGTCTGTGCAAGATGAAAAAGAGCTACCAGCCTAATCCCACTTTCCAGCTCTTGATCTATAGCCCTGTAGGTTATGGCACTTCATGCATATCCAAGTATTTTTTAAGTGTGATGAGTGTTTCTGCCTCTACCATCCTTTCAAGCATCCTTCCAGACTCCCACTACCCTCTGGGTGAAAAAAGTTCTCCTCAACTACTATCTAATTTTTCTGCCAATTACTTGGGGCAGCACAGTGGCACAGTGGTTAGCACTGCAGCCTCACAGCTTCAGGGACCCAGGTTCGATTCTGGGTGATGCCTGTGTGGAGTTTGCAAGTTCTCCCTGTGTCTGCGTGGGTTTCCTCCGGGTGCTCCGGTTTCCTCCCACATGCCAAAGACTTGCAGGTTGATAGGTTAATTGGCCATTATAAATTGCCCCTAGTATAGGTAGGTGGTAGGGAAATATATACGGACAGGTGGGGATGTGGTAGGAATATGGGATTAGTGTAGGATTAGTATAAATGGGTGGTTGATGGTTGGCACAGGCTCGGTGGGCCGAAGGGCCTGTTTCAGTGCTGTATCTCTAAACTAAACTACTTCAAATCTGAGCCCCCTGATTATTGATCACTCTGCTAAAGCAAACAGGTCTTTCTTATCCGCCCTATCCATGCCCCTTATAGTTTTATACACCTCAAATAAATCTCCCCCCAGCTTCCTCTATTCTGAAGAAAACAAGGGTAGGCCTATTCAATCTTCCTTCATAGCTAAAATTCTTCATTCCTGGCAATCTCATCTGAACTCTATCCAGTGCAATCACATCTTTCTTGTAATGCAGTGACCAGAACTGTACATAGTACTCTGGCTATGGTCTCACTAGTGTTCTATACAGTTCAAGCATAACCTCCCTGCTTTTATATTCTATGCCTCGGCTAATAAAGGAAAGTATCTGCTATGTCTTCTTAAACAAATTATCTACCTGTCCTGCTACCTTCAGAGATGTGTGGACTCCAAGGTTCCTTTGTTCCTGTACACTTCTCAATATCCTCCCATTTATTGTGTATTCCCTTGCATTGTTTACCCTCCACAATGCATTACCTCACACTTCTTGGGATTGAATTCCATTTGCCACTTTTCTGCCCATATGCCCACTTCATTGTATCTTCCTACAGCCTACAGCTTTCTACCTCACTGTCAAGCACTTGACCAATTTTTGTATCATTGGCAAATTTCTTAATCATACACCCTTGAGTTAAATCTAAGTTAAATATATACCACAAAAAAGCAAGGGATCTAGTACTGATCCTTGCGTAACTTCAAAGGAAACTGCTTTCCAGTCACAAAAAACACCCATCGACCATTACCCTTTGCTTCCTGCCGCTGATCCAATTTTGGATTCCATGGGCTCTTACTTTTCTGACCAATGTGCAATGTGGGACCTTGTCAAAAGCCTTGCTAAAACCTATGTAGATGACACCGAACACGCTACCCTGATCAAAACTCTTTGTTACCTCCTCAAAAAAAAGGTTAGTAAGATATGATCATCCCTTAACAAACCTATGCTGACTGTCCTTGATTATGTTTTGCCTTTCCAAATGATGATTTATACTGTCTTTCTGAATGTTTTCCAATAATTTGCCCACAATCTCTAACACTGATCTATCTTCAAGTGGCTGTTTCCAATCCACTTTTGTCAATTCATATCTCAGCTTTGTAAAATTGTCCTTTCTCCAATTTAAATCATTTACTCTTTGTCTTTTTCCATAACTATGCTAAATCTAACTGCATTATGATCACTAACACCAAACTGCTTTCCCACTGATACCCCTTGCACTTGCCCAGTTTCATCTCCAAAAACTAAGTTCAGAACTGCTCCTTCTTTTGTTGGACTTGCAACAGCATGTCCTACAGCAATGGTGGAAAGAGGTGAAAACGGCAGGTGCAAGATGGCACTGGTGGTTGCAACTTCAATCCTGCATGTAGACAGCTCAATACTATGGGTAATTTGACTGTTGATCAGAGACAACAATATCATCCAGGAGTACCCTGAGTGACCAAGCAGCCTTCTCTAGGGATAGCACTGATTACTCTGAATGGAGACAGGCCTGGAAAGGTTGGCCCAATCATTGCTTGTTTTAACTCACCTAGTAGGCCTACCGAGCCAACGGGCATCTCCTACAGTGGTGCAAAAGAAAGAAAAAACAAAAAGAGACAAAACATTCTGAAACTTGCATGCTGGAGTATTCACAAAATGTCAGATTCAGATGACCACAGAAACCCTGAAAGACATTCCGCCCTCTTAGCCAGAGAGCTTGCCTGACTGGACATTGACATCGCAAAAACTCAATGAAGTTCACTTCGCAGAGCAGGGATCACTGACAGAGCAAGGAGCAGATTAAACATTATTCTGGTCAGAGAAAGATAAAGATAAACAATGCCTCTCAGATGTTGGATTTATGATTAAGAACTCCATTGCCATCAGGCTTCAGAACCTCCCCATTGTTTTTTCTTATCGACTCATATCCCTACGACTACCCATCCAGGACAACCAGTTCACCATCGTCATCAGCATATGTGCTCCTACCCTAAAAGCTGATATAGCAACCAAAGAAGGTTTCTACCATGACCTGCACAACCTTCAACTGAAGGTTGACTCCAAGGATAAGCACATCATAGTTGGAGATTTCAGTGCAAGGGTTGGGCATGACCAATACCATTGGCAAGGTGTCTTGGGCAGACATGGCATTGGCAACTGCAATGACAATGGTCAACTTCTGCTGGAATTCTGCATTGAGCACAAATTCAACATCACTAATTCTCAATTCCAGCAAAAAGCCACATTTATGACCACTTGGAGGCATCCACGCTCAAAGTAGAGGCACATTTTTGATTATATTCTGGTGCGCCAAAGTGATGTACAAGACATTCTACAAACCAGTGTTCTGTCCAGTGCTGACTGTTACACTGAACACAGGCTGGTTCAAGCTAGTGTTGCCTTCATAATGAAACCAATACCCAATAAGAAAGGCTCACAAACAGACATAAAAGCAGTTTTCCAGAGCAAGCTTGAAGACAGACCCCACAGTGACCTGACTCCAGGCAGTGAAATTAGGTCAGCAGAGCAGTGGGAACAGTTGAAATCCATCCTCCAAGAAACAACTGCAGAAGTGGTTGGCTACTCGAACAGAAGAATGCAAGACTAATTTGATGAAAATGACATGGAAAGTCGTTCCTCAAAAGAAACACTCCTGTCACAATAGATTACTTGCATGCTCTGATGACCAGGCTACAAAAGCTGCATTTTGGGAAGCCTGTCGCACTCTGCAAACCAACTTACGAGTCATCCAGAACAACTGGTGGACAGTGTTTGCTTAAAGGATACAAATGTATGCAGATATGGGAGATTTGAGACCCTTCTGTGAAGCCTTGAGATCTGTCTATGGGCCTTCCCTACAGGTGCGGGCACCACTAAAATCTTCGAATGGCACAACCAGTGTCAATAAAGAATCCATCTTGTACCGATGGTCAGAAGACTTGGGAGCCTATTTGATGACCAGCAGATAGTGCAGGAGATGTCCATCGCAAAGATCTCCCAGAGGGATGTGAAGTCTGAGCTGGATGAA
Source organism: Heterodontus francisci (assembly GCF_036365525.1). Classification (NCBI taxonomy): domain Eukaryota; kingdom Metazoa; phylum Chordata; class Chondrichthyes; order Heterodontiformes; family Heterodontidae; genus Heterodontus; species Heterodontus francisci. The sequence goes on from NC_090375.1 coordinate 137,349,576, forward strand.
CCACCAACCCATGAAGAGATCAAGACTGCAATAGCACAATTAACACCACACAAAGCCCCCAGAATAGATGGGATTCCAGCTGAAGTCTATAAACATGGAGGAGATGTGATCCTTGATAGGTTTACAAATCTTTTTACAGCATGCTGGGAAAAAGGGAAAGTGCCTCAGGACCTTTGAGATGCAGTGATTGTCTCCCTCTACAAAAACAAGGGAGAGAAGTCTGACTGTTCAAACTACAGAGGCATCGCTTTACTTTCCATTGCAGTCAAAATCTTGGCCAGAGTGCTTCTAAATAGACTTGTTCCGACTATAGCTGAAGAAAGCCTCCCTCCAAGTCAGTGCCGATTCAGACTCAATAGGGGAACTACAGACATTATTTTTGTGTTGAGACAGATCCAGGAGAAGTGTAGAGAACAAAACATGGGTCAGTAAGCTACTTTTGTAGATCTCACCAAGGCGTTTGATACAGTCAGTTGGGATGGACATTGAAAGATATTCTCTTGATTGGGGTGCCCTCCAAGGTTCCTCATCATTCTCTGTCAGCTGTACGAAGGCCAAGCAGAATGGAGCCCTCTCAGACAGCTTTCCTATCTCCAAAAGTGTTAAGCAAGAGTGTGTTCTGGCACTAATCCTTTTCTCTACTTTCTTCAGTATGCTGCTTCAAGAGGCAAAGGCAGGCTTGACAGAGGGTATATACATCCGCTTTGGAAAAGACAGCAGTCTCTTCAACATGTAACGACTACTGGCACATACCAAAACCACAGAAGAGCCTATCATGGACCTTCTGTTTGCTGATGATTGCGCCCTTCCAGCACATATGGAGGAGTCAATGCAGCTCAATGTAAACTTTTTCTCTGAGGCAGCAAATGCCTTTGGCCTTACTATTAGCCTAAAGAAAACAGAAGTGCTGTATAACCACAGCCCCGAGGAAATTACAATCTACCACAGATCAGCATTGACAGCAGCAAACTCAATGCAATAGCACAGTTTACCTACCTAGGTAGTTTTATCTCAAATTATGCCACTGTCAACAAGGACATAGACAATCATCTGTCCAAAGCCGACAACTCCTGTGGTTGCCTCTCGAAGCATGTCTGGTGAAACCATTCACTACACATCTCTGCTAAAATTCAAGTATACATCACCTTTGTGCACGGGTCAGTATCATGGGTTCTGTACAGAAAACAAATGCGACTGCTGGAGCACTTCCATCAATGCTGTCTTAAATCTGTCATGAACATCAGATGGCAGGACTACATCACAAACAATGAAGTCCTCAAGAGAGCCAATATGCTCAGCATTGAGTGCATTCTCTTATGATGCTAATTGCGCTGGGCAGGACATGTGTCATGCATGGATAAATCGAGATTGACAAAAGTAGTGCTTTATAGTGACCTATGCTCTGGTAAGAGTGATCGCGGTGCACTTTGCAAACGGTTCAAAGACCAGCTGAAAAGACAGCTGTCTCTGGCTGATGTTGACCAATGGGTGTGGGAGCAGGAGGCTGCTGACAGATAGCTGGTGCACAACAACCAGGAAAACAACCTACAAGTTCGAAATAGACATGAGACTGCTTTAGAAAGGTGCAGACAATGGAAGGAGTCTGTTTCTACCAGAGCCCCTCCAAACCAGAAGTTCTTGTGCCCGACTGCGCAAGGGTCTGCAGATCAAGAATTTGCCTCTTCAGTTACCAATGATCATACCAACTACCACAGAGACAAGTGTTCCCATGATCTTTATCTGCGATGAATCTGTCATTAACATCATAGTAATGACTTAGATGAGAGGGCTGAGTGTAATGTAGTCAAATTTGCTGATGATACGAAGTTAGGTGGGAAAGTTAGCAGTGAGGAGGATGAGAGGAGGAAACAAATAAAATGCAGAGGGTTATAGACAAGTTGGATGAGTGGGCAAGAACATGACAGATGGAATACAATGTGGCAAAATGTGAAGTTATCTACTCTGGTCAGAGGAAATGAAAAAGCAAAATATTTTTTGAATGGTGTGATGTTGGGAAATGTTGCATTCAGAGGGACCTGGGTGTCCTTGTACATGAATCACAGAAAGTTAACATGCAAGTGCAGTAAGCAATTTGGAAGGCAAATGATGTGTTAGGCTTTTGCTACAAAGGAGTTGAGTATAAGAGTAAAGAAGTCTTACTACAATTATACAGGGCATTGGTGAGGACGCACCTGGAGCACTGTTTGCAGTTGTGGTCTCCTTATCTAAGGAGGCATACTTAACCAGGAGGGAGTGCAACAAAGGTTCACTAGATTAGTTCCTAAAATGAGGAGATTGTATTATGAGGAATGATTGTATAGACGAGGCATATATGCTCTAGAGTTTAGAAGCATGATGTTCTAATTAAAACATAAAATCCTTAAGGGGCTTGACAGGGTAGATGCTGAGAAAATGTTTTGCCTGGCTGGGGAATGTAGAACACAGGGTCACTCAAAGGATTGTGAACCTTTGGAATTCTGTACCCCAGACAACTGTGGATGTTCAGTCATTGAGTATATTCAAGAAAGAGGTTAGTAGAATCTTGGGTACTAGGGAATTAAACATTTGGGGAAAGTGCAAGAAGGTGGAGTTAGGTAGAGGTTAAGCCATGATCTTGTTGAATGGTGGAGCAAGCTTGAACGGTCGACAGCAGCTCCTATTTCTTATGTTGTTATGGCGAGCCGCTACCATTAGCGATAATCCTCTGCCTATAACAATGCAATCAATTCCATAGGCTCTCCAATCTCTAGCTCTATCTTAAAAAGCAGTTTATTGTGAAGAATTCTATCAAAATCATTTTGAAAGTTCAAACATACAGGGGAGGAGTTCTGCTAGGTTATGCTGGTTGTTTTTAATGTAGTTTGCCCCAAACTGGCCAAACCAATGAAAAAGACTGAGGAATTTCAAACTCAAATTATGTCCAGCACACATTGATTTTCCATGATCTGTTTCACTAGCTTAAAAGGCATCGTACTAGAAGCCGGCCCCACCCACTAAAGTGGCCACATGTAGATTGAATTAATCACCATGGTGAAGTTCTGCTGATTGCAATCAATTGCGAGCCTTCAAGAAGGCTTTAAAAATTAAGCTTGTCTTTAGGTGCAAGAACACTAATAGACACATTTTAAAAACTTTTAAATGTTACTGTTTATTTGCGAAGAAACTGATAATAATGTAGCTTGGAAATGTTTCTCTCTAGATTTTTTTTGAAGTAATTTTCAGTGATTTAACATCGAATTACTCACAGATAGTGGAATAGACACTATGACTAAAAAATTTTATTTTTTTGTGAAAAATCCATTTTAACTGCTTTAATAAAACTGCACCAAGTTACCATTCTAACATATTTCAAGGAATTTTTTAAGGCAATTCTTTTTTAAAAAAAAATAAGTTCTATTGTTGCCTCATTATACTGGTCCATAGAAAATTTTATGGCAATATGCAAATGATTCTGAGTGGAAGCTGACCATAGTGACCATAACTCTGTAAGATTTAAGGTAGTTATGGAAAAGGACAAAGATGGACCTGAAATAAAGGTACTGAATTGGGGGAAGGCGATTTCAATATGATAAAACAGGATCTGGCCAAAGTGGACTGGGAGCAACTACTTGTAGGAAAATCTACATCAGATCAGTGGGAGTTATTCAAAGAGGAAATAGTGAGACTTCAGGGCCAACATGTTACCGTAAAGGTGAAGGGTAAGACCAACAAGTCCAGGGAACCCTGGATGTCAAGGGATATAGAGGATTGGGTAAGGGGAAAAAAGGAGGCCTATGGCAGATTCAGAGGGCTAAAAACAGCACAGGCCCTAGAGGAGTATAGAAAGCGTAGGGGGGTACTTAAAAAAAGTAATTAGGAGAGCGAAGAGGGGGCATGAAAAACACAGGTGGGCAAAATAAAGGAAAATCCCAAGGCATTTTATGAGTATATTATGGGCAAGAGGATAACCAGGGAAAGAGTAGGGCCGTCAGGGACCAAAGTGGCAATCTGTGTGTGGAACCGGAGAATATGATTACTTTTCATCTGTGTTAACTATGGAGAAGGATGATGTAGGTGCAGAGATCAAGGAGGGGGATTGTGATATACTTGAACAAATTAGCATTGAAAGGGAGGAGATAGTAGAGGTTCTAGTGGGTTTAAAAGTGGATAGATCCTCAGGTCCAGATGATATCTATCCCAGGCTGTTATGTGAGGCAAGGGAGGAGATAGCAGGGGCTCTGACACAAATTTTCATATCCTCTCTGGCCACAGGAGACGTGCCAGAGGACTGGAGGACAGCAAATGTAGTACCATTATTCAAGAAGGGTAGCAGGGATAAACCAGGTAATTACAGGCTGGTGAGTCTAACATCAGTGGTAGGGAAACTATTGGAAAAAATTCTGAGGGACAGGATTAATCTCCACTTGGAGAGGCAGGGATTAATCAAGGATAGTCAGCATGGCTTTTTCAGGGGGATATCATGCCTAACAAACTTGACTGAATTTTTCGAGGAGGTGACTAGATGTGTAGATGAGGTTAAAGCAGTTGATGTAGTCTACATGGACATCAGTAAGGCTTTTGATAAGGTTCCGCATGGGAGATCGGTTAGGAAGGTAAGAGCTCATGGGATCAAAGACAATTTGGCAAATTGGGTCCAAAATTGGCTGAGTGGCAGGGGTCAGAGGGTGATGGTCGAGGGTTGTTTTTGCAATTGGAAGCCTGTGACCAGTGGTGTACCACAGGGATCGGTGTTGGGACCCTTGCTGTTTGCAATGTACATTAATGATTTAGACGTGAATAAAGGAGGTATGATCAGTAAGTTCGCAGATGACATGAAAAATGGTGGTGTCATAAATAGTGAGGAGGAAAGCCTTAGATTACAGGACGATATAGAAGGGCTGGTAAGATGGGCAGAGCGGTGGTAAATGGAACTTAATCCTGAGAAGTGTGAGCTGATGCATTTCAGGAGGACTAACAAGGCAAGGGATTATACAATGGGTGGTAGGACCCAAGGAAGTACAGAGAGTCAGAGGGACCTTAGTATACTTGTCCATGTATCACTGAAGGCAGCAGCACAGGTAGATAAGGTGGTTAGGAAGGCATATGGGATACTTGCCTTTATTAGCCGAGGCACAGAATATAGGAGCAGGGAGGTTATGATGAAGCTGTATAAAACGCTAGTTAGGCCACAACTGGAGTACTGTGTACAGTTCTGGTTGCCACACTATAGGAAGGATGTGACTGCACTGGAGAGGGTGCAGAGGAGATTCACCAGAATGTTGCCTGGACTGGAGCATTTCAGCTATGAAGGGAGGCTGGATAGGCCTGGGTTGTTTTCCTTAGAATAGAGAAGGCTGAGGGGAAACCTGATTGAGGTATACAAAATTATGAGGGGCAGAGATAGGATAGGTAGGAAGAAACTTTTTCCCTTAGTGGAGGTGTCAATAACCAGGGGGCATAGATTTAAGGTAAGAGGCAGGAGGTTTAGAGGGGATTTGAGGAAAAATGTTTTCACCCAGAGGGTGGTTGGAATCTGGAACGCACTGACTGAAGAGGTGGTAGAGGCAGGAACGCTCACAACATTTAAGAAGTACTTAGATGAGCACTTGAAATGCCATAGCATACAAGGCTATGGGCCAAGTGCTGGAAAATGTGATTAGAATAGATAGGTGCTTGATGGCTGGCATGGACACGATGGGCCAAAGGGCCTATTTCTGTGCTGTCTAACTCTATGACTTTATGACTCTATGATTCTAAGTAACACTTCTGAAAACCAGTGCAATTATGAGCGTTAATTTGCACCTGGATCACTTATTGCTTCTCTGAATGTTTACTGGGCTACTTTGGCCTTTTGGGGATAAACACTTGGACCACCCAAGCACAGTTATTGGTGTAAAGATGCAGCCATTTGCTGAGCTTTCGAATTGCTGCAACCCAGGTCTTTATTGGGACCCGGTGTATGGTCGGCACAGGTATACCTGATGATATAAAGCACCCTGACCAAACATATACCAACAGATTAGCAGAGTTGAAGTAATATGCTGCATATTGCACACTATCATGATCGAAAGAGGCCTATACATGTTTGCCAAAGAGGAGCAGGAGTAAAGCATTTTCTCTTTACTTCAATGTTTGTCCCCTGTACAGAATAAGTATTCTGAAAACATATAGAACACGCTTACTGATCAGCTTGCAGTCAAAACTGTAAAGTGTTGATTTCCTTTTCTGTCAGTCGAATAATGGATGGTTCAATTGCACTAAAATACAGAATAACAAGTAGCTCAGAATTCAGTGGATGTATTTAAGATTTGCAAATGATTTATCTTTCTGCTGAAAGATAGAAAAACCTGTACATATGAAAATAGTATGCAGATGAAATAAAGGTTATTTCGCCCTGGAGAAGCAAAATAAAATAATCATATAAAGGTTATTGATTTGCTAAAGCAATTCTACAATACCATTAACAAATTAAACAGCAAAATGATCATAAAAATAATATATAAGTTTATAACAGAAAACAATCAAATTAATATAAATAATTTTTATTAACCCTAAAAAGAGATTAAATGCACTAAGGGTTTGCATTCATAATGTAATTTTCATGCTTTATGGTATTAGATATAGATTACGTGACTGACATTTCAGGAAACAGCTTCAAATTAAAAGGCAATTGATGTCACCATCCTAGAAATAAGAGAAAGACAGTTACCCTTAACTACTATTATGAGATGGAAAATTAAGAAGACCATAATAATTGCCTTAATACGGGCAAACATTTACAAAGAATAATTTTTCTCCTCCCCTCCTTAAGGTGTTCACTTCTTTCTGGCTTATTGTTCCACAGGTGCTGGGAAGACTATAGCACGTATTTCACCCAAGTAGCCATTATTCAGGTGTAAGCCTTGACAATGAGCATAGAAGACTAGTCATCCTCAGCAATCACTGGACAATTATCAGGAATGCAAACCACAGGTGATTTTCCCCTTTTGAATCCAGGAAGCTGAGGGTTAACTCAGCACACTGTGTATCGAACCTGGCCCCATATCCTTTAATAACTTTGGATAACAAAAATATATCAACCACTAATTGAAAATTAACAACTGATGGAGCATTAATTGCCATTTGCTGAAGAGAGTTCCAAACTTCTACCCACCTTTTTGCGTGTAAAAGCCTTTCCTGATTTCACCCCTGAAAGGTCTGATTCTAATTTTTGGACTATTTCTCTGAGTCCTGGGCTCCACAATAGTTCTCTCTATCTACTTTAACTTCTCCCTTTAATATCTTGAAAACTTCAACCATTCAATCCAATCACCCCTTAAACTGTTAAATTCCAAGAAATACAGCCCTAGTTTGTATAATCTCTCCTCATAATTTAACCCTTGGAGTCCAGACATCATTATGGTAAACTTACGATATACTACCTCCAAGGCCAGTATATCCTTTCTAAGGTCTGGTGCCCAGAATTACTCATAGTACTCCAGGTACAGTCTAATCAGGGCTTTGTAAAGCTGAAGCATGACTTCTAACCCCTTGTATTCTAGCCCTCTCGATATAAAGTCCAGCATTCCATTAGGCTTTTGGCTTATTTTGCCCACCTTATCATGACATTTTAATGATCTATTTACCTGGACCCCCAAGTCACTTTGGCCCTCCCTTGTTTCTAGCTTTGCATCATTTAGAAAGTATCCTGATCTATACTTTGTAGGTTCAAAATGGATGACCTCACATTTGCCTACATTGAAATCCATTTGCCACAGTTTTGCACATTCACTTACTCCATTGATTTTTTTTGTAATTTTATGCTTTCATCTACACTACTTACAGTATTGCCTATCTTGGTGTCATCAACAGATTTGGATATGTCACTTTCTATCCCATTATCTAAGTTGTTTATAAATAGGCTGAATAGTTGAGGCTCCAACACAGATCTTTATGGGACACCACTAGTCACATCTTACCAATTAGACTATCTGCCCACTATCCCGACATTCTATCAACTTCTGCTCAGCCAAGTTCCTAAACAGGCCAAAATTTGTTTGCAATTATATGGGCTTCAACTTTAGCTAACAGTATCTTATGAGAGACTTTATCAAATGACGGCTGGAAGTCCATGTAAACATCCACAAACATTCCCCTGTTCACTACTTTAATCACCTCTTCAAAAAATTCGATCAGGTTCGTCAGGCATGACCTATCCTTTACAAATCTATGCTGGATCTCTCTGATCAGCTGAAAATTTTCAAGGTGCTAAATCATCCTATCTTTAATTATAGTCTCTAGTAATTTCCTGACAACCTATGTGAGGTAAACTGGCACAAAATTCCCTGATTTCCCTCTGTCACCTTTCTTAATTAGCGAGTGATATGTGCAATTTTCCAATAAGGATATAAGACATAAGAAATAGGAACAGGAGTAGACCATTCGGCCCCTTGATCTTGCTCCACCATTCAATATGATTGTGGCTGATCTTCTGCCTCAACTTCACTTCCCCGCCAGTTCCCCATATCCCTAGATTCTCCGAGTGACAAAAAAACTGTCTATCTCAGCCTTCAACATACTCAACAATGGAGCATCCACATATCTCTGGGGTAGCGAATTAGAAAGATTCACAACCCTCTGAGGGAAGAAATGTCTCCTCAACTCAGTCCTAAACGATGGACTCCTTATCCTGATTCTGTGTCCCCATGTTCACGATTCCCTAGCCAGGGGAAATAACCTGTGCCTACCCTGTCAAGCCCCTTCAGAATCTTGTATGTTTCAATGAGATCACCTCTCATGCCACTAGACCTCTGAGAGTATAGGCCCAATTTACTCAGCCTCTCATCATAGGACAACCCTCTCATCCCAGGAACCAATCTAGTGAACCTTTGCTGTACTGCCTCCAATGCTAGTCTATCCTTCCTCAGATATGGAGACCAAAGCTGCACACTGTACTCCAGGTGTGGTCACACCAAAGCTCTATACAATTGTAGCAAGAGTTCCTTGCGGTGCCGTACTGGTAGTGTCACTGGACTAGTAATCCAGACCCCCAGGCTAATGCTCTGGGTACATGGGTTTGAATCCCACCATGGCAGATGGTGAAATTTGAACTCAATATATAAAAATCTGGAAGTAAAAACAAAACTAGTCTAATGGTGACCATGAAACCATTGTTGATTGTTGTAAAAACCCATCTGGTTCACTAATATCCTTTAGGGAAAGAAATCTGCCAACCTCACCCGATCTGGCCTACATGTGACTCCAGACCCACAGCAATGTGATTGACTCTTAAATGCCCTCTGAAATGGCCCAACAAGCCACTCAGTTCAAGGACAATTTGGGATGGGCAATTTGGGATGGGCAACAAATGCTGACCTAGCCAGTGACGCACAAATCCCATGAATGAATCAAAAAAAAAATTAATTCTTGTACTCCAGTCTCCTTGCAATAAAGGCCAACATGCCATTTGCCTTCCTAATTGCTTGGTGTACTAAAGGAATGGTTCCCAAATTGAGAAAAGATTGGAAGATTATAGTTAGAACATCTGTAACGTTCTCACCTGATTCTTTTAAAATCCTGGGATGGAAACCATCTGGTCCTGGGTATTTGTCACTCTTTAGTGCTATTATTTTCTAATATATTGTGTATATATTGTGTACTCCAGGCGCTGCTTCACAAACCACTGACCACCTCCAGGCGCGTATCCATTGTCTCTCGAGATAAGGAGGCCCAAAAGAAAAGAAAGAGATTGTGTATATTAATTTTGTTGCTGCCAGTGTGTACAAGCTACAAGATGTGTGTGTATGGCTTGCAGCAGAACTAAATATGTGAGGATAAAGTGAGGCTATGAATGTTAGGTATGAGTTGTGATTTTTGGAGGTTGTTGGTATGTGAGCAATGCAGGTGCGGTGCATTGATTAGTGTGTGAGGTTAATGATGACATTGGTGGAATGTGGCACTTGCAGATGCATTCACTTGCTTAGACCACTCATGTGAGGTCCCTTCAGCAACGCATTCAGGCCCTTGGGGCTACACTGCTGCCATTGACCTGCACAGCTATGTGCTCCCATTGCCTTCTCAGAGATTGTCTGGAGGGTCTGTGGATAAACAAACCGTCCAGCCGGTTATGGTGAGTTCTTGCTTTTTTTTTCCACTTGTATGAAAAACCATCAAAACTTAGTAATGAGTTGCAAGCTCTTTTACATTTGTCAATTCGCTAATATATTTTACTGCCATCACTGATTCTTAAATCCTTAATTGATGCCATTCTGGAAGACATGAAAACATTGAAGGCTACCCACTGAATATAATGGGTTTTATTTTCTAAATATTAGAATGACGATGATAGTAATGCTTTAGCAGCAAATGCAAGATGAAAAGGAAAAGGTACAATATGAGCAAATTTACTTTATCTACTTGATCTGGTAGAAATCTACAAAATGATGAAGGGCTTCCAAAAGGTAAATATTCCCAATTGTTCGGTGGTTCAGGAACTGGAGGGAGTACATTTAAATCATCACCAAAAGAACGAAGGGAGGAGTTAGGGTAACATTTCCGAAATAAAGCGATGTTAGGACCTGGAATGCCCTATTACAAAGAGTAGTGGAAGCTAAATTCAAAATTGCTTTTAAAAGGAAAGCACAAACTTTAAAAGGTATGGGAGAAGTACAAGGGAATGGACTGAAGGAATAGTTTTCTCAGGAGCCGGCGTTTGTGATAGGCTCAAATGACTGCCTTCTGTGTTGTAGAATTCTATGATTTTAAGTAATACCATCATGTTTAATTAGTGATTTTGCACATATATGATAAAAAAGTAAGTAAGCTTTAGATCTAAAGCCAATTGTTGATATTTTAACAACATCATGCTCATGATGGGTATTCTCAGATTACCAATTACCTGCTAATTATCAGAATTTGTAGGCTATGAAGAGAGACTGAAAAGGCTAGGGTTGTTTTCCTTCATGCAGAGAAGGCTGAGGGGGGACATGATTAAGGTATACAAAATTATGAGGGACATTGATAGGTTAGATAGGAAGAAACTTTTCCCTTAACGGAGGGATCAATAACCAGGGGGCATAGATTTAAGGTAAGGGGCAGGAGGTTTAGAGGGGATTTGAGGAAAAATGTTTTCACCCAGAGGGTGGTTGGAATCTGGAACACACTGACAGAAGATGTGGTAGAGGCAGGAACCCTCACAACATTTAAGAAGCATTTAGATGAGCACTTGAAAGGCCATAGCATACAAGGCTATGGGCCAAGTTCTGGAAAATGGGATTAGAATAGTTAGGTGCTTGATGGCCAGCCCAAGCATGATGGGCCTGTTTCTGTGCTGAATAACTCTATGGAGACGAGGTGTTGGGGGGAATGTAGGAGTGTACCAGGGTGTCGCGGAGGGAACGATCCCTTCGGAATGCTGACAGGGGAGGGGAAGATGCGTTTGGTGGTGGCATCACGCTGTAAATGGCAGAAAATCCTTTGGATGTGTGGGCTGGTGGAGTAGAAAATGAGAACAAGGGGAACCCTGTCGCAGTTCTGGGAGGGAGGGGAAGGGGTGAGTTTAGAATTACAAGAAATAGGTCCGACACAGTTGAGGGCCCTGTCAAACACAGCGGGGGGAATCCTTGGTTGAAAACAAAGGAAGACATATCAGAAGCGCTGTTGTGGAAGGTTGCATCATCAGAACAGATGCGTTGGAGACGGAGAAATTGTGAGGATGGAATGGAATTATTATTATAGTTGGATTCGCAATAGTGCAAGGAGCTATCGAGTGCATGCAAGTGACTATGTGGGGGCCCCATTTCAACAGGAAGATGTACAGGAACCACAAGGGCTACTATTCCATCAATGTGCAGTTTTCAACCATGCAAAGAACATCATGTCAGTGAATGCCTGCTTTCCTGGCTGAAGCCACGACAACTGAGGCAGTCCGCCATCTTTGGCCGCCATGAAAATGAGGATACCCTTATACATATGGCTCATGACTCCCCTCTGCCACCTGACCACATGAGGACAGCGCGCCTAAAATACGTGCCATGCTTGCAAGTCATGGAGCAGACTATTAGCATTCTGAAGCAATAGTTCCACTGCCTGGTCCACACAGGGGGAGTTCTATCATACTCGCTGGAGCGTGTCTCCAAATTCATTGTGGTCTGCTGCATCCCTCACAACCTCCCTATGATGAAGGTGCAGTACTTGCCACCAGGCATCCAGTGGCCCCTTTGGGAGGAGAAGCAAAAGAAAGAGAAGGTTAAAAAGAAGGAAGAGGAAGAGGAGAGCAGGGTGGAGGAATTCAGCACCCCATTCACTCCAGATGGTCTGTCCGTGAGTGGATAATGGGTCTTCGGTTCCCTTAGGACATCATCTGATCACCACCATTGCTCCACAATTTCCCAACTTTCCATTCATCTACTTTGTTCCATCACAATATCTGGTCATGCACCATAGAGCCACTAGCACTCACATGGGGCGGTACTTCACCAATCCTAGTAATGTATTGGAACACAGACTGATGGACTATTGGGAAAACCTGAGCCTGCATGGAAGCAAGCATTTCACAACCTCTGTCTGAGCTTCCACTGCAACACTGAAACGTTAGTTGGCTTGTGCCAGTGCTGCAGTGAAAGCTGAGACAGTGGTCATCAGATGTTACAAGTGCAAGTCCACAAGTGCTGCCATGAAGTTGGCCACAGTGGAAAGTATGGGCTCAAAGCTCTGCATGATGCCCTGTGCCACGTTAGAGCCTGATCCCTCCTTGCTCCTTGACAGAGACAGGAGGTTCTCTGGCAGGCCTGTCAATGCACCAGAATCTTGATGTGCACCCTCATCAGTGTTCTCCTGTATGCCAAGCCATTGTCTGAGTCCCCTGTAACTGAACTCATCTGCAACATCGCTCTCTGGTGCACTGACACAAGAGCTCTCTCCTGAGCCTTGCTGCAGCTCACTCATGCCCGGTGACTCACCACGTGAAGATCACAACTGAATACTAGCCTCTAAAGTATGCACAGTGCCAGTATCTAAGCTGGTGACTGTGACGGCACATCATCAACAGTGGTGTGGTGTTGCCTCTCTATCTTCCTTATGAGGATGCTGTGGCTGGGCCGGCTGCAGTTCTTGGATGTCTGAATGGAAGAAGGGAAGGGTTGGGGTAAGTGAAGCGGATGGACTGTAAAGCAAGAGAACCGTTGTCACACCATCTGTAGCTTGCACTTCATGCCAGATAGCAGGATGAAGGTGAGGTGGAAGTTGAGAATTGGCATAAGGCACGAACATACCATCCTCCTGAATATTCTTGGTGATGCTGGATCCCATGGGCTCTGTCACAACTGGCCCTATGATGTGGACAACCATCTCCTTCATAGAACTTAGGAGATGCAGGCGTACTTGTCCCACACCACTTCTTCCCAGCTTCCCTCTTTTGTTTTTTTTAAATTCATTCGTGGGATGTGGGTGTCACATTACCCTTGAGAAGGTGGTGGTGAGCTGCCTTCTTGAACACTACAGTCCTTGGGTTGTAGGTATACCCACAGTGCTGTTAGGAAGGGAGCTCCAGGCTTTTGACCCAGCGACAGTGAAGGAACAGCGATGTAGTTCCAAGTCAGGATGGTGTGTGACTTGGAGGGGAACTTGCAGGTGGTGGTGTTCCCACGCATCTGCTGCCCTTGTCCTACTAGATGGTAGAGGTCACTGATTTGGAAGGTGCTGTCGAAAGAGCCTTGGTGCATTGCTGCAGTGCATCTTGTAGATGGTACACACAACTGCTACTGTGCGTTGGTGATGAAGGGAATGAATGTTTGTGGATGGGGTGCCAATCAAGCGGGCTGCTTTGTCCTGGATGGTGTCGAGCTTCTTGAGTGTTGTTGGAGCTCCACCCATCCAGGCAAGTGGAGAGCACACTGCTGACTTGTGCTTTGAAGATGGTGGGCAGGCAATGGGGAGATAGGAAGTGATTTGCTCATGCAGAATTCCCAGCCTCTGGCCTGATCTTGTAACCACAGCATTTATGTGGCTGGTCCAGTTCAGTTTCTGGTCAATGGTAACCCCCAGGATGTTGATAGTGGGGGATAGTGTGTCACCTTGCCCAGCAAGATAGAGGGAAGAATGTCAATTATTGTCTTCCACTGTGTTTGGGTGATGTGTCTGCCGTAGTTGAACAGCTAGTAGTATATGAAGGCAGCAAGAGTTGGGTATGAGGCTGGTATCATTGGAACGTGTGTGAGGGTGAGGTGGAGTATCTGAATGTAAGGCCTGAGTCCAGAATGCTTGGTACTGCTGAAGGGTGAGTGATGGGGTTATGTTGCTGATGTGATGGACATTCACTGATCTTCACCACATGCTTGAGACCACTGTTGCCAGGTCCTCAGGGCAGACTCATATCAGTTACATCCCTGGCCAGGTGCTCCCATTCCCTCAGGAGGGCATTCCTTGATGGCCTCCTACTCCCCCCTCCCCCTGCCACTCCCTTGTGGAATCATGACCTCTCTCCTCCTGTTGACTTCCATGAATAAGGCCTGCAATGCTGCATCCATGAACACAGGAGATCGCTCTCTCCCCGGCTTTCAATCTGCTATATTTCCAATTGCAGATAATTGCAGTGTCGTCACTCAGCAGCAGTTTCCTTTCAGTCAGTGCAGCTCCCTCTCAGAGGGGCAGACTGCCTTTAAGCCCACAGATTATTCATGTAAATGATCCTGGTTAGCTTCTGAATTCGAACTTGATTCAAAGAAATATAACCTTTTTGTATTCACTTCAAATTACAAGCACCAAGAATACAAAACTTCCTTCTGATGGAATCCACCAGTATCAGCTATTCAAAATCACCCAACATGCAGCAGATTCATGTATCCTAACAATTACCAAAGATAATAGTAATAAATCTTTTCAACAATCCCTGCAGATTAGTAGCGATCACTTATATGTGCTGGTCAGATAGACACTTTTCGATTTCATTTGTGGTTAATGCACTTTAAATAGCACTAACCAGATACATGTCCATTAGTACAAAAAAGAAAACCAACGCTCAAATTCCAGATTTATATGATGCCACCATGGACATAAGCTTGAAAATGAAGATTGTTATAACAGAAGTAATCCTGGGGAATTTAAAGGATTACTCGCTCTCTAGTGTGCTGATCTCGCTTCCGACATTTTTCTGCATTACTAATAAGAATGTGCAGCAGTTATTACGATCACCTGGTTCATGGTTTATCTTAATATTTTAGAGGTCACTTTTAGTTTTGGGGAATTAAATGTGCAGCTGTAAGAATTTAAAAAGGTTGCAGACCACCCAAGATTTAAAGTTCAAAAATCTCTCCATGAGTGCTTACAGAGACAGAATTAGAGAGGTGAAAGCCATAAAACAGCAGGTGGGATCATTTAGTTGGGCCGTTGGAACCAGAAAGTTTAGAAGAAATTGCTCTGTCATTGTTAATATCAATTACTCATGTGGATATCAGAAATCAAAGAGAGTTGGAGGTAATTAGCTTAAATTGCTATCTGGGACATCCCACATGTAACACATTGCTATAGAGATAGATTATGCAATGGTGTTTTGATCTATGTGCTTGCTGACAGACAAGAAGTTGGCTTTTAGACAACCTTTTGGCTTTTGAAAAGCAGTTGGTTTTTGGAAAAGCTTCAGACAGGCTGTTGGTCATAGAGAAAGCAGTTGGCTTTGGGAGTAACTGGGCTCAGGAGCAAAGAAGCCATCATGATTGGCGCAGGCTTGGAGGGCTGAATGGCCTGTTCCTATGCTGTACTGTTCTTTGTTCTTTGAACCAGGCTGTTTCTGTTTTGAGTAAGGCCCGGCTTCAAGCTGGGAACTCCAGATTCGGGAGATCTGATACCTCGGAAGACAGATTAGGAATTAAAGAGATCAACGTGAATTCCTAAGAGCTGTGGTACCCTTTGGATTGGCTCCAGGAGAAGTGAACAAACCACCAAGATTTTGTAGTGTATAGGGGAACTCTTGGGGTAGAAGCAAAATGTGAGTGTGCTGTTAAGATTTTAAGTTTAAAATATAAATGTTTCCAAATTGTAGTGTTGTTCGTGGTGTTTTGCTTTGTTTAACTGTTATGCAGTAAAGTTTTTGTTTAAAACGTGAAATCATGTGGCTAACTCTTTCAGTAATAACTGGGAATTACATTTTCTCTTTTTAAAATAGTTAACAGTCCCTAATGGGATCATAACACGTGACAAAAACTGCAAACCAGAAGCAGCACAGCCAGTGGCTGATATATTTATCGCAGCTTTCAATACTTGCAAATAACAAACAAACATTGGAACATGATAGGACTCCTGGTTATACATTTGGCACACCATTCACTGCTGTCCATTGATCTTATTGTGACAGATTGGAATTGATAATACATTTAACAGGAAAGTTTTATTTTCTAATGTATGCTCTTTAAGCTCCTGGTAAAAAAAAACCAAGAAAATGACAAAGGCTAAAATGGGTACTGGATTTGACATGTAACAACAATAAACTGAAAGCATTCGTGCTACAAAATCTAATTGGATCCTGGGCAGGATTGAAAACATAGAAAGAAAGTCATGTGCATTGACAATATGAATAGCTATTTTGCTTCTGGATTAATCTATATCCCAGATGTACACAACCTTGACTTCAGAAATACGACTAATTGTAAAAGGGGCCATCATATCCAAATTTAAAGATGTTTGATTTTCTATGAATGTTTTGTCGCGTTAACTTAGACTGGTCGAATTAGAGCTCTTTCAAGAAAAAGAACGAACTTGCATTTATATAACGTTTTTCACGACCTTCACCCTCATCATGTTCTGAAGCAATTTACAGCTAATGAAGTACTTTTGAAGCGTAGTCTCTGTTGCAATGCAGGAAATGAGGCAGCCAATTTATGCACGGTAAGATCCCCAAAATAATAATGAGGAATGACCAGATAATCTGTTCTCATGGTGTTGGATGTAAATTGCTTTTCTTTGGAATAGTGCACTGGGATCTCTTATGTCCACATGAGAGACCAGATTTGGCCTCAATTTTACATCTCACCCAAAAGAAAGCAGGGGTACTTTTAATCTCAAAAGTCAGAGATTATTTATCCAAAGTTCAATTCTAGCTTTTTTATTTGAAATTCAGTTTGTTTCCGTAGGTTCAATACTAAAAATATCAAAGCATTCATGTGTAATTACCACATTTTCAACAGGCAAATCAAACGGCAGATCCGCAGCTGAATAAAAGTCTCCTTTCCTTGGTTCTCAATTTTTTTAATGAGAGGCAGATGGAGCGATTTTCAGTTCAGGTATTCATTGGGTGAGCAGCAGGAACAGGAGTCACATCATCCACCCAACGACACCAGTGAGAGGCCCATTCCATTTTCATAGTCGGGCATCATCATAATACTTCTGGCAGGTTGCCAGCATTCATTGAGCACTGAAAGATAGTTTAAGGGTCAGGTTGGGGCCTGAAATACAGCAGCTCTTCCAGAGCTAAAAATAAGGCTTTAACAGGGGAGAGGCAATGTAGGATGGGGAGGGCTACTGAGTGCCCTGTAGTGGTTGAGAAGACTTTTATGAGGTCAGGAGAAGTATTTAGAGTCTTGTACATGAAATTCATTTGCTTCATTATTTGAGAGTGGTGACCGCAGTTTGTGGCATGCCTGTGCCGGTTGGAAATGAGGTGGGTAAAACACTAAATTTGACAATCCACCTCCTGTCCATCATTGTAGCATGCACACAAGTGACTCCTGCACGGCCCAGATTCCATCTCTTTGCAGGTGACCTCTGCGCACTCCAGGGTGTCAAGTAGCGTTCTGAAGCAATGACGTTCTCCTGACAGCCTTCCCTTTTTAAAGGTGCAGTCCCTATCAAAGGGAAGTTGCAGTAATGCACTGCAGACTGCTGGATAATTGTTTTTTGCTATTCAGGGAGAAGCAATGGCACACCAAGAGAAGGAGGAGATGCCAGATTTTCTGACACTACCCTGGACTCAGTGTGTAAAGAGGTCCAGGCCAGGAAGGTAGCTATTTTTTCCGGCGAGGGAGCAGGAAGCCCTCACTACTCACCTTGCGGAGGGACTGTGAGCAGGTGCTGAGGGTTCTGAGTGCCCAGATTGTGGCACCGCGAACCTGACAGCAGTGCCAAAGGAAGTTTAATGACCTCACTCGGGTGGTCAAGGTGAATGAATGAATTAGCACATCACATCTCTCACCCACCACAACACACCTCTCATATTGCTCAATGCACCACATCCCCATCACTCACCCAGCAGCACTCTCTGACACTCAGGACTCACCGCTAAAAACTATTTCAGCTCGCCCACAAACATCTTCCAATCATTCCAGATGCACATATATCTCTCACTGCCTCCACATACCTCCAGTTATTCAGCTCTGGTAGGCATATCACCCAGACACATTTAAACACAGTCAATAACATTCTTCCCTCTTTTCTTGCAGGAGAAGGTGGCCCACAACAGGTGGTCAGGCACATGCCAGGTAGAAGACTACCAAGGATCCATCCCCTCAGTGCCCTCGAACAGATGGTTCTGAGGATTATGGGCACTAATGCAACAGGGCCAGTGGCACCCAGTGCTGCCAGGGTGATGCACCTTCTCCACCTACACTGTTTCCACCAACTTTGCCTCAACACAAGTAGGTCAAAAGCACCTCAACTACAATTTGTTGAGTGACTCTTTAAACAGCCCCAGAACAGGCTTCATCTTTCTTGTTAATGCTTGTTGTTTTAGGAGTGAATAACTGCATAATTTTTGTTCAATTTTATTATTCAGGCATTCCATGAGCCCATTGATGTCACTTGTTCAACTTCTTCTGGCGCACGCAGTTATGGCTGCATCGCACCACTGGAAGTAACACTATGAAAATTAATTTTGTGCCTTTTGTCTCTAATGCATTATTGGAAATCTCATTTGAGGGCTAACAGACTTATTCAGCTTTCAAAATACACAAACAATTACAAAACTAAATTTCTTCCAATGTACTGAATAAACACAAAAATCCTATCAAATGTTCACCCTGCAGTGACCATAGGAAAGACTCATTTTAATCAAACTTTTCTTTTTTACTTCACTTAGCCACTCATATAACTTTATTATTTTTTGATTGTGAAATGCTTTACTTTTCCAATCTTGCTCCATTATAAAATAGGAAGCATGTGTCAAATTCTACAGAAATGGTGACAGTCAAATGAACCTATACTCCTTCATGGCAGGACTGTGACCTAATGTTTTTCTTCCATTGTGTTCCATTTGTTAGTGATTCATAATTTTAGATATCCCTTCAAGATAAACTTGTCAAAACAAATTCTAAAAATAAAGAAAAATTTTCAAAATGGAATTCATGGCTTTTTTTCTACAGTGAGAGAAGTCATTAGGAGTCCCAATTGTTAGTGTAATTATAAGATATTAAGACAACAGGAATTCGTGCAATATTGACATTTACCTTCCTGATTGCTGAACAAATTAGACTGTTGCTCTCCACATTAAATTGTACGTAATATTTAAACAAGCAGCGAACCACTGACTGAAGCATATCTGCTAAGGTAAATGAAAGCAATTTTTCATCGCATTAAGAATGCTGGTGTAAATAGTTCTAATAATAAACTAAACGATTATGAGAATGAATGCATTAAACAGAAGCTTTTTGGTATATACCCATGATTTATACTTAATAGATTTGTTGTTATATTAATGGCCACCAGTTAAAATGGTGACTCGACATGATTTTTCCAAGAAAACTAATATTGAATCAGTGACAGGGACTCACCAAAATGAATGTAAGCAAAATAACACCCATGAGGAAAATAATGGCTTAAAGAGTAGAAAATCCCCAAGACCAGATTCTTTCCATCACAAGATTTAAAGGAAGTAGCTGAGGACATTGTGGATTTCTCAAACATGATCTTCCAAATTCCTGTTGATATGGGAACTATTCCTTTGGATTGGAAAGTTGAGCATGTCACTTCATTATTTCAGGAAGGTGATAGAGGGAAACCAGGGAATTACAATTAGTTAGTCTAACACAATTGGGTTGGGAGGTGAGTTGTGGGGAGGATGCAGAGAGGTTTCAGGGTGATTTGGACAAGTTGAGTGAGTGGGCTAATGCATGGCAGATGCAGCATAATGTGGATAAGAGTGAGATTATCCACTTTAAAAAAAAGGAGTGGCACAGTGGTTAGCACCGCAGCCTCACAGCTCCAGCGACCCGGGTTCAATTCTGGGTACTGCCTGTGTGGAGTTTGCAAGTTCTCCCTGTGTCTGCGTGGGTTTTCTCCGGGTGCTCTGGTTTCCTCCCACATGCCAAAAGACTTGCAGGTTGATAGGTAAAATTGGCCATTATAAAATTGCCCCTAGTATAGGTAGGGAAATATAGGGACAGGTAGGAATATGGAATTAGTGTAGGATTAGTATAAATGGGTGGTTGATGGTCGGCACAGACTCGGTGGGCCGAAGGGCCTGTTTCAGTGCTGTATATCTAAACTAAACTAAATTGTCAAGAAATTGTTGGAATCTATAATGAAGTATAGTGTGACTGAGCACCTTGAAAACTTTCAGCTGATCGGAAAGAACCAGCTAGGACTTGTAAAGGGTAGATCATGCTTGATGAGCCCGATTGCATTTTTGAAGAGGTAATTAAAGTAGTAGACAAGGGAACGTCTATGGATGTTATTTCTATGGACTTCTAGAATGCATTTATTGAAGTTCCTCAAATGTGGCTGTTAAGTTCAAATGAATGGAATTGAAGGGAAATTATTGACTTGGTTAGGAAATTGGCTGAGCAGCATGAGATAGAGAGTAGGGACAATGGGCAGAGAGTCTAATTGGCAGTAAAAACAGAAAGTGCTGGAAATACTCAGCAGGCCTGGCAGAATCTGTGGAGAGAGAAGCAGAGTTCATGTTTCAGGTCACCAGAACTAGCAAAGGTTAGAAATGTAATAGGTTTTAAGCAAGTGAAGTGGGAGTGGGGGGGAAAGAGAACAAAAGGAAAGGTATGTGATAGGGCCGGAGAAATTAACTGACAAGGAAGTCATGAGGCAAAGGCAAAGGGAGCGCACTAGTGGTGTGGTGAAAGACAAAGCATTAGTACAGAGAGAGTGTTAATGACAGAATAATGAATAGCCCTAGACAAAAGCACAAACATGAAAAAACAAGCTTAAGGCAGGCACATTGTTTAAA
The DNA here is from genome assembly GCF_036365525.1 of Heterodontus francisci. Taxonomy (NCBI): domain Eukaryota; kingdom Metazoa; phylum Chordata; class Chondrichthyes; order Heterodontiformes; family Heterodontidae; genus Heterodontus; species Heterodontus francisci. The sequence continues at coordinate 137,370,697 of NC_090375.1, forward strand.
ATAAAGATAAAACAAAATAAAATAGTAATAAAAAAGGGCCAGTCATGCTCTGAAATTATTGAACTCAATGTTCAATCTGGAAGGTTGTAGAGTGCCTAATCGGAAAATGAGGTGCTGTTCCTTGAGCTTGCGGTGTTGTTCACTGGAACACTGCAGCAGGCCAAGGACAGAAATGTGAGCATGGGAGCAGGATGGTGTGTTGAAATGGCAAGCAACCAGAAGCTCGGGGTTATGCTTTCAGACTGAGCGGAGGCGTTCTGCAAAGCGGTCGCCCAATCTGCGTTTGGTCTCCCCAGTGTAAAGGCAACCACATTGTGAGCAGTGAATACAGTATACTAAATCAAAAGAAGTACAAGTAAATCGCTGCTTCATCTGAAAGAAGTGTTTGGGGCCATGGATAGCGAGGAGAGAGGAGGTAAAAGGGCAGGTATCACACCTCCTGCGATTGCATGGGAAAGTACCGTGGGAAGGGGACAAGGTGTCAGGGGGAATGGAGGAGTAGACCAGAGCATCACGGAGGGACTGATCCCTTTGGAATGCTGACATGGGAGGGGAGCGGAAGTTGCGTTTGGTGGTGGCATCATACTGGAGGTGGCAGAAATGGCGGAGGATGATCCTTTGGATGTGGTTGACAGGGCCCTCAACCTTGTCTGATCTATTTCCCACACTTCAGCCCTTCCCTCCCAGAACCGTGACAGGGTTCCCCTTGTCCACTCTTCCCCCCCATCAGTCTACACATCAGTCAGTCCGCAAGCATCTCTTCTGCCCTCTGCCATATCACACACCTTTCCTTTTATTCTCTCCCCCACCCCCACCCATTCTCGCTATACTTCCTTAAAACCAATTACATTTCTAACCTTTGCCAGTTCTAATGAAAGGTCACAGACCTGAAACATTAGCTTTGCTTCTCTCTCCACAGAATCTGCCAGACCTGCTTCGTATTTCTAGCACTTTCTGCTTTTATTTTAGATTTCTAGCATCCACAGTATTTTGCTTTTATTTTAGTCTAATTGGCAGGATATGACTAGTAACTAATTGGGGCTTCAACTATTCACTGTATTTATTAATGATTTATGATGGAACAGAATGTGACATATTCAAAATTGCTAATGACATGAAGAATGTTGGCATTATAAACGGTGCAGATGAAAGCAGAACGTTACAAAGAGAGATTGATAGATTAAGTGAATGGGAAAAAACTGGCAAACGGATTTCAATGTCGGACCTTTGGACCTAACAGGGATAGAACAGGACAACTTTTAAATGGTAAAAAGCTAGAAGCAGTGGTGGTCCGAAGAGACTTGGAGGTCCATGTACATAGTTCATTAAAGTGTCATGAATAGCTACAGAAAATAATCAAAAAGGCTAATGGAATGCATAGATTCATGGTCATTACAGCACAGAAAGAGGCCATTCAGCCCACTGAGTCCATGCCTGCTCCTTATAGAGCAATCCAATCAGTCCTATACTCCTGTACTACCCCATAGCTCTGCAAGTTTATTTTACTCAAGTGCCCATCCAATTTCATTTGAAATCACTCATTGTCTCCACTTTCACCACCCTTGGAGGTAACAAGTTCCAGGTCATTACCAGTTGCTATTGGAAGAAGTTTTTCCTCACATTCCCCGTGCATCTCTTGCCCAAAACTTTAGATCTGCGTCCCCTAGTCTTTGTACCATCAGCTAATAGGAACAGCTTTTCTTTGTCTACCTTATCTAAACCTGCCATAATCTTGCACATCTCTATCAAATCTCCCTTCAATCTCCTTTGCTCCAAGGAGAACAACCCCAACTTCTCCAACCTAACCTTGCAGTTAAGATCTCTCATCCCTGGAATCAGTCCACTAAATCTCCTCTGCACCCTCTCACAGACCTTCACATTCTTTCTAAACTATGGTGATCAGAAATGGATGCAATACTCTAGTTGTGGCCCTAACAAGAGCCCTATAAAGGTTCAGCATAACTTCCCTGCTTTTGTACTCAATGCCTCTATTTATGAAGCCCAAGATCCCATACACTTTGCTAATTACTCTCTCAATATGTCCTTCCACCTTCAAAGATCTATGCACATGAACCCCCAGGTCCCTGTGTCCCTGCAAACACTTTACAGCCTTGCCATTAGTTCTATATTGCTTCTCCCTATCCCTTCTGCCAAAATGCATAACCTCATATTTCTCAGTATTAATTTCTAACTGCCACTTGTCTGCCAATTCTGCTAGCCTATCTATGTCCTGTTGCAGTTCATTAGTATCATCCTCACTGTCTGCTGAACCTCCAAGTTTGGTATCATGGGCAAATTTTGAAATTCTTCTCTGTATTCCAAGATCCAAGTCACTTATATATATCAAAAAAGCAGTGGTTAAAGCACTGACCCTTGGAGAACACTGCTGTCTACCATCCTCCAGACTGAAAAATAACTACCATCACTTGCTGTTTTCTGTCCTTAAGCCATTTATTTTTATCCAATTGGACAGTGAACCTCTTATTCCATGAACTTCAATTTTGTTAACCAGACTTTTATCTGGTACTTTGCCAAATACTTAGTTAAAATCAATATAGACAATGTCCATTGCATTCCCTTCAATCTTCTCTGTGATTTCAGCAAAAAATTCTATTAGATTAGTCAAGCACAATCTGCCTTTTACAAATCCATGCTGGCTCGCCTTAATTAACTCAAATCTCTCCAGGTAAGAGGCGACTTGATTGAAACATGTAAGATCCTGAGGGGTCTTGACATGGTGGATGTGGAAAGGATGCTTCCCCTTGTGGGAGAATCTAGAACAAGGGGTCACTGTTTAAAATAAAGGGTCGCCCATTTAAGACAGAGATGAGGACAATTTTTTTCTCTCAGAGGGTCATGAGACTTTGGAATTCTCTTCCTCAAAAGGTAGTGGAAGCAGAGTCTTTGAATATTTTTAAGGCAGTGGTAGATAGATTCTTGATAAGCAAAGGGGTGGAAGGTTATCGGGGGCAGGTGGAAATGTGGAGTAATCAGTTCAGCCATAAACTTATTGAATGGCAGAGCAGGCTTGAAGGGCTGTGTGGCCTACTCCTGCTCCTAATTCGTATGTTCGTATGTTGATTTCTTCAGTGATTATAGTTTCTGAAACCTTATCCACCACTGATGTTAAACTGACCAACCTGTAGCTACTAGGAACATCCTTACATCCTTTCTTGAATAAGGGTGTCACATTTGCAACTCTCCAATCCTCCTCTCCCGTATCGAGGGAAGATTGGAAGATAATGGCAATATATATATATTTCCCTTCTAAATACCCAACACACCCACACACACACCAGTTAAAGGAAAAATAAAGATGCTTTGGCCAAAGTACTTGTTAATTCTTGAAGAAAAAGGATAAAATCTGTTATGTTCCAGATGGATACAGTCTAGCGTCCGAGTACGCGTAGATGGGACGCTGGGATCTTTTCAGAACTTGTTCAGGAGATGTCAAGAGGAAGTCTTCCAGAAGCTTCTCAGGAGAAATGCTGCTTCAGTTTCTTTATTTCTTACACTTGATTCTCAGAGTTTCTCAAAGAGGTGGAGAAAACTGGGCTTCTCCTTTAGCAGGCTGACCTCCAACTGACTCAAAACAGTATTCAAAAATGAAACCCACTCTTGATCACCATAAATCTCAACATGTAACTTCTCTGTAAACAACTCCCATAGTCAGAAGGCACCTGCTGTTTACTTAGCTGAAGACATGTGACATCCAGTCCCAGAAAGACACAAACGAGCAGCCTGCCTCCACCTCATCCTCAGCCACAGGGGGAGCGGCAATTAGCGGAGACCATTGTGTCAGTTATGCCACTTTGTTGGTCACATGGATGTTTATGATGTAAATAATAGTTAACTGTTAAGCTATACAGCATTTGAAAGTTGTTGCACTAAGGCTGACTTCTGTGTTTCCATGGCATGTTGGTGCAATGCAGGAGAATGAAAAGTGAGGGTTGGCAAAGCAATGGTGTGTGCTGGTGAAGATTGTGTTCAGCGCAGATTCTGGAGCCTTCCTGTCCCTCGTTCCTCATCCCTGCGCCCCTGCTGTGCAGGGTCTGCTCTGGCAGATCCTGCTCGTTATTCTGGGTTGGACCAAGCTCAGAGAACCTTGATCCCATTTCCTCTTCCTTCACTGGCAATGGACTATGGAATCTGCCTGAACACTACCCCACAATCCTGGCACCCACCCCACCCCCAAAAAGCCTTCTCAAGAGTATAAAGATATGCAGGATTTTTTTTTTTGCATTGAGCACAGCTTCTTGCCCATAATTGAGGGCCATCTCTCAGCCTTCCTCCTTCAATGCTGCCTCTTGCCTCTGTCACGCCATTCTAGATTGTTCCCCGTTACGTTTCTGCCTTATCTTCTCTGTCGTGGTTCTGATGGTGCCTCGAACATACCGTTTAGAACCAAAATCCAAATCTGACTCTTAAACTGGCTGCCAACAAGCTCATTGATATGCTTAACTGTTCAATTACAGAGTGGGCAGGGTGCCTCTGCTGGATCCCATTGATGTCATTCAAAATCTGAGCGTGCCGCTTTTGTGTCAGGAAACTGGCACGCCTACCCGAGGGGCAGGTTTTAGCAACTGCCCACCTCCGTTCCCACCCTCACTGATGATTTGAAATCCTTCCCATTGAGTTAGGTCACTGATCACCCATGTTCTCTTTGAATGGTAGAGCAAGCTCGAGGGGCTAGATAGTTTACTCTCATTCCTAAGTCCTTATATCAAGACTACATGTACATACATTTATGGGCACTGTATATCCTTTATTAACCTGCACAAACAGGATTAAATAAAAATCATTCACAAGAAAACCTTCAGACCTTGCCTATTTAAGCAAGTTTGAGCCAAAATGCAGTGAAGGTGCCATGGCAACAGCTGTCACAATTTTGCACAGGAGTACTTGCACTGCTTTCAATTTAGTGCACTATTTTCGCTGCTCATGATGCTGTCTCATCTATATTGGGGATACCACATGCAGACTGGGTGACCACTTTGCAGAACACCTCTGTTTAGTCCTCAAGCATGACCCTGAGCTTCCAGTGCTTGTCATTTTAATTCTCTGCCCCAATCTCACTCCAACCTCTTTGTCCTTGGCCTCCCATACTGTTCCAATGAAGCTTACTATAAGCTGGAGGAATAACACCTCATCTTTTGATTAGCCACTTTATAGCTTTCCAGACACAGCATTGTGCTGAACAATTTAAGATCGTAACATCTTCCCTCTTCCTTTTCAGACTGCAGCTGTTGGCAATCATTCTGCTATTCCTTGTTACACATCCTCTAGACCCATTTTTCGTTTCTTTACTTGTGCCATTGCTGTCTCCGTTTGTCTTGCACTATCATCCCTTTTGTCATTTAATCTCTCCTGTCTACCACCCTAAGGCTGAGCTTCCCTTTTGGTTATCATCCCTCCCCCTTTCCATGCTTTTGTAGTTGCTCAAAACCTGTAATTTCTCTAACTTCTACCCATCCTGACAGAAGGTTATTGAGCTGAAACGATAACTCTGTTTCTCTCTGCAAGTTGTTGCCTGACCTGCTGAGTATTTCCATCATTTGCTGTTTTTATTTCAGATTTCAGCCACAGTGTTTTGCTTCTGTACAGGGATACTTTAGTTCAAATAAAAATACGAATACATCCACAATCTTTCCATTCTCTTCCGGCCTTTTTTTTTAAACCTCCGTTCCAACCTTTCATGAACTTTATGGTGCATTAAAATTTGCAATAAAATACAAAGCAACCAGCATTTTTCTGCTTTGCATTGCAAGTGTTTGTTGGCAACAGATGATGAATTACCAATTTTGAGACACTCTGGACTCCCTTTGCAGTTTGGATAATTATTGGATAATTGGATAATAATTATAAAAATTGACGTTGAAATGAGCATCTAGGTATTTCAGAAGTTTCATTAGATTCTTGCAACTGATGTTCTCAAAGCATGATGAGTGCGACAAAAATGAATGCTTTGAAGTTTTCTTCAATGCTGCAGTAGTTTGTTTAGAATCCAAAAAATCATTTATTTCACATTGATCTGAGTGCTTGATTAAAAATATATAAGTCTATTTGCCGATGGATCATTTGTCTAACTAAGTTAACACCGAGTGCTCAACTGAATAATATAACAAAATTTAAGGTGATATCAGCAATCCATCAAAGGTATTTTTCCCCCAAAATTGTAGACTATAAATTTTCAAACCATAATTGTGAAATAATGATATTAATTAGAAATGGTAGGATCTGGAATGCACTGCCTGAGAGCATGGTGGTGTTAGATTCAATTGTGGCTTTGCAAGGGGAATTGGATAATTATAAAAAGTTAGAGGGCTACAGGGAAAATGCGAGGTAGTGGGACTTGCTGAGTTGCTTTTCCAAAGAGCTGGCACAGACATGATGGGCTGAATGGTTTCCTTCTATGCTGTAACTATTCTATGATTCTACAATCTGAATGTGCTTTAAAGTATTATAATTTTCACATCATTTAACATTGTTGACAAATTTAAACAAATAATAATCCTGTTGCATTTATTTACTTAATGCTGCTTTTTGGGTGAGGCTATGCACATTTTTTACACCATACATTTAGTTTAGCATTTGTGCCAAATTAATACACATACACAACTGATGGTGAACTGGAAGGGTGAAACTTGGGGTTAATGAATTCTTGTCATAGAAGTCTTAGGTTATCTACTGCTTTGAATATCGTCAATGCAGATTCCATCTTAATTTCTGGGAATGCGATTCCATTTTTACAATACAGATCAGGCACCAAACATGGACAGAATAATAACACATTCAATGACTACTGATTATAATAAAAGTATTAGGACACAAAATTCATTCCCCTAATTTCTGGGTGTGGTGGCTGTGATTCACGCCGTACCCCTGCCTGTTCAGATCAAGGTTGGCAAGACACAAAATTGGTCTACCCACTTCATCTGCATGATTGTGGCACAAGTTTCTGGACCTCTGGCACTTGTCCCTTCTTTGTAACATTGCCGGTGAGTTTTGCACACAGTGGGCTGCAATAGTGAGTCCGTCACAGGTCCCCGCAGCAGACATGGATGTGTGTGTTGCCCCTGCTCGTTACGTGTGCAGCCAGCCCACCACAATCATGGATTGGGTGGCCAATTAGAATAATGATGGTGCAGGACCTGACCAATTACACGAGGGGTGCAAGATTCGAGATTCCGAATACAGTGTCAAATACTGCGGAGCAGGTGCTGGTGCCATATTTAAAGTCCTGCCAGCCCTGCACTCACTCCTGCCTGGTTTAAAAGAGTGCCTTCCTGAGTGGCCATTGTAGCCCAAGACCCCTTCTGCGACGTCTGTTGCCTTGCCAAGAGGCAAGTTGCTGAATGCGAGCCTGCAGCGAAGGTGGCTGAAGGAAGACACTGGATGTCCCCATGGTCTAGTGATGCCTCTCTTAAGATTCTCCTCCAGGCTGCAGGAAAAGGTCCTCTTCCCCAGCGACGACATGAAGAGATTTCTCCCGCCTGAACAAATAAGCCTGGACAGAGCTCGCAGAGGAGGTCAGCAGCCATGGGAGTCCCCCCACCCCCCCGCCCCACCCGAACAGGGGTACAATGCCACAAGAGAGTCAATAACTCTTCTTTCTATCAAAGTGACTGTTCCGCAGCTCTCTCCTTTTCAGGTTTTGCTTGTGATTACTCAGGCAGAAGCAGAACAGGGGGAGAGAGGCACCACAAAGGCACTGGCAAAGGGAGTTAAGCATCACCTCATCCTGACAGATGCATGGCTGCATCTTGGCCACAAGCCACCATCTTTTACAGCTCGCCCCATTCATTCCCCCGAGAACTGACGGGAGGATAAGCTATGCAGGATACCCCAGTAGGGAACGAGGGGCTGCCACTAATAGAATTGTCATAAAAACAGAAAATGCTGGAAATACTCAGCAGGTCAGGCAGTATCTGTGGAAAGAGAAGCAGAGTTAACGTTTCAGGTCAGTGACCTTTCATCAGAACCGGCAAAGGTTAGAAATGTAATAGATTTCAAGCAAATAAAGTGGGGATGGGAAAAGACAACAAAAGGGAAAGTGTGTGATAGGACATAGGACCAGAGAGATTAACTGACAAGAAGGTCATGATGCAAAGGCAAAGACAGTGTACTAATGGTGTGGTTAAAAACAAAGCATTAGTACAGAGAGAGTGTTAATGACAGAATAATGAATAGCCCTAGCCAAAAGCACAAACATGAAAAAACCAGTAGACGGGCAAATGATAAAAAACAAAAAAAGGAACAAAATAAAATAAAATAAAATAAAAATAAACAAAGGCCAGTCATGCTCTGAAATTATTGAACTCACTGTTCAGTCCGAAAGGCTGTAGCATGCCTAATCGTAAAATGAGGTACAGTTACTTGAGCTTGCATTGATGTTCACTGGAACACTGCAGCAGCCCTGGACAGAGATGTGGGCATGAGAGCAGTGGGGCAGGGGGGTGGGTAGGGGGAGTGGTGTTGAAATGGCAAGCGACTATATGACAAGGGTCATATTTTCAGACTGAGCGGGGAGCGGGAGCAGGAAACGGCACCGACACAGTCATCAATGTACCGGAAAAAGAGTTGGGGGAGGAGGCCTGAGTAGGGTTGGAACAAGGAATGTTCAACATACCCCACAGAAAGACAGGCATAACTAGGACCCATGTGGGTACCCACAGCAACACCTTTTATTTGAAGGAAGTGAGTGGAGTTGAAGGAGAAGTTGTTCAATGTGAGAACAGGTTCAGCCAGGCGGAGGAGGCTGGTGGTGGATGGGGACTGGTTGGGCATCTGTTCAAGGAAGAAATGGAGAGCCCTCAAACCATCCTGGTGGGGGATGGAGGTGTAGAGAGATTGGACATCCATAGTGAGAGGAGGCGGTTCGGGCCAGGAAGCTGGAAATTATCAAAATGACGTAGGGCGTCAGAAGAGTCACGGATAAACTAGTCTAACTGCATCTCCATGTGCTCAAGAGTATGTATGGGTTTTTAAGACATCCAGGAAAGCATTATGTATAAATTAGATAGAGGTTTAGTGGGTGTTAGCAGGAAAGAAGGGAATAATTTTTAACCTGTGAATACTGGAGCTCTATGGTGCTTTGCAAAAGTAACTTTTTTCCTGATTTATTATACAGAAAGATTTAAAAAAGAGCAACAATACTTTATCTCATATAAACTATGATGATGCAATAGTAATTATGCATTTTTATAAAACATGTCTGTGTAAAGCTGCCCTTGCATTGAGGAGTTTGGTTTGACGAGCAGCTCTCTGATAGGAGAATTGAGCATGGAGGAATATTGGCAACATTACAGATCATACATGCCCAATCTAAGAGGAAGAGCAGGCAGGGAGATGTTGCTGAGCACAGCGGGACTGGTGGTCTGAAGTGCATTTGTTTCAATGCGAGAAGTATAACAGGTAAGGCAGATGAACTTAGAGCTTGGATTAGTACTTGGAACTATGATGTTGTTGCTATTACAGAGACTTGGTTGAGGGAAGGACAGGATTGGCAGCTAAATGTTCCAGGCTTTAGAAGCTTCAGGCGGGATAGAGGGGGATGTAAAAGGGGTGGGGGAGTTGCATTACTGGTTAAGGAGAATATCACAGCTGTACTGCGGGAGGACACCTCAGAGGGGTCATGCAGCAAGGCAATATGGGTGGAGCTCAGGAATAGGAAGGGTGCAGTCACGATGTTGGGGGTTTACTACAGGCCTCCCAACAGCCAGCGGGAGGTAGAGGAGCAGATATGTAGACAGATTTTGGAAAGATGTAAAGGTAACAGGTTTGTGGTAGTGGGTGATTTTAACTTCCCCAATATTGACTGGGACTCACTTAGTGCTAGGGGGCTTGGATGGGGCAGAATTTGTGAGAAGCATCCAGGAGGGCATCTTGAAACAGTATGTAGATAGTCCAACTAGGGATGGGGCCATTCTGGACCTGGTATTCGGGAATGAGCCCGGCCAGGTGGTCGAAGTTTCAGTGGGGGAGCAGTGACCATAATTCCATAAGTTTTAAGGTACTTGTGGATAAGGATAAGAGTAGTCCTTGGGTGAAGGTGCTAAATTGGGGGAATGCTAATTATAACAATATTAGGCAGGAAGTGAAGAATTTAGATTGGGGGCGGCTGTTTGAGGGTAAATCAACATCTGACACGTGGGAGTCTTTCAAACGTCAGCTGATTAGAATCCAGGACCAGCATGTTCCTGTAAGGAAGAAAGACAAGTTTGGCAAATTTTGGGAAGCTTGGATAACACGGGATAATGTGAGCCTAGTCAAAAAGAAAAAGGAAGCATTTGTAAGGGCTGGAAGGCTAAGAACAGATGAAGCACTTGAGGAATATAAAGACAGTAGGAAGGAACTTAAGCAAGGAGTTAGGAGGGCTAAAAGGGGTCATGAAAAGTCATTGGCAAACAGGATTAAGGAAAATCCCAAGGCTTTTTATACACATATAAAGAGCAAGAGGTTAACCAGGGAAAGGGTTGGCCCACTCAAGGACAGAGATGGGAATCTATGTGTGGAGCCAGAGGAAATGGGCGAGGTGCTAAATGAGTACTTTGCATCAGTATTCACCAAAGAGAAGGACTTGGTGGATGATGAGCCGAGGGAAGGGAGTGCAGATAGTCTCAGTCATCTCATTATCAAAAAGGAGGAGGTGTTGGGTGTCTTGCAAAGCATTAAGGTAGATAAGTCCCCAGGGCCTGATGGGATCTACCCGAGAATACTGAGGGAGGCAAGGGAAGAAATTGCTGGGGCCTTGACAGAAATCTTTGCATCCTCATTGGCTACAGGTGAGGTCCCAGAGGACTGGACAATAGCCAATGTTGTTCCTTTGTTTAAGAAGGGTGGCAAGGATAATCCAGGAAATTATAGGCCGGTGAGCCTTACGTCAGTGGTAGGGAAATTATTAGAAATGATTATTCGGGACAGGATTTACTCCCATTTGGAAACAAATGAACTTATTAGCGAGAGACAGCATGGTTTTGTAAAGGGGTGGTCGTGTCTTACTAATTTGATTGAGTTTTTTGAGGAAGTGACAAAGATGATTGATGAGGGAAGGGCGGTGGATGTTATCTATATGGACTTTAGTAAAGCCTTTGACAAGGTCCCGCATGGCAGACTGGTATAAAAGATTAAGTCACACGGATCAGAGGTGAGCTGGCAAGATGGATACAGAACTGGCTCGGTCATAGAAGACAGAGGGTAACAGTGGATGGGTTTTTTTCTGAATGGAGGGATGTGACTAGTGGTGTTCCACAGGGATCAGTGCTGGGACCTTTGCTGTTTGTAGTATATATAAATGATTTGGAGGAAAATGTAGCTGGTCTGATTAGTAAGTTTGCGGACGACACAAAGGTTGGTGGAGTTGCGGTTAATGATGAGGATTGTCAAAGGATACAGCAGGATATAGATCGGTTGGAGACTTGGGCGGAGAAATGGCAGATGGAGTTTAATCCGGACAAATGTGAGGTAATGCATTTTGGAAGGTATAATGCAGGTGGGAGGTATACAGTAAATGGCAGAACCCTGAGGAGTATTGACAGGCAGAGAGATCTGGGCGTACAGGTCCACAGGTCACTGAAAGTGGCAACGCAGGTGGATAAGGTAGTCAAGAAGGCATATAAAGAACAAAGAACAAAGAAAATTACAGCACAGGAATAGGCCCTTCGGCCCTCCAAGCCTGCGCCGATCCAGATCCTCTATCTAAACCTGTCGCCTATTTTCTAAGGGTCTGTATCTCTTTGCTTCCTGCCCATTCATGTATCTGTCTAGATACATCTTAAAAGACGCTATCGTGCCCGCATCTACCACCTCCGCTGGCAACGCGTTCCAGGCACCCACCACCCTCTGCGTAAAGAACTTTCCACGCATATCCCCCCAAAACTTTTCCCCTCTCACTTTGAACTCATGACCCCGAGTAATTGAATCTCCCACAATGGGAAAAAGCTTCTTGCTATCCACCCTGTCTATACCTCTCATGATTTTGTACACCTCAATCAGGTCCCCCCTCAACCTCCGTCTTTCTAATGAAAATAATCCTAATCTACTCAACCTCTCTTTGTAGCTAGCGCCCTCCATACCAGGCAACATCCTGGTGAACCTCCTCTGCACCCTCTCCAAAGCATCCACATCCTTTTGGTAATGTGGCGACCAGAACTGCACGCAGTATTCCAAATGTGGCCGAACCAAAGTCTTATACAACTGTAACATGACCTGCCAACTCTTGTACTCAATACCCCGTCCGATGAAGGAAAGCATGCCGTATGCCTTCTTGACCACTCTATTGACCTGCGTTGCTACCTTCAGGGAACAATGGACCTGAACACCCAAATCTCTCTGTGCATCAATTTTCCCCAGGACTTTTCCATTTATTGTATAGTTCATTCTTGAATTGGATCTTCCAAAATGCATCACCTCGCATTTTCCCGGATTGAACTCCATCTACCATTTCTCTGCCCAACTCTCCAATCTATCTATATTCTGCTGTATTCTCTGACAGTTCCCTTCACTATCTGCTACTCCACCAATCTTTGTGTCGTCTGCAAACTTGCTAATCAGACCACCTATACTTTCCTCCAAATCATTTATGTATATCACAAACAACAGTGGTCCCAGCACGGATCCCTGTGGAACACCACTGGTCACACGTCTCCATTTTGAGAAACTCCCTTCCACTGCTACTCTCTGTCTCCTGTTGCCCAGCCAGTTCTTTATCCATCTCGCTAGTACACCCTGGACCCCATGCGACTTCACTTTCTCCATCAACCTACCATGGGGAACCTTATCAAACGCCTTACTGAAGTCCATGTATATGGCATCTACAGCCCTTCCCTCATCAATCAACTTTGTAACTTCCTCAAAGAATTCTTTTAAGTTGGTAAGACATGACCTTCCCTGCACAAAACCATGTTGCCTATCACTGATAAGCCCATTTTCTTCCAAATGGGAATAGATCCTATCCCTCAGTATCTTCTCCAGCAGCTTCCCTACCACTGATGTCAGGCTCACCGATCTATAATTACCTGGATTATCCCTGCTACCCTTCTTAAACAAGGGGACAACATTAGCAATTCTCCAGTCCTCCGGGACCTCACCCGTGTTTAAGGATGCTGCAAAGATATCTGCTAAGGCCCCAGCTATTTTCTCTCTCGCTTCCCACAGCAACCTGGGATAGATCCCATCCGGACCTGGGGACTTGTCCACCTTAATGCCTTTTAGAATACCCAACACTTCCTCCCTCCTTATGCCGACTTGACCTGGAGTAATCAAACATCTATCCCTAACCTCAACATCCGTCATGTCCCTCTCCTCGGTGAATACCGATGCAAAGTACTCGTTTAGAATCTCACCCATTTTCTCTGACTCCACGCATAATCTTCCTCCTTTGTCCTTGAGTGGGCCAATCCTTTCTCAAGTTACCCTCTTGCTCCTTATATATGAATAAAAGGCTTTGGGATTTTCCTTAACCCTGTTTGCTAAAGATATTTCATGACCCCTTTTAGCCCTCTTAATTCCTCGTTTCAGATTGGTCCTACATTCCCGATATTCTTCCAACGCTTCGTCTTTCTTCAGCCGCCTAGACCTTATGTATGCTTCCTTTTTCCTCTTAGCTAGTCTCACAATTTCACCTGTCATCCATGGTTCCCTAATCTTGCCATTTCTATCCCTCATTTTCACAGGAACATGTCTCTCCTGCACGCTAATCAACCTCTCTTTAAAAGCCTCCCACATATCAAATGTGGATTTATCTTCAAACAGCTGCTCCCAATCTACATTCCCCAGCTCCTGCCGAATCTTGGTATAGTTGGCCTTCCCCCAATTTAGCACTCTTCCTTTAGGACCACTCTCGTCTTTGTCCATGAGTATTCTAAAACTTACGGAATTGTGATCACTATTCCCAAAGTAGTCCCCTACTGAAACTTCAACCACCTGGCCGGGCTCATTCCCCAACACCAGGTCCAGTATGGCCCCTTCCCGAGTTGGACTATTTACATACTGCTCTGGAAAACCCTCCTGGATGCTCTTGACAAATTCTGCTCCATCTAGACCTCTAACACTAAGTGAATCCCAGTCAATGTTGGGAAAATTAAAATCTCCTATCACCACCACCCTGTTGCTCCTACATCTTTCCATAATCTGTTTACATATTTGTACCTCTATCTCACGCTCGCTGTTGGGAGGCCTGTAGTACAGCCCCAACATTGTTACCGCACCCTTCCTATTTCTGAGTTCTGCCCATATTGCCTCACTGCTCGAGTCCTCCATAGTGCCTTCCTTCAGCACAGCTGTGATATCCTCTTTGACCAGTAATGCAACTCCTCCACCCCTTTTACCTCCCTCTCTATCCCGCCTGAAGCATCGATATCCTGGGATATTGAGTTGCCAATCGTGCCCTTCCCTCAACCAAATCTCAGTAATAGCAATAACATCATACTTCCAGGTACTAATCCAAGCCCTAGGTTCATCTGCCTTACCTACTACACTTTTAGAGATACAGCACTGAAACAGGCCCTTCAGCCCACCGAGTCTGTGCCGACCATCAACCACCCATTTATACTAATCCTACACTAATCCCATATTCCTACCACATCCCCACCTGTCCCTATATTTCCCTACCACCTACCTATACTAGGGGCAATTTATTATGGCCAATTTACCTACCAACCTGCAAGTCTTTTGGCTTGTGGGAGGAAACCGGAGCACCCGGAGGAAACCCACGCAGACACAGGGAGAACTTGCAAACTCCGCACAGGCAGTACCCAGAATCGAACCCTGGTCCTTAGAACTTCTTGCATTAAAACAAATGCACCTCAGACCACTAGTCCCTTTGCGTTCATCATCTGCTCCCTGCCTACTCTTCCCCTTAGTCACGCTGACTTCATTATCTAGTTTCTTACAGGCTTTAGTTACTACCTCCTTACTGTCCACTGACCTCCTCATTTGGTTCCCATCCCCCTGCCACATTAGTTTAAACCCTCCCCAACAGCGTTAGCAAAAGCACCTCCAAGGACATTGGTTCCAGTCCGGCCCAGGTGTCGACCGTCCAATTTGTAATAGTCCCAACTCCCCCAGAACCGGTCCCAATGTCCCAAAAATCTGAACCCCTCCCTCCTGCACCATCTCTCAAGCCACGCATTCATCCTGACTATTCTTTCATTTCTACTCTGACTAGCACGTGGCACTGGTAGCAATCCTGAGATTACTACCTCTGAGGTCCTATTTTTTAACTTGGCTCCTAACTCCCTAAATTCTTCTTGTCGGACCTCATCCCGTTTTTTACCTATATCATTGGTGCCTATGTGCACAACGACAACTGGCTGTTCACCCTCCCCCTTCAGAATGTTCTGCAGCCGATCTGAGACATCCCTGACCCGTAGACCTGGGAGGCAACATACCATTCGGGAGTCTCGTTTACAACCACAGAACCGCCTATCTACTCCCCTTACAATCGAATCCCCAATGACTATAGCCCTTCCACTCTTTTTCCCGCTCTTCTGAACAGCAGAGCCAGCCACGGTGCCATGAACCTGGCTACTGCTGCCTTCCCCTGGTGAGCCATCTCCCTCAACAGTATCCAAAACGGTATACCTGTTTTGGAGGGAGATGACCGCAGGGGACACCTGCGCTGCCTTCCTGCTCTTTCTCTGCCTTTTGGTCACCCATTTCCTTACTCCCTCAGCAATCCTAATCTGCCGTGTGACCAATTCGCTAAACGTGCTATCCACGACCTCCTCAGCATCGTGGATGCTCCAAAGTGAATCCATCCGCAGCTCCAGAGCCGTCATGCGGTCTAACAAGAGCTGCAGCTGGACACACTTCCAGCACGTGAAGGAGTCAGGGACATCAGCCGTGTCCCTGAGCTCCCACATTGAGCAAGAGGAGCATAACACGGGTCTGAGATCTCCTGCCATTTTTAATCTTAAGCTTAACTTAGTCTTAACTTAGATAAATGAAAAATGAACGAAAAGTTTTACCAATCATACGAAAAAAAAAAAATAGAAAAAGCCTTACCTTATCTACACACCACCGAGTCCTTTTTTTTTGGTTAGAGGAGGAGGGCGGGTGGGATACACTACAGGTGTAGTGTCTCGGGTTCAGCCGCTGCCCAAATATATAGGACTTACTTACCCAGCTGCCACCTCGCTCTCCCTGTCGCCGCTGCAAAAAGAAACTGCCAAAACAAAAAGGTAAGTTTATATAAGTTGAAACTCACTTACCCAGCTGCCACCTCGCTCTCCCTGTCACCGCTGCAAAAACAGCATGCTTGCCTTCATCGGTCGGGGCATAGAGTATAAAAATTGGCAAGTCATGTTGCATCTGTACAGAACCTTAGTTAGGCCACACTTAGAATATTGCGTGTAATTCTGGTCGCCACACTACCAGAAGGACATGGAGGCTTTGGAGAGGGTACAGAGGAGGTTTACCAGGATGTTGCCTGGTCTGGAGGGCATTAGCTATGAGGAGAGGTTGGAAAAACTCGGATTGTTTTCACTGGAACGACGGAGGTGGAGGGGTGACATGATAGAGGTTTACAAAGTTATGAGCGCATGGACAGAGTGGATAGTCAGAAGCTTTTTCCCAGGGTGGAAGAGTCAGTTACTAGGGGACATAGGTTTAAGGTGCGAGGGGCAAAGTTTAGAGGGGATGTGCGAGGCAAGTTTTTTACACAGAGGGTGGTGAGTGCCTGGAACTTGCTGACAGGGGAGGTGGTGGAAGCAGGTACGATAGCGACGATTAAGAAATATCTTGACAAATATATGAATAGGAAGGGAATAGAGGGATATGGGCCCCGAAAGTGCAGAAGGTGTTAGTTTCGGCAGGCATCAAGATCGGCGCAGGCCTGGAGGGCCGAATCGCTTGTTCCTGTGCTGTACTGTTCTTTGTTCTTTGTTCTTTATTAATCCTCCAGTCTGAGATCCTGTTGAGTAACAGGAGTGGGAGGAATGCATCACCACAAAACTTACCTTTTAATGTTGTTAAAAGGTGAAGGAATTGAATGGCCAAAGAAAAATTGAAGGATTGCACAATTCAAAATGCAGTTGGAAAGATCAGAAAAATATAGTAGACCAAAAATTGAGAAAAATGAAAAATGAGAAAGCTAGAATAGATTCAATGGTCAGAAATTATAGAACACAGGAAGTGATGTGCGGATGCAAGCATAGCTCAGACAGCTAGTTTGACTTCTAAAAATTTCTTCTCGCAAGATCTTATTTTTTTATTTAGAGATACAACACTGAAACAGGTCCTTCGGCCCACCAAGTCTGTGCCGACCAACAACCACCCATTTATACTAATCCTACATTAATCCCCTATTCCCTACCACATCCCCACCATTCCCCTACCACCTACCTACACGAGGGGCAATTTGCAATGGCCAATTTACCTAACAACCTGCAAGTCTTCGGCTGTGGGAGAAAACTGGAGCACCCAGCAGAAACCCACGTGGTCACAGGGAGAACTTGCAAACTCCGCACAGACAGTACTCAGAACCGAACCCAGGTTGCTGGAGCTGTGAAGCTGCAGTGCTAACCACTGCGCCACTATGCCGCCCATCTTCTACGATTGTTTTTATCTTCCTACACATGATTATCAGTTGCTGCTTATATTTGTCCTATGTTGCAGTATGGTGAACATTCAGTGGATTGAGTCTGTTGTAGCAAGACTGCACATAATAAAAGTTTAGGAATGCTGAGATGGGTCTGCATAAAGTAAGTTACAGATTGTAAGAGTACACTTAGTGACATGAATTTGACATGCAAAGTTGTGCAGCAGATTTACCCTGCAGGTCAGTTATCTTCAATATTGTTATTTTTTTGATTTTTATACTAGATTTGGTTCAGTACAGCAGTCACTCCCATCAATAGACCTTGCGTTTCTATGAGCTGGTAAATGCAACCAGATTCAAGGACTTTTGTCACTGTATCCTGGCTTATTGGAATATATCTCTGCTGCTATGTGATCTCCTCAAATTAGTGGGTGGAAAAATATATAGTCAAAAATATATTGTCTCAGGCTATAAGCCAACAGAAAAATAAATTTAACATTCGACTGTTAAATGAACAGTATTTAGTGCAAAAAGTATAGTTACAGCAATTAAAAACTTTACTATTGTCCTTGTAGTGTTGAATCAAGATGCTCCCCCTGTGCCAAGCTCTCAATACAAATCCTTGAAACATGGCTTTTTACTTCTTACATGACAAGCATATTACCATGGAACCTCTATCTAGCTCAGTATCTCTGTTGGCTTCAGATGGACTGATAAAGCCAACTATTGATATACTATTCAAAATCCTTTGAAGATATGCTGAAATAAAGGACACAAAACACGTTTTTCTCTCAATTACATTTGGTAGACAAATTATCGCTTCCATGCTATGTCATGGTGGTGGTGCTCTGCCCAAGGGCAGGTCCTCTGCTCTTTCTCTCTGTCTAGGAGAGATAAGCATGACTAGGGAAGAAGGTATATGAGGTGGTTTCCCGTAGCCTCCCTCAGACTGGAACGGAAATTGAACCCACGCTGTTGACGTTGTTCTGAACCACATGTTAGCCATCTAAGCTGCCCAGTCCCCATTGTCACTTATGTAGGATGTTTGAATTCACTGGAATGGATTGATTCATTGAATTGTGTCCAAGACTATAAATGAAGTGGTAGCTGGGTCACCATCAGAGTACAATGGCAGCAATCAAACTGTACACACCAATGCTTTCCTGACATATACTTGTCTGCACCTTGCCCTGAGATGTTTATATCTAATGTGTATTTTGTATCATTTGCAGAGACAGCTACTTATAACTTATTTTAACATTGTGTATGTCATAACGAGCACAAAAGAATCTAAGAAAGAAAAGCAATCTATATTCAGGTCTGCTGAGTCCTGTAGCAGCACTGAATCTATCTGCGATCTGCTCGCACACTTGATTAACAGTCTTTCTGAGCAGAGCATTCTTCTATTCTTTACAAGACAGACCTCCTTTCCCATACTTCATGAAAACTGACATTGATAGATTTTTGTTCGGCAAGGCTATCAAGGTGAGTAAATAGAGTTAATGTACAAATCAGCCATGATCTAATTGAATAACAGAACAAACTTGAGGGGTTGAATGGCCGACTCCTGTTCCTGTATTCCTAATAAGGACTCCTTGCACCTGTTGTTTCTCACCATGGCAGCTTCCATTTTATAGCAATAGGATTGTGCTAATCCCTGATCAGCTCTCCCTTGTGTAAATGCAGGGGTTTAAATGCCTGTTGATCCATTTGAGTGCTGATCGTCAGCCTAATTACTCCTGGCGCACCATTGGACAGCCTACTGTGTGTTGGAAGATTACACATTTTACAAGTACAGCTGAAAATATTAACATCAGGGGTTAAAGGGCAGGTGAAAATTCTCTGAGAAATGGTTCAGTAGCCCAGCAATAATAGCATACTGACTGCAATTTCTGGGCTGATGGGTCTTGATACCAGAATCACTGGCAGGTTTCTGCTGTAACAAAATTGAATGCTTGCTTTAAGATGCCTGAAACAAGAGTAGTTATTTAATTTCAGCTATTTTCTCAGCTGCAGGCAACATGTAGACGGCTGAATGGTTTGGGAATGATAGGTCAGCAGCCCAAACAAATAATGAAGAGGAGTGTATCAATGCATCATAGATTATGAGAAGACATTTGACAGAATGAAGCATGCAAGATTAATAGATGTCCTGCAAAAGAGTTGGAATTGATGATAAAGGCTTGTTGGAAATCTACAGGGAATGACAAACAACAGTGAGAATTGATAAGTTAACAAAAAGGACATGGATCAAAAGAGGAGGGAGTTGAGGGACTGTTATATTATCTATCTTTTCAACATATCGTATGAATTAATTATGGCAGACAGTGTGAATGTCTTAGAAGTTTGTTCGCGATCAATGCAAAATTAATAAATAACCTAAGGGATGCCGATAATACAATACTGATCGCAATATACAAAAGAATAATTGCAAAAGATTATTGAGAAGATAACAAATCGAACAGTGGAATATTGATTGAAAATAAATGTTAAGAAATCAGTGGTATCACAAAGAAAGAGGACCCCCCTGACATTGACATTAGAGTGAGCATAATGGAAATAAGCACGAGATTAAATTTCTCACTCGAGTAAGGAAAAAAAGAGAACTTTCATTTATATATTGCCAAACAATTTCCTTTTTATTTGTAGAATGTGATTTAGGCCATATTTTACACAGTTCATGAGCATGTGATTGTTTCCCTCCAATTTATCCTAATGCACTGGCATTGAATGATGTGATCAAAATCACATAGATCTTATGTTCATTTCAAGAATAATGGGATTGAACAGAAATAAGTCATGAAGCATTTTATATATTAAAGAAATGTTCTTAGTGTCCCAAAATGCTATTTAGTCAAATTGGACAATACAAATTAGGAGGAGCAGCGGAATCAAAGGCAACAGAATAGAAGTTAAAGTATTAGTTAAACATAGTGGACTAGATATTCTGCTTTGGGCCCAATCAGCAATCTGGGCACAAATTGCAGCCAAAATTGCACTAATTTTGAGAAGTTTTTTTTTCCCCGGCAAGTTTCAGCCCAAAGTCATTTGCATATCAGCGAATATAAAATCTGTCATGGACCAGCACAATCTGGCAACATTTTAGAGCATTATTAAAAAAAAACTTTGCTTTAAAAATATTCCTTGATATTTTTAAGACTGATAACCTGGTGAAATTTGATTAATACAGCTGAAAATGGAAAAATAAGCACTTTAATTAGTGTCTTTAATCTAGTCTACCACCTGTGAGTTACTGGGTTTTAAAAAGCTGAAAATGACTAGAAATCTACACAGAACATATGAAATAAAAACAAGAAATGCTGGAACCACTCAGCACGTCTGGCAGCATCTGTGGAAAGAGAAGCAGAGTTAACGTTTCGGGTCAGTGACCCTTCATCGGAACATATGAGTTGTATCACTGTACAGTACTCAGTTGCTTAGTAAATGATACAGAATTATATACGAAACCTTTTAAAATGTGCCTGTTGGTGTCCTTGTACCCACAAGAAAGTTTAATTTTAAGAACCTCCTCGAGGGCCTGCAATTGGTTCTGATTAGTGAAAACCTGCAAAGGTGATTAATTCATTCTGGTGGTATGGCTAGCATTGTGGGCGGTACTGCTTGTGGCATGAAGTTTTTTAAACTAATGTAAAAGATCGCAGAAACATAATTTGCACTGGATGTGAGTTGCACTTGAAATTCCTCCATCTTTTGATTGCTTAGCCCATTTTGGGCAAACTGTACTAAAAGAAACTGGGGCATCCAGGAGAAACCAAAGTGGGTGTGAGCCAAACAATAGGAGATGAAATTGACAGGTTTTGGTTAGAAAGGAATTATTGAGTGATGTCCCTATGGCTCAGAGTTGGAATTATTGCAGTTTCTAATTTACACCAATGACTTGGATTTTGAAACTTATTGCAAATTGGCTAGATTTGCAGATACTACCAAATTAGAAGGAATTCTGGAATCAAAGGAAGTAGCCCAGGAATTTTGGAATAAATTAACCAAAATATATTGGTGGGATGAACAATGGCAGATTAAATTTAATGCAAGTATAACATATTGCATATATATATGACATTTGACAACATACACACTTCAGGAATAGTGTCATAATCATGCAAGGTTAAGTTGAACAGGACATAGGAATCTTGGTAGACTCAATCGTCAACATATCCAACCAATCCAGAACAGACATTAACAAAGCCAACAGAATTTGAACTACATAACCAAAACAGTAGAGTACATGTCAGAGAAAGTTGCCATCAAACTGTACAGTAGTCTGGCCAGCCCACACCTTGTGTGCTGTGTACAGATCTGATCACTTTTAAGATGCAATGCAAGGCAATGTTTTAAATTTGTTGAGCAATGTTACTTAATGGTCTTTCCAAGACAGCAAAATTCTTCCTCAATTTCTCCCAGGTGAGGCAGCATCCAATTCTTCTTCTATATCCATCCAAGCTTCTCACTAGCTAATCTTCAGAAGGTAATGTTCTTGTCTTCAAAAGGAGCACAGGTTTCTCCAGCAGCTCCTGCTGCAGGCCCTGGAAAGTTCATCCATTCATCATTTTGGTCATGTTGCAGCTATTTCAACCCATTAGCAGCAGTTCAGCTTTAAGAGCTGCTGGTTCTAGGTAACATGCTCTTTTGTTGCCTACATCATGTGTTGAGAGTGCTGTGATATAGTGCACTTCATGATATAGCGTGCAGTAGGTCAGCTCATAGCATTGCATATGCACATCTATTTACAAAAAACAGTGTTTCTGCTGCCATAATACTATGACTTCATTAGTGTCCTCTACATCTTCTTGGTGACTAATAATAGGGACTATTATCTTCAAAATGCATTGAAAACTCCTGTGCCAGGCTCTGATTATTATTTCATTATTTAAGTATTAATATTTACCCAGAGTACTTGTTTCATTTGTAGATGGCAGGATGACTGTCAAATAATGTCACATAACATTAGCTGAAGAAGACTTTACTGTATTTTGGCCCTGAGAGTTGACATATGTATAATGCATATAATTGCATTACAAAGCCGTTGGGTGGCAGTACAGGAACATGTACACCTTTATCAGAGTCTCAATGTAAGGATGAAAAGTAAGTCAGATCAATTGTGAGGAATCTTTACAGTAAACCAATGGAAATATCAATGTCTTTACTAAAATTCCTTTCCGAACTGCAGCATGGTTTATGCAGACCCCTTACCCTTGATACCACCTCTCCAAATATCACGACACCCTGACAGTGACTTTCAATGTTGCTGCCTGTCTTTTGCTCTCCCTAAGGTTCTCACACCAGGACTGTATCTTGAAATACCTCAGTGCTCTGCCTGAGCAATACTTGTGGCCAGATTATGACATGTTAGATACAAATTTGGATGAAAAAGACAAATCAAAACATTTTCGAAAAGATGAGGGACTAAGCTGTGAATGAGCAAAAACATTTGGCTGCCCATGTGTACAGATCACTAACAGGTTGTGCACGGTTACAAAAATCAATTAACAAGGCTAATGGACTGTTGGCCTTTATGTTAAAGGGGCTGGAATACAAAAGAGAGAAAGTGATGCTTCAGCTGTACACAGGCTTGGTCAGACTCGAACTAGAATACTGCATTCAGTTTTGCCCACCGCACCTCATTGGTTTCTTAGGGGTATAGAGTGCAGATTCAGCAGAATGATACCTAGGGGGCAGGTCACATAAACTCGATTTGGGTTTAGAGGTTGAAGGGTGATCTAACAATTTAAAATTATAAAGGGATTTGATAGTATGGGTATAGAGAAACTATTTCCTCTGGTGGGGGAATCCAGGACAAGGGGCATATCAATTGTTAATTAGAGGTGGGGCCATCAAATACTGAAATCAGGAAGCACATACTCACACAAATGATAGTGAAAATCTGGAACTCTCTCCCCAAAAGGCTGTTGATGCTGGGTCAACTGAAATTTACAAGGCTGAGACTGATACATTTTTGCTAATTAAAGCTATCAAGGAATATTCAGCAAAAGTTGGTAAACATTGAAGAGAACATTTGTTTAAACATCCTTAACAAGGAGAGCTTTAATGATGACTAAACCACATTAACTGCAAGCTGAGAAACAGAAATATAGAGGAATATTACCAGAGATTTTCTGTCAGACAAAGACAGCTGCTGATGAAGGACAACTGTTGGGTTGCTATGGGATCAGCAGAATAGAGTGGAACAGTCTTGAGATAAGACATCACTAGGCGACAAGTGACATGCATGATGAAGTAACCCCACAAACTTCAAACCAACAAGGGGTATAAGGCACGCCTGAAGGAACCAATTGTTAGGTGTGCATGTAAGAATCATGAAGGAAGAGTGGACACAAAGAATATAAGAACTAAACAGTACATAGTTCCTACATTGCAGTTGGTTAGGACAGATGGGTCCAAATCTAACGAAAAGGAAACATCGAACAATTCAACAGACTTTGAGTGATTCTTGGTTTGGCTAACTGGATACTTAAAGACTCCAGGGCAGGTCTAGTTGTGTTTCTGATTTAATCCATGTTTTCTTTTTATTCCTTCATGGGATGTAGGTGTCACTGGCTTGGCCAGCATTTATTGCCCATCCCTAACTGCCCTTGAGAAGGTGGTAGTGAGCCATCTTGAACCACTGCAGTCCATGTGGTGTAGGTACACCCACAGTGCTGTTAGGAAGGGGGGTCCACGATTTTGACCCAGTGACAGTGAGTGAATGGCAATATAGTTCCAAGTCAGGATGGTTTGTGGCTTGGAAGGGAAGGTGGTGGTGTTCCCATGTGTTACGACCAGGTGAGAAAGGTGTCTAAGGGTCCCTCTTTGCCTTCACCTGGTCTTACTGTAACAGGGTTTTGTTTTCAAACACACTGTGTTTTGAGCTCCACCTTGGTGAATCCTTATTCACCAGTTTCCAATTATAAGGTAAAGAAACAAGCACAAACAGGCTTTCTTAGGTTTAAAGAAGAAAAATGAAATTTATTAAACTTAAACTCTAATTCAGTTAACGCCTATATATACACGACACACCCACGTTAGCATGCATACATGATACACAAATGCAGATAGGGACAGAAAAGAGCAGAAGAAAAAATAAGTGGAAAGGTTTGGGGCAATATCTGAAGAGCTTGTTACAGTTCTTTGAGCTCACTGTAGAGTCCTTGCTTGTAGATAATTCTTGCTTTTCATTAGGGCCCTGTATTCTTCTTAAACCTTGTTCACCGTAGAAGCCTTCTCTCTCAAGGGGTTCAAGTGTCTTCAGTGGATTCCGAAGCTGGTGAGAAAGAGACGGGAGCAGACAGGAGAGGCTCTTTTCAATCTAGGAGCCAAGAGCTTTCTATCTTCAAGCACTGTTTCTCCAATTTAAAACTCTCAGTTCAAACTCTGCAGCAGTCAGTTTGTCATGTGACTAAACTGGTCTGAAAACATCTGTTATGTGTATTGGGAGCCGGGGATAGCTCCTTTGTTCCAACACTCCCTGCTAGTACGCAAAAATGTCTTTCTGGCCAGGGGCCTGGCAATTCCTTGTAACAGGCCTTTTCTTCTTCCCAGCAACAACTTGAAGTTTAATGTCCATGTGGCAAAATTAATGTGTCTCATTCTTGGCAGGTGGAGGCCTGCATGACACATACATCTGCTGCCCTTGTCCTTCTAGGTGGTAGAGGTCATGGGTTTGGAAGGTGCGGTCGAAGGAGCCTTGGTGAGTTGCTGCAGTGCATCTTGTGGATGGTAGACACTGGTACCATGAATGACCTCTGGGAGAGATAGTATGCTGAATTTAGTGAACTGTTGCAGGTCCCGGCAGCAGACCCGAAAGCGGGCACTGTCGCTGCTCGTCATCTGTGTGGCTTGCCCACTGCAATCATGTATAATAATGGAGGCACAGGGCTTGGCCAATCATGCAATGAGGGCAGGCAGGATTGGGGGTGTCAAATACGGCTTCAGATGACTCTAGAGCAGTTGCTGGTACTATATTTAAAGCCCTACCAGCCCTGCTTCCTTTGCTGCCTTAGAATCATTTGTTGTTTTGTGGTCTGTGCTGAAACTGGTGCTGAAGTAACCCTTGGACCCCCTCACCATACACCCCTTCCCACCCTTCATAGAGGACGCTGCAGTATGGCAGAGGCAAGATACAGGATGGCCCATGTTTTAACGATGCCTCCCTGGAAATTCTTTTCCAGGCTTCAAGGGAAAGGCGGAAGGTCCTATTCACCAGTGATGTCAAGAAGAGGTCCTCCCACCTGACAAGGCAAGCCTGGATGGAGATTGCAGAAAAGTTCATCAGCCGTAGGGTCACCACACAATCCACCCCCCACCCCCTCCCGAACGTGGGCACAGTGCCACAAGAGGGACTATGACCTCCTTCATTCTGCCAAGGTGAGTGCTCCACACCTCTCTCCTCTTTGGGGATTGCATGTGGCTACGCAGGAGGCAGTAAGTCTTGGGCAGGGAGGCACCATATAGGCGCTGGCAAAGGGGGTTAGACATACAGACAGATGCATGACTACATCTCAGCTCAGGCCACCTTCTTTCACAGCTCACCCCCATTAACACCTCTGAGAGCTGACGTGAGGAAACCACAGCATGGGATGAGGAGCTTCCACTAGCAGAACTGTCATATTGTTCTTATTGCTAAATATGACCATCTCCCTCTTTCCACTTGCAGGACAAGAGGGCCCATAAAAACAGGGAGACCTCACAGATGGGCAGATAAATTCCAGACATCCAGCCTTTCTTGACAGTTGAGCAAGAGGTACTATTTCTAATGCATTTACATCCTTCCTTAAATAAAGAGACCAATACTATGCACAATACTCCAGATGTGGTCTCACCAATGTCCTGTATAGCTGAAGCATAACCTCCCTACTTCTGTATTCCATTCCCCTCGTAATAAATGATAACATTCTATTAGCTTTCCTAATTGCTTGCTGTACCTGCATTCTAACATTTTGCAATTCATACACTGGGAGACCTCTGCATCTCAAAGCTCTGCAATCGCTCACCATTTAGATAATATGCTTCTTTTTTATTCTTCCTGCCAAAATGGATAATTTCACATTTTCCCACATTATACTCCATTTTCCAGATCTTTGCCGACACACTTAACCTATCTATATCCCTTTGTAGCCTCCTTATGTCCTCTTCACAATTTACTTTCTGACCTATCTTTGTATGATCAGCAAATTTAGCAACCATACCTTCGGTCCCTTCATCTAAGTCATTTATATAAATTGTAAAGAGTTGAGGCCCCAGCACTGATTCCTGTGGCACACCACTTGTTGCATCTTGCCAACCAGAAAATGACCTATTTATGCCTACCCTCTGTTTCCTGTTAGCTAGCCAATCTTCTCCCCATGCCAATATGTTACCCCCAACACCACGAGCATTCATTTTCCGCAATAACCTTTGATGTGGCACCTTATCAAATGCCTTCTGGAAATCTGGAAAGGACGGCCGCCGACGTCATGATAGGCAAGGGGCATCCTGGTCAGCAGCCTGCCTGCAGCCCAGCTGCTACCACAGGGGTTACACCTTCTTACGTCCCTGAAGGCGAGCGGGTGGCCGGAAAAGCTATGGCAGCTGGGACTGTCGAAGTATGCAGGCATCGTGGCTGCTTCCCGGGAAGTGGGCGTACACTTGAAGGAAATGCTTTCGGTGGCTGCAGACCAGTTGCACGTTAATTGAATGGAAGCCCTTCCTGTTAATGAAGGTGGCTGGCTGGTCCATTGGAGAATTGATGGCTAGATGCGTACAATTTATCACAACGTGCACCAGGGGAAATCCAGTGATGGCCCCGAATCCAATGGCCCACTCAGCCTGACTGTCAGGATGGGTCAGGTAGCACAAATAGTCGCCGGCCCTCTTGAACATGGCATTGGTCACCTCCTTGATGCAGCAGTAGGCTGCTGCCTGGAAGACCCCACACATGTCCCCAGTGGATCCTTGGAATGATCCAGACACATAAAAGTTTAATGCCACTGTGATCTTCAAGGCCACTGGCATAGGGTGACCACTGAATCCTATAGGTCGCAACTTGTCCTGCAGCTTGGCAGTGATGGCCTCCCTGGAGAGCTACAGTCTTCACTGACAATGCCGCAGACATTTGGAGGTAGCTGATTGGAGGTAGTCCTGTACACTCTCAGGCGCAGGTGGCCCTTCTTGGCATGTTTGGCTGCTGCTGCTCTCGTTGTGGAGTTTCATGGGCTGGCGCAGCTGCCTCTTGGCCCTGCCTCCATCGGAGGCACCGCATCACACCACTGGAGTCCACAAAGACAGGGTGTATGAGACTCATGCCAGCTGATCAGTAGGCTCCAGTGCGCTCTCCTTGCACAGATGAAGTTGCCTGGGCAGATTTGCCTTTGCTAGTACTCTCAGCTTCCTCGCCAATGGCCCTCAGTGCCCAGCCTTGTTGAAAGCCAACCCTCAAACCTGATCGTATGGCCATCGGACCCTCTCACCTAGCCACACGCCCCGCCAGTACTGACACCCAAGACCAAGCCCACCCAGTACTGCCACCCAAGACCAAGACCACCCAAGACCAAGGCCCCCTGTGCAGATAACCTGAGACCAAGCCCACTGGTACTGCCACCCAAGACCAAGCCCACCGGTACTGCCATCTGAGATCAAGCGCATTCAGCCCTGCCACCCGAGACCAAGCCCACCCAGTACTGCCATTTGAGATCAAGCTCAAACGTGCAGATCACCTGAGACCAGGCCCACCAGTACTGCCACCCGAGACAAAGCCCACCCGGTACTGCCACCAGAGACCAAGCCCACCCACTACTGCTACCAGAGACCAAGCCCATCCATTACTGCCATCCGAGACCAAGCCCACCTGGTACTGCCACACAGCACTGCAAGCTGATAATGGCCTACACTCCCCCCTTTTCCCCTATCCAGTGCTGGTCATGGCTGCCTACCTGTTATGGCACTGAAGGCTCACCTCAGTAATGCCAGATTTCAACAGCTGTGTATCTGAAGACACATGAGGGCCGCCCGTCGTCCACTTAATTCCAATCCCCCCATTGAATCACTTTTAATTACATGCAAATGTATTATAAGTAACTGTTCTACAAATTAAATAGCAGTCTCGTCGCGTTGGGGTGGCGACACCACCTTGATGCTTTCCCCCTGCTGACTAAATCCGAAACTGATGCACAACGTCTGGTTTCTGGGCGGATGCATCTGACCCGATTCTCCCCACACCTCCATTTCCACTCCAAGTATGCTCACTAAATCCAGCCCAGCGTTTCTGTGTGTTTCTGTTAAGGCAGGTTCAAGTCCACGAACTCCAATCTAATGTGTGAATATGTGATCGGATAATTCCCAAAATGGAGCTGAGGTACAGATTAGCCATGATCTAATTTGTAATGTATTCTCATATTATGAGCATGCCCAGTGTGCGATAATGTCATTAAACGTAATCTGGTCATCTTGGTGTCTGTCTTTCTTTACAAGTTCCTCCCAATATACAACAGATTTTGGTGATGAGGATGGGATTAAAGTGCAAAATCTTTTCCATCAACCGACAGTAGAGACCGTGATGCACAAAATAAGCTAGCTTCCAGTGGCCTACCTGCTCGGATGGTGAAGATTTTCGACCAGATTGTGTTGAGCCTCATTGTTTCTAAAAATGTGTTGCTGCACTTAGTTGAATGAATTCTGCAAGGTCGTAGTGTCTATCTGATTCAACTACCGACTACACTGGCTTTGGTGAGTATGTTCTCATTAGGCTGACTTAGCTGTTGTAACACTGTTACAGAGAGACACAGTAAAGTGTTTATTGGCTCACTGTTACATTTGAAAGTGGGACAAAATAGCTGCACCCACGGGATACATCGGAAGGTTAGGACTGTATGATAGAGCTCGAGAATCATTCAGTTCATACATTGAAAGAATGGACATGTTCTTCAGAGCTAATAATATATTTGAACTCAAAAGTGAAAATGAAGAGGCCCAGACTCAGAATAAGGTAATTCCTGAGTGCAAGAAAGCAGCTTTGCTAAGGGAACTTGACCCAGAAGTGTATGGTGCACTAACAAACCTTCTTGCTCCCAACAAGGCAAAATATGTGCCATTCAAAATAATTATCACCAAGTTGGAGGAACATTTTCATCCTAAGCCACGAGAGATAATAGAAAGCTACAAATTTTGAACCAGAAACCAGAGAAGTCGTGAAACAGTTGCCAAGTACATTGCGGTACTGAAGAATTTGTCACTACATTGCAATTTTGGTGTATTCTTAGATGTTGCATTACGAGATAGGTTCCTGTGTGGATTGGTGGATGAAAGAATCCAATTGAAGCTATTAAACATACAAAATCTTACCTTTGAGCTAGCGAGTAAGATTGCTTCTACCATGAAGTTGACATCAAAAATGCTCAGGAATTTTGTCTTATGCACATGACCAGTACAGCTTCTGTTCACTGTCAGAAGGCTTCTGCCAAGTCTAAAGTGGGGAGACCCGATCAGAAGAGCGCTGTTGATAAAAGTTTAGTGACTTGTTATCACTATAATGGCAATCACACGGCACAGGCTTGTCAGTACAGAAATGCTAAATGATTTAAATGCCAAAGGATAGGCCATATTGCAACTGCTTGCCGAGTGAAGGCCAAAGCAGAAAAGGGAATTCATTCCAGTGGTAATGGAAAACAGCGGTCAAAAAGGTAGAATTCACAATCTTCAAGTGAATCCAGACTGCCTAAGCGAAGAGGAGTTAGGGTTGTACAGCATTTATGCCATTAGCAATCACTCAGATGACAGAGACATTTGAACAAAGGTGTTAGTAAATCAACAGTAGATCAACATGCGCATCAATACAGCTGCAGATTGCTCCATTATAGGTAGAGACACATATGACAGAAAATTCAGCGATGTACCACAAACTGAAAGCACAGTTCAAAACCTACCCTGTTGAGTTACAAACATGCGGACAAATGGAGTGCAATGTCCAATATAAGGGCAAGTCCCTCAAGTTACCCATTGTTGTAGCGAAATATGTCAACAAACCAACGTTATTGGGAAAAGACTGGCTTCATAAGCTGAAGTTAGACTGGAAACATGTTTTCCAAGACAACCCAGAACTTTGATCAGCTATTTCATAGTTACAGGAACATTTGGTGTTACATTTGGCCCTGATATTCGTGCCATCACTAAGACCATCTATTCCACATCCGTAACATTGCCCAACTTCACCTCTGTCTCGGCTCATCCTCTGCTGAAACCCTCATCCATGCCTTTGTTCCCTCTAGAATTGACTATTCCAACCCCCTCCTGGCTGGTCTCCCAAATTCTACTGTTTGTAAATTTGAGGTCATCCAAAACCTTTCTGCCTGTGTCTTAACTTGCATCAAGTCCCATTCCCCTATCACCCCTGTGCTCGCTGACCTACGTTGGCTCCTGGTCAAGCAATGTCTTGATTTTAAAATTCTCATCCTTGTTTTCAATCCCTCCATGGCCTCACACCTCCCAACTCTGTAATCTCCTCCAGCCCCACAACCCTCGAAGATATCTGCATTCATCTAATTCTGGCCTCTTGTGCATCCCAGATTTTAACCACTCCATCATTGGTGGCTGCACCTTCAGTTGCCTGGACCCAAGCTTTGGACTAGCCTGCCTACACCTCTCCACCTCTCCACCTCGCTTTCCTCCTCTAAGACACTCCTTAAAACCTACCTCTTTAATCAGGCTTTTAGGCATCTAACCTACTATCCCCTTTTGTGCTTCGGTGCCATACTTTGTTTTATAATGCTCCTGTGAAGCACCTTGGGACATTTTATTACATTAAAGGTGCTATATAAATATAAGTTGTTATTGTTAAACATTTTTGAGGATAGCTATGAAAGTATAATCAATGTGAAAGCACACATCTGAACCGGTATTTTGCAAGGTTCCTTATGTTTTCAAACCTAGGTTGAAGAGCAGCTAAAGAAACTAGAGAGAAATGGTAGTGAAAACTGATCACAGTGATTGGGCAACCCCAATTGTAGTAGTGCCCAAGTCAGACAAAACCATCATATGAGGTGGGGATTACAAAGTCACAATCAGCCAGGCAGTGGCTGCTGAGTGGTATCCACTACCGACCTCTCAAGATTTGTATGCGGAACTAGTGGGACTCAAGCTATTCACGAAGTTAGATTTGTTCCATGCTTATGCATAGCTCAATGTGGATCAAGAACGTCATTAGTATCTCACGATAAACACACATATGGGGTTATACTCCTACACGAAGCTACCGAATGGCATGCAGTCTTCCCCAAAAATCTTCCAAGCTACAATGGATAAGATTTTGCAAGGAGTGTCACATTGCTTGTGTAATCAGGATGATGTGTTGGTCGTGATGGCAACAGAGGAAGAAAATCTTCAAGTGTTAGATGAAGTGTTAAAAAGGCTCAATGATTACAATGTGAAGTTGCAAAATAGCAGTGTGGTTTCATGCAATCTGAGGTAGTATACCTTGGCTTGCAAAATCAATGAAAAAGGACTACATCCAGTGAATGAGAAGATAGAGGCTATTGTCAATGCCCGGAAGCGAAAACGTGTTTAAGCTTAGATATTTTCTAGGCATGGTTCAATACTACTTGTGATTTTTGCAAGAGCTTGCAATGGTATTAGCTCCATTACATGAGTTGTTGAAGAAAAATGTGAAATGAGAGTGGTCTAAAGCACAACAAGATGCTTATGATGCATGTAAGAGAAGCTTGAATGGTGAAATGGGCTTGAGGGATTGATTGGTCTATTTCTTTTCTGTGTTCCTATGATGTTACTTCTTAGCTATATTCCCAGATGTTGTTCTTTAGATCCAGGATGTCCACATTGGCCCACTCACTGAGATCATTTACAAATCTTTCCACCCCTTCACTGCAAGCTATCAGCAGCTAGCTCCATCCTCCCTGCCCTGCTGTGAGCATTTATTGTCTTTTTTACTATCCACTTAGACCACTTAAGGTCTTTTGCCATTCAGATCAATGACTTGAATTAGCTCCTCTTCCATCCCCTCTTCTCTCTCAACTCCTCAATCTTCCACCTGTTTCTCTTTCCTGTCATTGTCCCTGCCTTCTCTTTTCCTCATAACCCTCACTAATCATATCTCCTTTTCCCTCTTGTCCCCCTCCTCTTCCCTTTCTCGTCTCTACTTCTTCCCAGATCCCTATCCCAGTTTCCTCTACTTCTCTCTCAATCCATCCTTCCCGTACTCTTCATCCCATCATCTCTTTTACCCTCTGTCTTCTCTTCTCCCCTTCTCCTCCTTTCCTCTGTCTTCCTCTTTCCTTCTCATCTGCCTCCTTCCATCTCCCTCAATGGAAATTAAAATCAGGAGAGAGTTAAAACAGACTGCCGATTCACAACCGTCTCTTTTACATCATCGAATAAAGTCAAATGCTACCCAGTTTTGTGCAATTCCACAGCAGACTGACTAATTTGATTTAATTAGAAAGCATTCAGAATTAAATATTCAGAATGAAGTAAAACAAATCTACAGGAAGAAGGGTCACTGACCCGAAACGTTAACTCTGCTTCTCTTTCCACAGATGCTGCCGGACCTGCTGAGTGGTTCCAGCATTTCTTGTTTTTATTACTACAGTTTTGACTGCTAGTTGTATTATTTGAGACCATCTTTGTCACATACAATGGCCCGATATTAATGCAAAGGTAGGTTCCAAGCAGGAAGAAGCATGTGTAAAATCAGAAGTCAGATTCTCTGATTTCAACTTGACTGAATCAATAAATATTTTCTTCCAGCTCTCACATCTGCATGATGTGCACCCACATGATGTGATCTGAAGTCCACTATTTAAAGGGCCAATGCCGAAATGGAATTTGGAGGAGTCGGGAGGTGTTTAGGGTGGATTCACAAAGAGGCCAAAAACCAGATTGAATAAGGCTTCCCTGGCATTACTGCTGGGTGCAATCAGGAGCAGGGGGAACATACTTTTCTACAGCAATGGGGAAAAGTAACCTGTGGCATTTAGGAAGGAGGTGTCGTTGGAGCAGCTGAGGAGGTGAGCAGCAGGACATTTTGCCTGGTCTTGGAAGTAATGTAGGAAACAGTTTAATGACCTGACCAAGTTAGGAATAGTGGGTACATTTGCTGATTCACCTACATCCTGTGATGTAAATGGACCCCTGCCATCCCACTTCGCTCGATCTTGCCAAGCGTACTCCATCATATCATTCCTCATACCAACTTAAGTTTCAGCAGCACTCATCCTTCACTTTCAATGTTCTCCTTCATCTCCCCTTCTATCCATCCACTGCTGTCTCTCATCCAAATCATTGTGCAATGTGATCCAATTATCTGATAGACATCCTCACTGAATGTACTACATCCACTGAGTGAATATGTGACCTTCACTCACTCACGGAAATGTTTTTTTGCCCCTTATAGGAGAACAGAGTGCAAAGCGCAAAGGACAGGACCAATGTTCTCTCTAGGTTCCGTGGCCACACAGCAACCCAAAAGACCCCGCACAGGCCACACACTATTTGGCCCCTTTAAATTACTGCAAAAAGTTTTAAAGGGGACCTGCACTTTAACAAATCACCTGCACACTCCAAAAAAAAAAGAGAGTGAATTTTGGACCGGACAGGAAGTGGCCCACTTCAAATTGTGCAGCTTTCACAGGCATAGAAGGATGCCGTGGAGATAAGAGTCACACCTGCATCCCTCTCAATCAGAGATGGAGAGACAATGAACTCACAGATGGCTGGTGACATAATTAAAGGTATCTCGAACACAAATGCTGATTTTATTTCATCAATGACTGAACTATGAGAAAACTGAGTATGGTGATTGTCAATATTGTTACTTATATACTATAATCTGTGGTTTAGAGTAACTGGCATCATCTATGGCTTCCTACAATACTCCTCACACAAGGCTCCGTACAATCTGTGACATCACATCCTGTAATGACGCTTACAGTCTATTCACATAATCTACCTAGCAACAACCTACATCACATTATTTTACATCTCCCCCAAGTGTCTGACTTCATTCATCAGGTTAAGTAACGCTGTGGCATTTTCATGACTGTCGCAATGCGTTCTCCTTTCACTTGAAGATGTTTGGGGTTTAGTTCTCCCCTTAACTTTCTTGTATTTGAGTGGAACTATTCAATGACTGCAGTTCTCTATCCCAGTTGTCTGCTGATTCTCATATCACTGGTTCATCAACTCTCTCTGATGACTGATTCTTCCATGTTTGCTCAACTTTCATCCACTGGTGGATCTCCCTTTCGACTGCTTTGTTAAGTTCAGTGACGTCTACACAAATTCTTATGGATCCATTTAGTTTCTTTACTGGAACCATAGCAGAACACCATCCAGTAGGTTTAGTTACTGCTGATATCTTTGGTTCTCCATTGCTTCTATGTCTTTTTTAACCTTTTCCAGGAGTGGGTGTGGGACCTTTCTTGGTGTAAATAAACACACAGGCTCTGCCTCTTTTCTCAGCCTTTTGTAATATTCTGTCTTCAATTTTCCCTCTAAATAGCTTTGGGAATTCAGAACTAAAATCTTGTGGCTGGTTCTCTTGTCCCTTAATTTCTTCTACCCTACATATCAATTGTAGGTCGACACATGCCTTCCTGCTGAGTAATGAACAACTCTGATCATAATACAGCATTTTGGGAATATCTTTATTCTTGTATCTTGCAGTCGTTCTCAGTTCTCCTATAACTTTCAGCTCTATGCCTCCAGGCCCATATAGCTTCTTGTATGTTGTTCTAAAGCAGGGTTTCCCAACATACAGCCCGCGGACCAAGATCCGGCCCACCAAATGTTTCCATCTGGCCCGTGGGTGTGAACCATACCCGGCTGATCCACATCCTCGCCAGGGTCCGTGACTGGAGATGAGAAATTTCCCTATGTCTTCTTCTTTCAGATCGTCTTTTCAAAAAAAAAATCTCAAGTGAATTTCACGGCTGACAATTGGACAGTTGCAGACATGGGGAACAGCGGTTTCTGAACTTTGGTCAGATGCGGGGTTTTCCGGCAGGTTTCGACTTTTTTTTTAAAAGCCTGCCAGAAAATCCCAAATCTGTCTGACGTTCAGAAACTGCTGTTCCCGTTGTCAGCATCTGTCAGGAACACAGAGAGAGAGAGGTGGGGGAGACAGAGAGAGAGAGAGAGAGAAAGGGGTAGAACAGAGAGAGAGAAAGGTGGGAACAGCGAGACAGAGAAGGGGGAACAGAGAGGGAGAGAAAGGGGGGAAACAGAGAGAGAAAGAGCGGGAGACAGGGAAAGAGAGAAAGAAAGGGGGGGACATAGAGAAAAAGGTGGGGTGGGGACAGAGAGAGAGAAAGGTGGGGGAACAGAGAGAGAAAGGGGGAGACAGAGAGAAAGAACAAAAGAACAAAGAACAGTACAGCACAGGAACAGGCCATTCGGCCCTCCAAGCCTGCGCCGATCTTGATGCCTGCCGAAACTAACACCTTCTGCACTTCCGGGGCCCATATCCCTCTATTCCCTTCCTATTCATATATTTGTCAAGATGTCTCTTAAACATCGCTATCGTATCTGCTTCCACCAAGTCCCCTGGCAGCAAGTTCCAGGCACTCACCATCCTCTGTGTAAAAAACTTGCCTCGCACATCCCCTCTAAACTTTGCCCCTCGCACCTTAAACCTATGTCCCCTAGTAACTGACTCTTCCACCCTGGGAAAAAGCTTCTGACTATCCACTCTGTCCATGCCGCTCATAACTTTGTAAACCTCTATCATGTTGCCCCTCCACCTCCGTCGTTCCAGTGAAAACAATCCGAGTTTTTCCAACCTATCCTCATAGCTAATGCCCTCCAGACCAGGCAACATCCTGGTAAACCTCCTCTGTACCCTCTCCAAAGCCTCCATGTCCTTCTGGTAGTGTGGCAACCAGAATTGCACGCAATATTCTAAGTGTAGCCCAACTAAGGTTCTGTACAGCTGCAGCATGACTTGCCAATTTTTATACTCTATGCCCCGACCGATGAAGACAAGCATGCCATATGCCTTCTTGACTACCTTATCCACCTGCGTTGCCACTTTCAGTGACCTGTGGACCTGTACGCCCAGATCTCTCTGCCTGTCAATACTACTGAGGGTTCTGCCATTTACTGTGTACTTCCCACCTGCATTAGACCTTCCAAAATGCATTACCTCACATTTGTCCGGATTAAACTCCATCTGCCATTTCTTCGCCCAAGTCTCCAGCCGATCTATATCCTGCTGTATCCTCTGACAATCCTCATCATTATCCGCAACTCCACCAACCTTTGTGTCGTCCACAAACTTACTAATCAGACCAGCTACATTTTCCTCCAAATCATTTATATATATTACAAACAGCAAAGGTCCCAGCACTGATCCCTGCGGAACACCACTAGTCACATCCCTCCATTCAGAAAAACACCCATCCACTGTTACCCTCTGTCTTCTGTGACTGAGCCAGTTCTGTATCCATCTTGCCAGCTCACTTCTGATCCCGTGTGACTTCACCTTTTGTACCAGTCTGCCATGCGGGACCTTGTCAAAGGCTTTACTAAAGTCCATATAGACAACATCCACCGCCCTTCCCTCATCAATCATCTTCGTCACTTCCTCAAAAAACTCAATCAAATTCGTAAGACACGACCACCCCTTCACAAAACCATGCTGTCTCTCGCTAATAAGTTCATTTGTTTCCAAATGGGAGTAAATCCTGTCGCGAAGAATCCTCTCTAATAGTTTCCCTACCACTGACGTAAGGCTCACCGGCCTATAATTTCCTGGATTATCCTTATCACCCTTCTTAAACAAAGGAACAACATTGGCTATTGTCCAGTCCTCTGGGACCTCACCTGTAACCAATGACGATGCAAAGATCTCTGTCAAGGCCCCAGCAATTTCTTCCCTTGCCTCCCTCAGTATTCTAGGGTAGATCACATCAGGCCGTGGTGACTTATCTACCTTAATGCTTTGCAAGACACCCAACACCTCCTCCTTTTTGATAATGAGATGACTGAGACTATCTGCACTCCCTTCCCTCGGCTCATCAGCCACCAAGTCCTTCTCCTTGGTGAATACTGATGCAAAGTACTCATTTAGCACCTCACCCATTTCCTCTGGCTCCACGCATAGATTCCCATCTCTGTCCTTGAGTGGGCCAACCCTTTCCCTGGTGACCCTCTTGCTCTTTATATATGTATAAAAAGCCTTGGGATTTTCCTTAATCCTGTTTGCCAATGACTTTTCATGACCCCTTTTAGCCCTCCTAACTCCTTGCTTAAGTTCCTTCCTACTGTCTTTATATTCCTCATATTTCTGTTCCTAGCCTTCCAGCCCTTACAAATGCTTCCTTTATCTTTTTGACTAGGCTCTCAATATCCCGTGTTATCCAAGCTTCCCGAAACTTGCCAAACTTGTCTTTCTTCCTCACAGGAACATGCTGGTCCTGGATTCTAATCAGCTGACTTTTGAAAGGCACCCACATGTCAGATGTTGATTTACCCTCAAACAAAGGCGGGACACAGAGAGTGAGGATGGCATGGGGAGGTCAAAACAGAGAGGGGAAACACAAAAAGGGGGGACTCAGGGAGAGAGAGAGAGAGACAGAGACAGAGAGAGAGAGAGAGAGGGAGAAAGAGTGATCAAGATCACTCCTGACAGAACGACATCTATCCGGAATACTCTGCATCGCTACAAGAAGTGTGCAGGCAAACATTAACTACTTGTGCAAGCAAAAATTGCCAGGTATCTCACTAAATCAGTCCCTCACCTAGCGAAGAGAAAGTAAGTCAAAAAATTAATTTTCTCATTTCAAGCTTCTTCACAAAAATGCACATTTGTTATTGTTTTGATTAATAGTAAGATACATTTTTAATGCCTTTATCTTTCTGAAATTTTCTCACCAGCCCCCTTTGTAAGACAAAAATTGTAATGTGGACTCCCACCAAAAAGGTTGGACAACCCTGTTCTAAAGCTTTCCTTCCTTATCTTTTTTTTTAATTAGAAATACAGCACTGAAACAGGCCCTTCAGCCCATCGAGTCTGTGCTGACCATCAACCACCCATTTATACTAATCCTACACTAATCCCATATTCCTACCACATCCCCGCCTGTCCCTATATTCTCCTACCACCTACCTATACTAGGGGCAATTTATAATGGCCAATTTACCTACCAACCTGCAAGTCTTTATGGAAAATAAAAGCTCATGGTGTAGGGGGTAACATTTTGGCATGGATAGAAGATTGGCTAGCTAATAGGAAACAGAGAGTAGGCATAAATGGGTCATTTTCTGGTTGACAAGATGTAACGAGTGTTGTGCCACAGATTCAGTGCTTGGGCCTCAACTTTTTACAATTTATATAAATTACTTAGATGAAGGGACCAACAGTATGGTTGCTAAATATGCTGATGACACAAACATAGGTTGGAAAGTAAGTTGTGCAGAGGACATAAGGAGGCTACAAAGGTATATAGATAGCTTAAATGAGAGGGAAAAGGTCTGGCAAATGTAGTATAATGTGGGAAAATGTGAAATTGTCCACTTTGGCAGGATGAATAAACAAGAGGCATATTATCTAAATGGTGAGAGATTGCAGAGCTCAGAGATGCAGAGGGATCTGGGTGTCCCCGCGCATGAATTGCAAAGGTTAGTATGCAGGTAGAGCAAATAATTAGGAAAGCTAATAGAATGTTATCATTTATTGCAAGCGGAATTGAATACAAAAGTAAGGAGGTTATGCTTCAGCTATACATGGCATTGGTGAGACCACGGGCTGGATTTTAAGTTGGGTGGATGGGAGCTGGCCACCGACATAAAAGTCGGTTGCGAACTCGCTTCCGCCTTGCCTGGGGTTCCATCCCACATTTTACGGTTCCCCAGGCTTTAATTGTTCTGAGGCGGTACTTCCACCCGCTTGAGGGAGGAAATCCCACCTCATTGAGCTGCCAGCCAATCAGCAGGCCGGCAGCTCTTAGTCCTAGCAGTGCCACTGGGAGCGGTGACCACTGCTGGGACTACAGCCCAGCCAAGGATGTGGAGCCAGGAGTCCAGGTAAGTTTGGGTTGCCTCGCCAGGGGTAATCGGTCAGGTCCCGGCGAGGCAAGGGTGGACTTTTGGGGGAAGGGCGGGGACGTCTTGGGTCCTGGGGGTGGTTGGGGAAGTGGGGGTGACCCTCAATTGGATATCCTGTGCCCGATTGTCAGGGTCCACCCCCAGGGCGCAGAGACGCCGACAGCTTTTCCCGGGCAGCCTTGCCCAGCTCCTGGATGCCTGCTTGCCACGTGTTAATTGGCAACTTAAGGGTCTTGATTGGCCTGGGGCGGGCGCCAGTTTTTTGCCCGCCCTACGTAAAGTGGGGCGGAGGCTGCAGTGGGTCGGGAAGGTCTCCCGGTGTATCCGCTCCTTTTACCATCCGACTTGCTGGGGTGGCATAAAATTCCAGCCCACATCTGGAGTACTGTGTACAGTATTGTTCTCCTTATTTAAGGAAGGATGTAAATGTGTTGGAAGCAGTTCAGAGAAGGTTTACTAGGCGAATATCTAAAATGGGTGTGTTGTCTTATGAAGAAAGGTTGGACAGGCTAGGCTTGTATCTGCTGGAGTTTAGAAAAGTAAGAGGCGACTTGTTTGAAACATATAAGATTCTGAGGGGTCTTGACATGGTGGATGTGGAAAGGATGTTTCCTCTTGTGGAAGAATCTAGACCCAGGGGTCACTAATTAAAAATAAAGGGTCGCCCATTTAAGACAGATATAAGGAGAATTATTTTCTCTCAGAGGGTTGAGAGTCTTTGGCACTCTCTTCCTCAAAAGGCAGCAGGAGCAGAGTCTTTGAATGTCTTTAAGGCAGAGGTAGATAGATTCTTGATAAGCAAAGGGGTGACAGGTTATTGGGGGTAGGCGGGAGTGTGGAGTTGAGGTTACAATCAGACAGCCATGATCTTATTGAATGGCGGAGCAGGCTGGAGGGACCGAGTGGCCTACTCCTCCTCCTAATTCCTATGTTTGTATGTTCATATGTAAGGTAACTGGAGTTTATTTTCAAACATCTATTATCTATGGCTTCCGCTACAATACTCCTCACATGAGGTTCTGTACAATCACGTCCTGTAACGATGCTTACAGTCTAATTACATAGTCCACCCAGCGACAACCTATATCACATTATACTACAGGATCTGGCATTCAGTACTTTAAAACCGCCATGAAGTGTGCCTCAAACCCATCTCCTCTTCATTAATGAGTTTCCTGAACCACAGGAAACCCATGCCTGAGTCATTAAATTGAAATTCCTGTTTAATTCAATTGAAACTCACCTTGTTATAATGTGCCAATGATGACCTGCTTGTCCTAATGATAGTGCCAACTCCTGTGAGCAAGTTGTTCATATACAACCAAATGCAGCTCAGTTAAACCTGAAGGTGTGTGCATTGGAGCCGGGATGTGTTTGTGCTTCAATTTTCCATCTGACCTCAACCTACCCATTCTTGGGGGTTAAAACTCCCCCCAATATTTCACCAGTGGGTCACAGAGATAGCATATATATTTTGTTCTGTTGTATTTACTTTATTAATAATCATATGCACACAGTGCAAAAGCAGGAACACTGAAAAACTTATTCTATTATGATAAAGATTTTATGACTCACTCAAGATATTAACACTCTCAAGTCATCAAGTAAGTCTCACTCAAGGTTTCTGCTGTGTATCCTTTAGACAAGTCATCATTTTCAGACGAACTAATCCATTTGCCAGTTGTCTATGATTTTTCAGTAAGCTGTCTTTTTAAACTTTTGAACATGAGGACAAAGGTTTTATAATGAATCTTTTAGGCTATAGGAAACCAGTGGAGCTTAGAAAGGAGGAATACTTGGAGTGTGGGCAATGTACGAGCAAGATATAGTTCACATAGTGCTGGATAATTTGTGGCTGGCCTCCCAAAGGCTCGAGAAACAATTAGAAGCTTGCAATGAAAAT
The DNA here is from genome assembly GCF_036365525.1 of Heterodontus francisci. Taxonomy (NCBI): domain Eukaryota; kingdom Metazoa; phylum Chordata; class Chondrichthyes; order Heterodontiformes; family Heterodontidae; genus Heterodontus; species Heterodontus francisci. The sequence continues at coordinate 137,412,183 of NC_090375.1, forward strand.
CCACTTCATTTTATGAACAAAATGTTCTTTCATTTATCAGTGTGCCAGAGATTGAAGCTATTGTGAAGTCCAGCAGACTTCAGTGAATGCACACTCAAAATCATTTCTCTCTCCATCAAACCACTTTGGTCCATGTTATGTTCTGGTAATGAGTTTTCTCCAAGAAGAATATCTGCACCTGCTGTCGACCACAGGGGACAATTCTCATCCCTGTTTTTAAGTAAGTATGGGTGGTATCATGTTGGACATGGGAGTGCACAAGTCATGCCCCATTCCTGCTGATGTCTGGACCACTGTCATTTTGGGGGCCTTGAAATAAATAACCTAGATTCTTGCCCAAAACAGGTGGGAGCTTCATTATCCAATGCAAATTGGCATCCTGTGATGCCATTAAGATCCCAATGCAATTTAGTAGTGTCAAAGTGCCAAGTGTGTGCTGTCTGCACTCTGCTTAGTCATACTGGTACTCTGCCTAGGGCCTTTAACTGCTTAAGGGGGACACAGATTTAAGGTGATTGGTAGAATGATTAGAGGAGACATGAGGAGAAACCTTTTCACCCAGAGGGTGGTGGGTGTCTAGAATTCACTGCCAAGAATGGTGGTGTGGGCAGAAACCCTCAGTTCTTTTAAAAGGTACCTGGACATGCATCTGAGGTGCTGTAACCTGTGGGGCTATGGATCAGGTGCTGGAAGGTGGGATTAATTTGGCTGGATAGCTTATTCGGCTGGCGCAGACAGGATGGGCTGAATGGCCTCCTTCTGTGCTGTAGTTTTTCTATGTTTCTAACCTGAAATGGACCTGCAGGTCACTCCAAAATTTTAAAAAAATGTTTTAAATAATGTCTGAAACCAGGAGGATTATTCGTGCCTCTTCTGGCCCAACAGCAATCATCCTCCCCTCCTTTCCACACCCATCCCCGCCCCCCCAACCCCGATTCCTTTTACTTACCTATCCTTGTTTGGCCCCAGAAATAAGCCAAAAAATTCCGCACCCTCCCTGATTGACGAGTGACTCCAAATATGCAAGCAGCTCAGATATGGAACTCAAATGTGGCCGACCATGAAAATGGTGCAGACCTCCAACCATTCTCACCCGATGGAAGCCATCACTTCAAAAATGATCCTCTCCTCCCCTGTGTTAGGACAAGCTAGTTTCATTATACTGTACTAAATATCTTTTTATCCTCTATTTCAGCAGAACTGAAATGGGTTAAGTACAGGCAGCATGCAAGCAAGCAGGCATTTTCCTCTTAACCTACAAATTCTTTTTACACTGATAATGCTTTTTTCCTATAATAGTACAATATAAGTTCCAGCTTGGAAGAAAAGGTCAGCATGGAAGCAATGTCTTATAAAATATAAGAATACGCTGTAGGAGATATGAAAGTATTGGCAAAATTAAAGTAGGCTTAACAATCCTATGGTACGATGTCAGCATTTCATAGTCCAAGAAAGAATTAGAAAATAATTCTGTGTTTCTGGTATTAATGATGATGCAATATACAATTCAAGCAAATATTTTTACAGGTGCAGAGACAAGATTTAGAATAAAGATGATGTTATTTATGAAGGAGAACCTCCTTCTGGACTGTAGCTTTAGCTGACCGTATAGCTGGCCACTTACTATATTTGTCTGGACTATCTCAATGTATTAAATATTGAACAAAGCAAGATTGCTTGTCAAAAAACACTGGTGTGAATACAATGGTTAAGGATACTGAAAAGAGATTAAAGATTTCAGTCATAATTTGTGACCATGAAAATGATTAAAGTCTTACAAATACAAGTCAAATTTTCATAAACTGACCCCAGCACTAACAGCAGTAAATCATCTTTACATGGTTACTAAATAGTCTGATAATTAATACAGAGAGACATTCATGAGTTGCTTTTATATAATATCCATGCGTATAAACACCAGCCTGTAACTCTAACTGTATATCTATGGGGGTAATATTCAGCTTTGGTGGGGGTAGGGAGAGGGGGCAACATGGACAGTGGTGAATGGAACACCTGTTATACATCCTGCCCAATTGTCCTGTCAATTGACATTAGTGGAAATGAAAATCAAGCAGGATGTATAATGGGTGGTGATTCAATACTGCACTCTATGGCTGGATTTTGTCCTGGTAGTAGGGGTCCCAGTGGCAGGCTGAAAGGTGAGGGCAGACCTTGTCTCAGCTCTCAGTCAGACCCCCTATGGAATTTCATAGTGAATAGCCAATTAACTGCCCACCATCAGGGACACCATCCCTTTAAGGGAGAAGCTCCCATCTCTGGAGCTGTCGGCCAATCAGACAGCCGGCAGCTCAGCATTACCAGTAGCGCCACTGGGAGCAGTGACAACTGCTGGTATTGCAGGAGGCCTGCAGCGGCAAGATGTCGGAGACCCCGGGACGCAGGTAAGTGGGGTTGCTGGTGTGTTGTATTACTTTAAACGGGCGTATCTATAATGGCTATCCATCACCAGACAGGATGTAATGCACAGACCCATGTGATCTCTAGGCAGTTGTTGGAAGCAACTCCAGAGTTAAGACATGTTACCCTACCTTCCTAGTATTGCTGTACATATGTTTGTATGTTCAGAAAGAACTCACCTTTTAGATTCACTAATCTTGTCTGTGTGATTGGTGTGTTTGTGTTCAACAAGAAAACACAACAGCTGGGCCCAGTCAGGGAGGCCCCAACAAGGGCGTAGAGGAGGCTCTTGCCGCGGGAGTGACCATGTCCCCCGGGGGGCTCCTGGGGACCCATGGATTGCTCCCAGAGGTGGGACCCACCCCGAGCCCACTCGGAGGCTGCCAGGTCTCACCTGGCAGTTTCTCTATGCGGCAGAAGACCCCTTTGACCTCATTAACATTGGAGTGGAGTGGGAAGCTACCATTAATTGGCTACTTAAGTGCCTCAATTGGCCTGGAGCAGGAAGGCCATCTTCGGCCTTCCCCGCCACCCACAAAATGGCATGGGACCAAGACAACATCAGGCACGCAGCCCAACACTACCCCTTATCATTTTGTGTGGCCACCACATCCCCTATCAACCCCCCCCCCCACCTGCCACCAAACAGCCAGCATTCGTTCCCATCTCCAAAGGCTGGTTAAGATCCAGCCCTTTGTCCCTTTTTATGTGCCATTATATGTGCTTGATGCTCAGTGTGGCACTGTCATACAACCACTAATAGAAGATAAGAACCTGCAGGGCTTCATAGGAAAATGTGATTTATGTCTGTGCGTAGCTCCCTCAGTCATGAGCTTTGTGCTGTGAGCAGTTAGATTGGTGACCTATATGCTGATGCCACCATTTAAGTGGCTTGTTGGCTGCATCCCAAGTGTTCATACTTGTTATTGCAGGTGCAGCAGGAGTGTGTCAGCATGTGTGGTGATAATGGTTAGATGGAAAGCATAATAATTTTATTGCTGACAGTCTAAAAATAGAATACTGAGCTTTTGAGCATATTAACATGCCGATAAAATATAAGACTTACAACTTTCACAATAGATGCTTGCCATAAACTTTTTTTTATGATATAGAACTGGCTGTTTGAAATTAGACATATTCTTCGTTATATTTTGCTTTGTGTGTACTGATTAATTAAGAAGTAGATGTGAGTAAACAGGCGAGCATGAATGACTGAAACCAAGGTCAGAGGTTTTGTCTGTTTATACCAAAATGCTGAAACGTACTTGTGAAAATTAGCCAGCACAAAAAGGAAAATTAATGCTTATTAAGAACTGTTAAAGCCTATTATCCTGACAAAGCCATTCATTTTCTTGCAACTGCCAAACTGTCAGTGCCCTTGCTGTTGCCTGTTAGCCAACCAGCCCAGAATGCTGCCACTTTTGCCAAGCTGGTGCAGTCTGAAGCCAGGCCTTCAAGACCCAGAGCTGCTTGAGTGCGGCCTGCAAGGCCATCTGCAGTAGCCCCAACTGAAAGTCAGCAGGCTTTTATCAGCTATGCTTCAGCAACTGGAGTAGTGCCTGCATAGGAGCAATATGACAGGCAAATGTACCTGCAAGACAGGCAATAAAATAATGCACAGGGTGATTAGTTAAGCATTTTTAATTCATTTTTGGGATGTGAGCATTGCTGGCAATGCCAGTATTTATTGTCCATCCCTAATTGCCCTCGAGAAGGTGTTGGTGAGCTGCCTTCTTGAACACTGCAGCCCATGTGGGCAAGGTACACCCACAGTGCTGTTAAGGAGGGAGTTCCAGGATTTTGACCCAGTGACAGAAGAAACAGATATATAGTTCCAGATTAGGATGGTGTGTGACTTGGAGGGGAAGTTGCAGGTACTGGTGTTCCCATGTGTCTACTGCCTTTGTCAGATGGTAGATGGTGTGCGTTTTGAAGGTGTTGCTGAAGAAGCCTTGGTGAGTTGCATCTTGTAGATGGTGCACACTGCTGCTGCTGCTGCTGTTGCTGTTGCTATGAGCCAGTCCTGGAGAGAGTGAATATTTAAGGCAGTGCATGGGGTGCCAATCAAGCGGGCTGCTTTATCCTGGATGGTGTCGAGATTCTTAAATGCTGTTGGAGCTGCTCCCATCCAGGCAAATGGTGAATAATCCATCACATTTCTGACTTCTGCTGAGAAAATGATGGACAAGTTTTGGGGAGTCAAGGGGTGAGTTACTTGCCACAGAATGCCCAGCCTCTGACCTGCTCTTGTAACCACAGTATTTATATGGCTGGTCCAGTTAAGTTTCTGGTGACAACCCCCAGGATGTTGATGGTAATGCCTTTGAATGTCAAGGGGTGGTATTCAGATTCTATTTGGTGGAAATGGTCATTGCCTGGCACTTGTGTGGCACGAGTGTTACTTGCCTGTATAAGCTCAAGCCTGAATTTTGACCAGGTCTTGCTGCATGTAGGCACAGACTGCTCCAGCATCTGAGGAGTTGTGAATGGCATGGAACACTGCAATCATCAGCAAACATCCCCACTTCTGACCTTATGTTGGAGGGGAGGACCTTTATGTTTGGGTCTAGGACACTGCCTTGAGGAACTTCTGCAGTGATATCCTGAGGCCAAGAAAATTGGCCTCCAACAACCACATCTTCGTTGGTGCTAGGTATGACTCTAATTAGAGGAGAGCTTTTCCCTGATTCCCATTGACTTCAATTTTACCAAGGCTTCTCAATGCCACATTCAGTCAAATGCTGCCTTGATGTCAAGGGCAGTCACTTTTACCTCACCTCTGGAATTCAACTGTTTTGTCTATATTTGGACCAAAGCTGTAATAAGGTCTGGAGCCGAGTGACCGGTGAACCAAAACTCAGTATCAGTGAGCAGGTTAAAAGAGGTGTTGCTGGATCTGGTGCTGCGAAATGAGGTGGGGCAAGTCGACCTAGTGTTTGTAGGGGAGCACTTGGGTAGGAATGATCATCATATCATAAGATTCATAAGATCATAAGAACTAGGAGCAGGAGTAGGCCGTCCGGCCCCTCGAGCCTGCTCCGCCATTCAATAATATCATGGCTGATCTTTTAGTGGACTCAGATCCACTTACCCGCGTTCTCACCGTATCCCTTAATTCCTTTATTGTTCAAAAAGATATCTACCTTAGCTTTAAAAACGTTTACTGAAGAAGCATCAACTACTTCACTGGGCAAGGAATTCCATAGATTAACAACCCTCTGGGTGAAGAAGTTCCTTCTTAATTCAGTCCTAAATCTGCTCCCTCTAATCTTGAGGTTATGCCCTCTTGTCCTAGCTTCACCTGTCAGTGGAAACATCCTCTCTACTTGTATCTTATCTAATCCCTTCATAATTTTATATGTTTCTATAAGATCCCCTCTCAAGATTTTGACTAGTGATACAGAAAAGCAAGGAACAAAATACGTTAGCATGTCAACATTGGAAGAGGGCTAATTTCAATGCAATGAGAACGATCTAGCCAGGCTAGAATGGAACCAAAGACCTGCAGGAAAAGCTGCATCGGAACAATGGGTTATCTTTAGGAAGAGATGCTTGAGGTACAGGCTAGGCACATTTCAACAATGGTGAAAGTTAGGGGAACCAAAAACAGAACTCCTTGGTTGATGCTGGAGATCGAGATGATGATGAAACAAAAAAAAGTGTGTATAATGCAGGTCAGGTGAATTCATCAAGTGAGAACCAAGCCATATACAATAAGTTGAGAGCAGGGGTGAAGAGGAAAGTATGGCTGGCAAAGAGAGAATATGATAATAGAAAGGCAGACAACATAAAAAGGAAACCAAAAATCTTCTACCGGCTTGTAACTAGTAAGTGAGTAGTAGGAGGAAGATGGGGCCCATTAGGGACAGACAGGGTAATATACGTTTAGAGGCACAGGACAAGGCTAATATACTCACTGAGTACTTTGTATCAGTGTTAACTAAGGAAATGGAGACGGACAAAATAATAGTAGAAGCAGAGAGAGTAGAGGCAGTGGATAGGATAAAAATTGAAAGAGGGGAGGAACTGAAAAGGCTGGCTATGCTTAGGATGAATAAGTCACCTGGTCCAGATGGCTTACATCCCAGGTTGCTAAAGGAAGTGGGGATGGAGATGGAGGAAGGGCTCACCATAATCTTCTGACCTACCCTGGATATGGAAGAGGTGCCAGATATTGGAGAGTGGCAAATGTGATACCCTTATTTAAGTAAGGGTATAAGGACAGTCCTAACAACTACAGGCCAATTATTTTAACATCAGTGGTGGGTCAGGTTTTAGAAACAATAATTAGGGAAAATATCAATGGACACGAAGAGAGGTTTGAGTTAATTAAGGATAGTCAGCATGGATTTGTAAAAGGCAGATCATGCTTGACTAATCTAAGTGACTTTTTTGATGAAGTAACAGAGAAGGTTGATGAAGGGAATGCCGTGGATGTTATTTATATGGATTTTAAGAAACATTTGATAAGGTACTACATAAAAGGCTGGTTAAGAAAATTAAAGCTCATGGAATAGGAGGGCCGGTGTCCAATTGAATTAAAAATTGGCTTCAAGACAGAAAACAGCGAGTTGTCGGAAATGGTTGCTTTTCAGACTGGAGGATGGTAGACAGTGGTAGATGGTAGACTCTAATGGTCAGTGCTGGGACCACTGCTTTTTTGCTATATATAAATGTCTTGGACCTTGGAATACAGAGTAGAATCTCAAAATTTGCTGACGACAGAAAAGTTGGAGGGGCGACAAACGGTGAGGATGATATGATGTAACAGAACGTAAATAGGCTAGCAGAATGGGCAGAGAGGTGACAGATGGAATTTAATACAAACCAGTGTGAGGTGATGCATTTTGGCAGATGGAAAAGGGAGAGGCAATATAGAGTTAGTTAGCACTGTTCTAAAGAGTGTGCAAAGAGAGGGACCTGGCAGTGAATGTGCATAGATCTTTGAAGGTGGCAGTACATATTGAGAGCGTGGTCATTAAAGCATATGGGATCTTGGGCTTCATAAATAGGCATTGAGTAAAAAAGCAGGGAAGTTATGCTGAACCTTCATAAGCTCTAGTTAGGCCCCAATTGGAGTATTGCATTCAGTTCAGGTCACCACACCTTAGGAAGGATGTGAGGGCCCTTGAGAGGGTGCAGAAGGGATTTACCAGAATGGTTCCAGGAAAGGAGGATTTTAGTTACAATGTTAGGTTGGAAAATCTTAGTTTAGTTTAGTTTAGAGATACAGCACTGAAACAGGCCCTTCGGCCCACCGAGTCTGTGCCGACCATCAACCACCCATTTATACTAATGCTACACTAATCCCATATTCCTACCACATCCCCACCTGTCCCTATATTTCCCTACCACCTACCTATACTAGTGACAATTTATAATGGCCAATTTACCTACCAACCTGCAAGTCTTTTGGCTTGTGGGAGGAAACCGGAGCGCCCGGAGAAAACCCACGCAGACACAGGGAGAACTTGCAAACTCCACACAGGCAGTACCCAGAATTGAACCCGGGTCGCTGGAGCTGTGAGGCTGCAGTGCTAACCACTGCACCACCGTGCCGCCCTTGGTTTGTTCTCCTTAGAACAAAAGAGATTGAAGAGGTGATTTAATAGAAGTGTTTAAGATTATGAAAGGTTTAGATAAGTTAGGCAAGGAAAAACTGTTCCCATTAACAAATGGTACAAGGACTAGGGGACACAGATTGAACGTTTAGGGCAAGAGATGCAGGGGGAAAATGAGGAAGCACGTTTTTATGCAGAGGGTGGTAATGACCAGGAACTCGCTGCCTACAAGGTAGATGGAAGTGAAGATGATCAATGACTTCAAGAGGAAGTTAGATGGCCACCTGAGAGAAGTAGACTTGCAGGGCTACGGGAATCAAACCGGGAAGTGGGACTGACTACATAGCTCCGTGGAGAGACGGCATGGACTCAATGGGCCGAATGGCCTCCTTCTGTGCCGTATACAACTATGACTCTATTGCTGAGTAAGTGCCTCTTGATAGCACTGTCAGCAACATCAGTTTGTTGATGATTGACAGTAGACTGATGGGGCGGTAATTGGCTGGATTGAATTTATCCTGCTTTTTTTGACAGGATATACCATTTAAATTTTCGACATTGTTGTGCAGATGCCAAAGTTGCTGCTGTCCTGGAACAACTTGGCTAGGGGCACAAGACTTCAGTATTACAGCTGAGATGTTGTCTGGGAACACAGCCTTTGCCGTATTCAGTGCCTTCAGCCATTTCTTGACATCACATGGAGTGAATGGGATTGGTTAAAGACTCATCTGTGATGCTGGGGACCTCAGAAAGAGGCCAAGATGGTTGCAAATGCTTCAGCCTTGTCTTTTGCACTGACATGCTTGGCTCTCCATCATTGAGGGTAAGAATTTTTGTGGAACCTCCTCCTCCCAATAGTTGTTTAATTGCCCACCAACATTCATGACTGGATGTGGAAGGAGTGCAGAGCTTTGATAGATCCATTGATTGGGGTATTGCTTAACTCCATCTGTAGTATGCTGCTTTTGCTCTTTAGTACTGTATGGAATATTAGATGTTTTGTTGGATAAAGTTACTATGTTTGCTTTGTGGCGGCTTTTATTTCAGGATTGTGGTCGAGAGGATCCTGTGATGGTCCATTACAGAGGGAAGGTAAGGTGTGGAACTGTTGAACAATGGTGATCTGGGGTTTTATTCATGGGAACCAGAGTTGAATGATGGCCTCAAGGGCAGCCCATCCAGAATCTTGTGTCAGCTGCCTCCTCCCTTTCTCTGCCTCCTCTTCCTCTTTCTCTTCTTCTCTTCCTCCTCCTCCTTTTGTTCTTCTTCATGAGGTGTTCACCAAACCCTTGGTGCCAAATGTTTTGCCCTCATGTGGGCAGCACAGTGGTGCAGTGGTTAGCACCGCAGCCTCACAGCTCCAGTGACCCGGGTTCAGTTCTGGGTACTGCTTGTGCGGAGTTTGCAAGTTCTCCCTGTGACCGTGTGAGTTTCCGCCGGGTGCTCTGGTTTCCTCCCACAGCTAAAGACTTGCAGGTTGATAGGTAAATTGGCCATTGTAAATTGCCCCTAGTGTAGGTAGGTGGTAGGAGAATGGTGGGGATGTGGTAGGGAATGTGGGACTAATGTAGGATTAGTATAAATGGGTGGTTGTTGGTCGGCACAGCCTCGGTGGTCCGAAGGGCCTGTTTCAGTGCTGTATCTCTAAAATAAAAACAAATGATGGCCAGATTGTGAAGGATTCAACAGACTACTACAAATAGGGACACCTGCTCAAGCTAGTACTGGAGGCCTCCAGAAAGAGAGACACTCTTTCTTCAGCACTGTTTCTGTAACTGTTTCTTCAGCACCCCAATCATCTGCTCAATGACACTCCTCGTAGCAGCATGGCTCTCATTGTATCAGCACCAGCCACATGTAGGTGGCACCTTCTAGCTTGACATGGTGGCTGAAAAATGGACTGGCACTGGATTAATGCATCATGACTGCTGCCAGGGCAGTGGCCATTCACCAATTTGATGTACTGGTTGTGGGCACACACCAATCACATATTAAGCGAATTGTAAACTTTGCAGTTTCTGTATATCCCCCCCATTGAGACATGATGCCCACAAAGCCACTTGTCTGCTGTCGATGCACCCTGACCCATGAGAAAGCCCGCTATCCCGCCAAAGCCAGGTGGATGCTCCTCCTACTTCTCTTTGTTCAGAGATGATAACTATATTGCCTGTTGCAGCTGGAAAGATCCAATCACAAAGAAAGTCAGGGCCATGGTCATCTTCACGGCCACTGATAGCATTGTTCTTGCCCTGTTCTGAAGTGGCAGGTCTGGTTCCAAGAAGTGACACAGTTCTGATTCCATCTCCTTGGTGAATTACAGTGGCCGAACACACTGCTCCAAGATTAGTTGGAGGTAGGAACAACCCTGGGAATTACAGGCCAGTTAGTCTTACTTCGGTGGTAGGCAAGTTGATGGAAAAGGTGCTGAGGGATAGGATTTCTGAGCATCTGGAAAGACACTGCTTGATTCGGGACAGTCAGCACGGTTTTGTGAGGGGTAGGTCTTGCCTCACAAGCCTGATTGAATTCTTTGAGCAGGTGACCAAGCAAGTGGATGAGGGTAAACCAGTGGATGTGGTGTACATGGATTTTAGTAAGGCATTTGATAAGGTCCCCCATGGTAGACTTATGGAGAAAGTCAGGAGGCATGGGATAGTGGGGAATGTGGCCAGTTGGATTAAGAATTGGCTAACTGATAGAAGGCAGAGAGTGGTCTTAGATGGTAAATACTCAGCCTGGAGCCCAGTTACCAGTGGCGTGCCGCAGGGATCAGTTCTGGGTCCTCTCCTGTTTGTGATTTTTATTAACGACTTGGATGAGGAAGTCGAAGGGTGGGTCAGTAAATTTGCAGATGATACAAAGGTTGGTGGAGTTGTGGATACCGAGGAGGGCTATTGTCGTCTGCAAAGGGACTTGGATAGGTTGCAGTGCTGGGCTGAAAAGTGGCAGATGGAGTTTAACCCTGAAAAGTGTGAGGTCGTCCATTTTGGAAGGACAAACATGAATGCAAAATACTGGGTTAACGGTAGGGTTCTTGGGCATGTGGAGGAGCAGAGAGACCTTGGGGTCTATGTGCATAGATCATTGAAAGTTGCAACTCAAGTGGATAGGGCTGTGAAGAAGGCATATGGGGTGTTAGCGTTCATTAGCAGAGGGATTGAATTTAAGAGCCGTGAGGTGATGATGCAGCTGTACAGGACCTTGGTAAGGCCTCATTTGGAGTACTGTGTGCAGTTCTGGTCGCCTCATTTTAGGAAGGATGTGGAAGCCTTGGAGAGGGTGCAGAGGAGATTTACCAGGATGTTGCCTGGAATGGAGAATAAGTCTTACGAGGAAAGGCTGAACATTCTAGGCCTCTTCTCATTAGAACGGAGAAGGATGAGGGGTGACATGATAGAGGTTTATAAGATGATCAGGGGAATAGATAGGGTAGACAGTCAGAAACTTTTTCCCCGGGTGGAGCAAAGCGTTACAAGGGGTCATAAATTTAAGGTGAAGGGTGGGAGATATAAGGGGGATGTCAGGGGAAGGTTCTTTACCCAGAGAGTGGTCGAGGCATGGAATGCCTTGCCCGGGGAAGTTGTTGAGTCAGAAACTTTAGGGACTTTCAAAAGGCTTTTGGATAGGTATATGGATAAAGGAGAATGATGGGGTATAGATTAAATTGTCCTTGACAGAGGACAAAGGATCGGCACAACATTGTGGGCCGAAGGGCCTGTTCTGTGCTGTATGTTCTATGTTCTAGGAGAAGTGCTCCTAGAAGACCCTAAGTGGGTAAGGCCTCCTGCTGACAGCCCTCCTCCTCCTGCTCTTTTTCCCTCTGTGAGCATCTTGTCTTCTTTGCTCCATCTCCCTCTAATGCTGCGGTACAAGGGGGACTGCGACGACAGTCTCCAGGACTGGGAGCAAGTGCTGCCCTCAGAGCCCTTGCAGTAGCAACCAATGGCTTCCCTACATGCAGCATCAGTCCCTACAGACTTTACCAACTGTTATCAACTCCTCAAAATACCCAGTATGTCCACAAACTCAGCAAGAGCCAGTACGCATGTTCAGCTGTGTGTGTTTAAAAGAGGGCACTGACTGGAGCGACGAGATCCAAAATGTCAGGTCTGATGTCAAATCAGCATTACGCACTGACTTACAATCTGCCTGCTCTGCATACTCTGCATACTTAGGACGCATGCGTATAACGCCTACACAGCACCCTCACCAAGAAGGCATTTGGTGCAGGCCATGTTGGAAGTGGGCAGAAGAGATGCAGACACCATTTTTCTACTAAACCAACACCCATAGTGTTAAAAATACCAGTGCTACAGAGCCGACTTTTGCAGCCCTAATCTCCATTGTAAGGATGCAACTACCTTTTGTTATTAAATAGTACAGATTTAACTCAAACTTGAGGGTATAGTGGACACTGAGGGATGAATTTTATGCCCCCCCCCCCCGTAGAGGGGTTCTGAGGCAGTGGTGGGGGGGAGGGGGGGTGGTGGTGGGGTGGGTGTGGAGGGCCCGCTGTCTCCCTGTCACAATGCAATTTTGTCAATGGCGGGATAGGTCGAAGACAGCCTTCTCACTCAGAGGCCCTATTAACGACCACTTAGCGGTCTCTTCCTGCTGCTGCTGGTATTTAACCTGCACGTCCCTGAACCATGATCCCCCTGCACTAAACACCCACACTGCCCTCCCCACTTGCTGGGGCCTGCTGGTCTGGCCCTGGCGACCTCACCTCACTTACCTTGGATTGAGGCTCCAGTGCTGGGCCTGGTTCCACGGCCTCTTGCAGTACTGGCAGTAGCCATTGCTCCCAGTGGCGCTGTCGATACTGCTAAACTGTCGGCCCTGTGATTGGCCGGCAGCTCTTGCAGGCAGGATCCCCATTTTTAATAGGAAAGGGATCCTGGCACAGGGCTGTTAATTGGCCCAAAACCATAGAATCGCATTGGGTGGGGGGGATTCCAGCTGGCCAAGGTGGGATTCCTCCTGCCTTTTTGTCCTGGCACTAAGCCCCACCGTGGACACACAATTCAGCCCAGAATGTGCATTACTCAGAGAATAAACTGTTTGAAGCAACAAATCTCTGCATATGGACCTCTCAGAGGATCAGTGCTTACAGGTACTGAGGCTCAGATAGTTGACTGCCCCTCAATCTTCTGTACTACATTACTACTGACTGTGAAGATCACTGTTGCTTTAAATATTTATGCTACAGGGTCTTTCCAGGAACTAACAGGGGAAATTACCTGACACAGTTGCTATGCTGCCCACTGCTACATCAAAGAGGTGACACCCACTAACGTATGCCTCAACCAGAATCACAAATAGCAGCACAAGAGCTAGCTACTGTTTTACCATATTGGTCCTCCTCCCATTGAACCCTCCTGAAATCTTCTGTATTCATCCTACAGTTTACTGTGTTCCCTAATTTGGTATTATCTGCCAGCTACCTATGTCCAAATTGTTTATATAAATGGAATACATAAGAGATCCCAGTCCAGTTCTGTCAGTCACACCACTAACTACATCTTACCAGCTGGAGCAACTTTGATTTCCCCATACTCTTTACTCTTTGTTCCCCAACCATTCCTCCTTATGGTTACACACTCTTTAATACAATGTCACCAACTCTAAATAACAAGTTCCTTAGCTGGCACCTTATCAAGTCTCCTGTGAAAATCCATCAAGAGCACATGAACCACAATCATTTTATTTATACATTGTGTGATTCTTAAAAAATTGATTAGTCAAGCACAACATGCTTGTTACAGATAAAGGCTTACAGTTTCTATTTAGCCCAAGACTTTCTAAGTGATCACTAATTTTATCCTGTACTATAGAATTTCCCAAGGCTCCACTGAAAATACAGGGAGCTAAAATCTGGTCGGCTCCAGTTTTTGGATGTGGGGGTTACAATTCGTGACTGGCCCAAACATGTTGCTGCGGAGGTAGGCAGAATGCAAATTTGGTTCCTTATCCTCATTTTTCTAATTGTATCATTGGTCCAATGGGGCCTACATTTCTGGCTGCCTGAGTACTAAACAGGAGGCTGAGCAGCATTTTCTGATAGCACACAGTACAGCCAGCCTGCTACTGTTAAAGGCAGTCTGTCCTTCTTAAAGGGGAGTAGCACTCAGTGAAAGAGAACTGTTGCTCTGTTGACACTAACTGCATTTAGAAGCTGCATAAATGGAGCCTACTCCATTCAATAAGATCATGGCTGATTTGATTGTGGCCTTACTTCCAATTTCCTGCCTGCCCCTCAATCACCCTTGACCCCCTTGTAGATCAAAAATCTGTCTAAGTCAGCCTTGAATATATTCAATGACCCAGCCTCCACTGCTCTCTGCGGTAGAGAATTCCAAAGATTAACGACCCTCTAGGAGAAGAAATTCCTCCTTATCTCCATCTTCAAAGGGAGACCCCTTATTTTCAAATTATGCCCCCCAGTTCTAGATTCCCCCACGAGGAGAAACATCCTCTCAGTATCTACCCGATCAAGCCCCCTCAAAATCTTGTATGTTTCAATAAGATCACCTCTCATTCTTCTAAACTCCAGTGAGTATAGGCCCAACCTGCCCAACCTTTCCTCATAAGGCAACACCTTCATCCCAGGAATCAGCCTAATGAACCTTCTCTGAACTGTTTCCAATGCACGTATATCCCTCCTTAAGTAAGGAGAGCAAAACTGTACACAGTACTCTAGGTGCAGTCTCACCAATAACCTGTACAGTTGTAGCAAGATTTCCTTACTTATATACTCTATCCCCCTTGCAATAAATGACAATATTCCATTTGCCTTCCTAATTAATGCCCAATTAAGGGCCTCGTCCCACCGCCACTACAATTAACCGAGCAGTGGGCGAGCCTGTTGCCGCATGGGTAGCATAGCAAGAAAACTGTGCGGGTTGCTTGCTGGCTCTGGGGTGGGGGGTGGGGTTATGGGGGGGGTGGGTCCCTTGATAAAGGACTGAACGAGGTACCCGGCATCGGGAAGTGGGGGGGTGATCGCTGATCCCCTACACTCCCAATGCCCGCGACTTTGCGAGAACATTCCCGTCCTGGGTCCAGTGCTGCTCAGTTGAAGAGCTGCTGGCCTCTGATTGGGACTATCATCGTTAGGGTCCTTGATCCTGTGGAAAGCCCACCGCTGTCCAGTTAAGTGCCTAATTGGCACTTGATAACTCCCAAGGAAGGAGCAACCGGGTTCTCCGCGGCATTTTTCCCGGACATTGAGACTCCTGTCGCCTGGATAAAATTCCAGCCTTTGTGTCCTTCTCATAACTTGCTTTCCTACCTGTCTTTGTATCATCTGTAAATTTGGCTACAATATACTCGGTCCTTTCATCCAAGTCATTAATATAGATCAAAATTAGTTGAGGCCCCAGCACTGATCCCTGTGGCATTCCACTAGTTACAGTTTCCCAACCTGAAAATGCTCCATTTATCCCAAATCTCTCTTTCCTGTTTGTCAGCCTATCGTCTGCCCATGCTAATATATTACCCTCAAGAACATGAGGGCTTATCTCATGTAGTAACCTATGTGGCACCTTATCGAATGCCTTTTGGAAATCCAAACATTGGTTCTTCTTTATCCACCATGCTTATTACATGCTCAAATAACTCTAATAAATTTGTCAAACATAATTTCCCTTTCATAAAATCATATTGATTCTCCCTAATTGCATTATGCTTTTCTAAATGTCCTGCTACTACATCCTTCATAATGGATTGTAGCGTTTTCCCAATGATAGATGTTAGGCTAACTGACCTCTGGTTTCCTGCTTTCTGCCTCCCTCCTTTCTTGAATAGAGCTGTTACATTTGTGGTTTTCCAATCCATTGGGACCTTTCCAGAATCTAGGGAATTTTAGAAGATTAAAACCAATGCATCCACTATCTCTGCAGCCACTTCTTTTAAGACCCTAGGATGCAGGCCATCAGGTCCAGGGGACTTGTCAGTCTTTCGTCCTATTAGTTCTCCTCATATTTTCTTTAGTGATAGTGATTGTTCTAAGTTCCTCCCACCCTTTTGTCTCTTGATTTTCTGCCATTCTTGGGATATTTTTTGTGTCTTCTGCAGTGAAGACAGATACAAAATACTTATTCAAAGTTTCTGCCATTTCCTTGTTTCCCATTATTAATTCCCCAGTCTCATCCTCTAAGGAACCAACACTAACTTTAGTTACTCTCTTTCTTTTTATATATTTGTGGAAGCTTTTACTGTCTTTTTTTATTAATCTTGCTAGTTTACGCTCATACTCTAATTTCTCCCTCAATTTTTTCATCATCCTCTGCTGGTTTCTAAAATTTCCCAAGCTTCTGGCCTACGGCTAATCTTTGCAGCATTGTACACCTTTCCTTTCAGTTTGAAACCATCCTTAACCTATTTAGTTATCCATAGATGGTGCATCCTTCTCAGAGTCCCTTTTGTTCTCAATGGAATATATCTTTGTTGTGAGTTATGAAATATCTCCTTAAATGTCTGCTGTTGCTTCCCTACTGTCTTACATTTTTAACTTATTTTCCCACTTTAACCAACTCTGTCTTCATACCCTTTCAAATGCCTGGTTCTGAAGAAGGGTCACTGACCTGAAACGTTAACTCTGCTTCTCTCTCCACAGATGCTGCCAGACCCGCTGAGTATTTCCAGCATTTCTTGTTTTTATTACTGAATTCCATATACTTGCCTTTGCCCCAAATCCCTTGACAACTTTGGCTAAAACAATCTATTAATCTCAGTTTTAAAATTAACAACTGATCTCGCATTAATTACCATTTGTAGATGAGAGATCCAAACTTCTACCACCCTTTGTGTACAGAAGTGTTTCCTAATTTCACTCCTGAAAGCTCTAATATTTAGACTATGGTCCCTAATCTTAGATTCCACAACAAAAGGAAATAGTTTCCCTCTGTCTCCCCTATCTGATCCCTTAAAGATGTTGAAAACTTTGATTAAATTACTGCATAACTCTCAAAATTCCAGAAACACAACCCCAGTTTCTGTAATCTCTCCCGTAATGTAACACTTGGAATCCACGTATCATTCTGGTAAATCTATGATGCACACCCCTCCAAGGTCAATATAATCCTTCCTGAGGTGTGATGCCCAGAACTACCCACAGTACTTCAGATGTGGTCTGAACAAGCTTTGAATAGCTAAACCATGGCTCCCTTGTATTCTATTCCTCTCGATATAAAGGCCAGCATCCCTTTATCCTTTTTTGCTTATTTTCGGCACCTGTTCATGACATTTTAATGAACTGTGCACTTGGACCCACCAGCCCCCCTTCCCACACACTCCCCATCCTCTCCACACACACAGGGCTGATTTTTACCAGCCCCTCGATGTCGAGAAGGGCCTGCTGCATATTACCGGCGGTGGGGGGACCTTATTGTGGCCCCCCCGCTGGCTGGTGGCGGGCCCTTCTCCATGTGTAAATTAACATTAATAAGATGTAAATGTACTTACCTGCAGGCGGTGGCCATCCCACGCCAATTTTACAGCTGCCATTCATGCTCCGCGCGCCTTCGGAACTCTGTATGGAATTCCAAGGCGAAAATCTGGTAGGGAGCGGGGAGGAATAAAATTTTTAGGGCGAGAGGGGTGGAGGAGCAGGGAAAACAATTTTAATTGGATGTGAGGCTGATGGGAAGAGGTTGAAGGGCAAAAGATTGAAAGTTGTGGGGTGGGTGGGGGGGTGGGGGGGTGGTGGGCGGCGGGAGTTAGCGTATTTGAAAAGACCAATGGTTGGTCATTTTGGACAAGGAAATGACCATTGGGGGATTTGTGGAAGGGCCTCCACATCTTCATAAAAAATTGCACTTAGGTACTTTTAAATATGGAAATTAATCGTAAGGACTTAAAAACCCTTAAAAAATGACGCCAGCCTTTGCGAGGTGGCACTGGACACCATTGCCAGGGACATGGCGGCCGCCCCCCGATGATGTAATCGGGGCGGCCGCTCTGCCCTGTCCATTTAAATGAGCCCCCACGTGTAGTATCGCGGGGGCTCCTTGGCGGCACATCCGTGTCGGAAGGCCGCCGCGAAGCACGGCGGGCGATTAAAATTCAGGCCACAGTCTCTTTAGATCTCCACTGTTATTAGCTTTTCACCATTTTGAAAGTAACCAATTCTATTTAGGTCCAAAGTGCAAGACTTCACATTTGTCTACAATGAAATTCATTTGCCATAGTTTTTCCAAAAAATTTAATCCATCATTACCTCTTTGTAATTTTATGCTTCCATTTATACTGCTTACAATGCCCCCCATTTTTTTTTGTCATTAGCAAATTTGGATATGTGGCATTATATCCCATCATCTAAGTCATGAATGAATACATTGAATAGCTGAGGCCCCAACACAGATCCTTGCAGGACACCACTAGACACATCCTGCCAATTAGAGTACCTGCCCATTATCCCTACTCTCTTGTCACCTTCTGCTCAGCCAATTTTCTAACCAGTTCGATAATTGGCATTCAATTCCATGAGCTTCACTTTAGCTGTTGTATTATCTCTGTCTAGATTTATGAAAACGAAGCTGAAGGGATACCATAGAGGTTGAACACAGAGCTTTAATGGAGACTTATTGTTGCTTCAGCTTACACATGATAACTGCAAGAGAAATGAATCACATGATATTGCATCATTTCCTTTGCTGACATACATATTAGCATAAAAAATATTTTTAAATGATTATATTTAACATACTAACAAATACATTATCACAACATCCCCTTCCCTTAAATGACAACCCCATATTATATAACATTAATATGTATATGAATAAGCAACTAATATGAGATATAAGACATTTGACAACTATAACACTACTTACATAAAACATCCAACTGTAACAAGAACATTTGGAATACTCCTCTTCAAGGTGTTGTCTACGTTTGGAACCGTACTGGTTGCCGGCTGACTCAATCAGACCTGGTGACAACAACATGTAAGTGTGTTCTCGAACTGCCTGCCCTATCCTCCTGAAGATTGTGTTTGGGAGGATTGTCCTCCATTGTCAGTTTGTTGCTTGTTGTCTCTTCATCTGAAAAACGTATACGGGTATGTGTAGACAATGCTGGTAGTCGCCTGTGCCTAGTCCCCTGAGGTGAGATCGATTCCTTTGCAGTACCACACCATTTGGTGTTGTCACCTCATACAAACCTGGTTTTCTGCACACCTCGGACATCCCTGCTGGGATCCATGTCTATTTTTGCGGGTGTAAGACCCTCACTTTCTGGCCAATGTATAGTGGTAGTAATTTTGCACCTGCATGCACATCATGTGGGTCTTTCATTTTATTTTGTTTCTGATGTAACCAGTCTGTGCTCAAGGACAACTTGGTGAAATGATAGTTTGGTAGTGTGGTTCTCACTGGTTCACCAATGAGAATCTCAGCACATCAGCACACAGGCAATCCAGAGTCTAGTGGTGTTGTGCGAAGATGCAATAACGCAACTTGGATATCTTGCCCGGTTTCCAAACACTTTTTGATCAGCAATTTGACTGTTCTGACCGTACACTCAGCCACCCAAGTCGAACGAGGATATCGGGTTGATGATTTTGCATGGTTAATGGACTATTGTTCACACATATCCTGGAACAATTTCCCCATGTATTGTGGATACCACTTCTACTGGGGCACCAAAAAAGACTAAAGATTGCACTAACATTGTTGGCCATTGCTGTACTCGGCGCGTCTTGAAGCTTCTGCACAATAGGAAATTTGGAGTGATCGTCACTGGCGGATAGTCTTCTCTGCCCACAAAGCACAATTCTGTTGCTACTTTGGTCCATGGTGATGACGGTACATCATGTGGTTGGAGAGGCTCTTTCTGTTGACTAGCTTGGTGTTCCTGACACGCATCACAAGATCTCACCATCTGGTCAATGTCCTTGTTGATGCCGGGCCAGAATACTGACTTGTGAGCAAGCCGTCTTATCCTCTCTATTTCCATGTGTCCTTGGTGGAGCTGTCCAAGTATGTCATACTGAAGAGTTGTTGGAATGAGTACTTGGCATCTTTGAATAGTACTCCATTGGATATACTGATTTTGCCTCGATATGGGCATTATGTTCTCAGATCCGTAAGGATCTCCTGAGTGGTCTTTGGCCAAACCTCTACAACGATCTACTACAGAGCTCAGAGTATAGGGTCTTGAGAAATCTCCCTCTGCAGTTCCTTTCTTTTGTATTGACGAAGCCCATGTGATCTACATTGTAGACATCCTCCAATCTGGCACAGACTTTGTCCACTTGGAAGTCAAATGGTGTGTCTCGCACCTTCCCAGGGTTGGGCAGTCTACTTAGATAGGACCATCTGACTAACGGGTTTGTATCTGATATCACAGTTGTAGCCCTGAATCTTGATGAGTAACTTCTGGAGTTGAGGCAGTGCACTTGTAAATGGTTTTCTCCAGATCATCTCCAGGAGATAATGATTGTGAACTCTTTCCTGAATAAGTATATGTGGAGCCTGGTGATCCCAAAGACAAGAGTGAGAGTATTTTGTTCAATATTGGAGTAATTTGCTTGTGCTGGTGACAGACTTTTTGAACTAAATGTGACAGGCTTGCCATCTTGAAGAAGACATGCACCAAGACCTTTCTGCAATGCATCCATTTCTAATGTTGTTGGCTTCCAAGGATCATAGTATTGAAGACATGACTAGGCCGACAGTTCTTATTTCAACGCATTGAATGCATATTGGTGATCATCCTGCCACAGAAATGGCGTGTCTTTCTTCAGAAATTCTCTTAATGGTGATGCCTTCTCGGTATGTATGCAGCAAGGAAGTTGAATAGACCTAGACACCTTTTGGAGGTCATCCTTGTCCTGTGTTGTCAGAATTGACTGGATGTCTTCAATCTTCCCAGGATCTGTGTGGATACCTGAACTTGAGTAAATGGCATTGAAAAAAATTATATGATCTGCCTTAATGAAGCACATTTTGCTGTTGAAAACCAAATCTTCGTGTCTGACGGTCTCCATTAACAAGTGTAGGTTTCTTTCATGCTCTTCCTCCATGCGCCCTACTACTAGCAATGTCATCCGCAATGAACACACAGCCAGGACTCATTCCGTTATCCGGTCCATATGTTGTGAAATATATCCTGGCTGGCTGACAGCCCAAGTGGTAAAAGGAGGAAACAATACCTGCCAAAAGGAGTTCTGAATGTTGTTGGCTCTTGTGACTCTCTTGACAAATGTACAGACCAATATCCATTTTTTGCGTCTAATTTGTAAAAGTGTTTTGTTCCAGCAGACATTGTGTTTAACTCTTCTCGCATTGGTATTTTAGCTTTGGCTTTGTTTAACCTCCTTGGGTCTAAACTTAGTCGAATTGAATAGCAGCCAGGTATATTTTATTTTTTTCTTTTCTTTCAATTTCCTCATTGGCCAGGAGTATTAGGACAGCTTCACTTGTCTTGGCCTGTCACCCTGTCATGATCAGAATTCTCCTCCCCGAGTACTTACCCGGTGCTGGGGACCATTCACTAGGGTCCCCTGAGGTAACCTTATGCCTCCCGATTTTAACAGTCGGCCCCCAGTTTCTGCTTACTGCTTGGCTATTTTAGGTGGAAATACTAATGGGGGGGCCCAGCCGTTACAATCAGCTGAGCCTCCCTGCTACGACTCCCGGACAGACCAGCTTTTCGCTTTGACGGCTTCCTGTCTGGAAGGTAAAATAAATCCCTGAGTCTCAGAAGCTTCCCCATAACCAAGGTAAGACTAATTAACCTTTAATTAATTGTTTTTTCTCTCTTGAACAGAAGTCTAACAGGGGTGTCAAAATTGGCATCCTCCGAACCTTTGGGACTATTTTCATTTTCAAAGATCAAATAGACAATTATGGTTAATGCCTACACTATCTCCAGAAATTAGCAGACCAAAAATCGGACAGGTTCTATTAAGAGTGGATGATGCACTCTTCTGGATTGTCACCCATGCAGTGAAGACATAATCTTCCCCATTGCGTTTGATTTGCAAACATAGTAATTATTTTATGTTATACCTAATCAGATTTTTGTGATGATATTCCACTCCCTGAGGAGATAGAAAAAGTGCAGAATAAATCTATGTAAAAGTCCTGAATAAAAATATTTGCAATTAAGTTAATTGTTAGAGCTGGGCTGTGTTTACCTCTGCAAGGGTAGAACACTGTGACCTGACCTTTATTCATTGGGAACAAGGTCCATTCGCAGAAAATGCTCTATGATCAATAAAAGAGAAGAATGTTGAACTCTTTCAAAGATTCTGAACTTATTGTATTCCATATAAATGTAGGCTTGAGAAGCAATATTTCTATTTCAATTCCTTGCTATTTCTATTCATTCTGACATAGAATTTAATAAGGGTGAAAGACCCTAGTGCCCAGTTTAATGTGGACCATTCTGTACACTTGCTCGTGTTTACAGAAAGTCTCCCAGATAATTACTCTCATTTTCATTAAATGTCATTAACAATGGGAAATTTGGACAACTGTATTGACCAAATAATTTAATTTGCAAGATTTTTCATAACTGCTTTTATATATGAGTGGAAGGATCCATTTTGTGAAGAGAGCTTTAATCACCAACAAATATTCTGTTAGAAGACAAAATATCCAGTCTAAATATGTGCTGTTTCCTTCAGACATATCTAAGCTTTACAGATTTTAAATTGGTGGATTTAATTGCTTTGACAGATGTCAAAAAGAAATGCATGCAGGTGATATCTCTTTTCATACGACTCCTGGAGTAATGTCATTTTAAGTGCCAAGGGATTTTATCAGTATTTGTTGCCAATTTGATTAATGAGAGTAGTGAATAAAGTGTTCTTTCAATTTTTGAGGTATAACCAATTTTCACTCCTCTGCCATCTGTCTGCTGGCTATCACGTACCTCTCTGTCTGCCTTGCCAGATGTTCCCTCTACTGCGGTACTGATGTCATCTGTCCTGAACAAAGTTATTAAACAAATCATTTTAACGTTTCAACTTGTTCTTGAATATTTTGCAGTTTGTATCAGTTGTGGATGGGGAAATGATTTTATTTCTCTGTATTAGTATAAATTACTGCAGATATTGTAGATCGCAGAAGACACTGCACTGAATTCATGGCAATGATAATGGCATTGTTTTTCCCTTGATAAATTGCCAAAAAGGACACTGGATTCCCAATTTCTCTATGCAAGCAATATTTCATTTTAAAGTTGGTTTATTATGGTTTTATTTAAGAGTAAGACAATGCAATATCATTAATCCTGAAAAAAGATCACATTTTAGTCAACAAATTATTTTCTCCATTCTCCATTTAAGAGTAAAATATATGCACAGCCTGTTTCGCAGTTAGGCGTTCATGCTCATTGTCATGGTGCCAGAATTCAGTTTTATCTGACATCTAGCTGCATGAAGAGATGTCATATGTCAGTGTCTATTTTTACTGTTAAGGTTCAGCCAGTTCTACAGGTACTGGACATGTCCTCTGTTTGAATGTGCAATATAGCGTGTAACAAATATTGATATTAACTCTTCAGATGGAAAAAAGATAACAAATTATGAGAAAAGATCATTTTCAGAATTTAGATCTGCAAATTGCCACTTTCCATTACAAGAACTTCAAACTCTTGTTATTGACCTCCAATAGTTATAGTAATACACTGCAGAGTTATTCATTTCTTTTCTGACAACATGGCTCTTCTTTCCTTAATGGGCATAACAGCAATGAGAGAAATTGCTGTCAACCAATTCACATCCAAATCCTTGCAGAGGAATTTGAAGGATGTGGGGTGAAGTGCAGTGGACAGTTACATAGAGCAATATTTCAAAGGTCCATCGTGAAATTTACGTTTTTCATTTCTCGACTATATGCTAAAGAAATCTAGATTCTCATAGAAAACCTTCAAACATTGCAGAATAAAAAGCGAGATTGTGTCATCACAGAATTATTTTCCAAAACCACATGTACACTGGACTGCGAGGAGATGGGTTCAATGAGTATATAGTCTAGCTATCATCATGAATTCAAGTGAAAATCTAAATCCATCACCATCAAAAAGATATGTTTAGTCATCCAACTTTTTAACATGGTTTCCATGATGAGCCTCTTTGTTGTACCCATCATGATAAGTATTATAAAAACAGCAAATGCTGGAAATACTCAGCAGGTCTGGCAGCGTCTGTGGAGAGAGAAGCAGAGTTAATGTTTCAGGTCTGTGATCTTTCATCAGAAATGGCAAAGGTTAGAAATGTAATAGCTTTTAAGCAAGTGAAGCAGAGGTGCTGGGGAGGAGGGGAAGAGAACAAAAGGGAAGGTGATATGGCAGAGGGCAGGAGAGATTAACTGACAAAAGATGTCATTGGACAAAGGCAAAGTATTAGTCCAGAGAGAGTGATAATGACTGAATAATAGACAGCTCTGTCCAAAAGCACAAACGTAACAAAAGCAAGTTTAAAGCTCTCCGCAGAATTATACCGGCCCCCGCGCTGTGACCCGCAGTGTCTAGGGACTGGTTAAAGTTCAGCCCATTGAGTTTAATAATTTCAGAGCAAGAATGCCTTTTTAAAATTATTATTTTTTAACCGTGTGCCTGCTTTAAACTTGTTTTTTTAATGTTTGTGCTTTTGGACAGAGCTGACTATTATTCTGTCATTAATGCTCTCTCTGGACGAATGCTTTGTCTTTCACCACACCATTAACACTCCCTTTGCCTTCGTCGCATGACACATCCTCTCAATTTAGGTGAAGCTGGTATATGATCACTGGAGATGCTTCATGCAAATCTGTGCCTGCTTCTTAGGCAGCTGCCATGACACTTGGGCCCTGTGCCAGCCCCAGCTGCCACCGTTGTTCACTGAACTGGCTCAGATGGAGGGATGGCTTCTTGGAGACAAGGGCAATCCCTTGCAGACATGGCTCCTGACACCAATGAAAGACTCCACCACAGCTGCAGAGGAGAGATACAATGCCAGCCACTGAGCTACAAGAGCCACCATTGAGCAGGTGATCGGCATGCTGAAAAAGTGCTTCCAATGCCTGGATAGATAGGGTGATGCCCTGTACTACGGGCTGAAAAGGCCAGCTCCTTTCTTTGCTGCTCGCTGTGCTCTGCACAACTACACACCCAATAGAGGGCCGACCTGGCATGATGAGGAGTGACGTCAACAGGATTCCTCCTTGGTCTATGAGGATGCTGTGGACCTACAACAGGAAAGGCGCATGGGAGGGCAGATGGCACCCAGGCTCTGTATGCAGGGCTTGCAGTGAGCTAGGATTGTGCAGCAGTGACTTATCAGACAAAGGCTCTCTATTCCATAGGAACCAACATGAGCTCTGCAAGCCACACATCACCCTCGCTCACCTGCTGTGCAGCAGTCCACATCTGCAGCACCCCTCAGTAGCTGACTGAGCCAATGTCCATGTCACTGCATCCGTGGAGACGCTCATGAGTATCAGTAGCATGGCAATGATGTTATCGCATACGTTGGCTCTCCTGAAGAGCCAACGGTGCACAGGGATGGGACATTGGTGCTACATGCTGGCACACATCATTCACACAGAGAAAAGGACACACATGTTCCTGAGGAACATTTAGTGAAAGACCTATTTACATTGCTGTGAAACCTGTGCATTCCCATTTGTGTCAGTGTGTTCTCTGTAAAGGCTTGCGAGAGCCCCTTCTTGATGCAACCTCTGCACTAGCAGCCTGACTGGAGGTAAGCTGCTGATCTGATTGCCCTTTGGCTGTGGATGACTTTGGCGCTCGTACCCTGTGTGCACGAGGCCTAGAGGGCCCCGGATGGCTGGGGGAGTGCTCCTTCATCCCCTTCCGGCATTGGATCCTTTCACGCCGGATGGCCCCACGGCTACTCATCTCCTCTGCCATCTCCAGCCAGACTGCCTTGTTCAGGTGGGAGGTCCTCTTCTTTCCATCTCTGGTGAAAAGGACTTCCCGCCTTGCCCGGACAGCTTGGAGGAGAGTGAGCAGGGAGGCTTTGCTGCACTGTGGGGCCACCCTAAAGCACCCCTCTGCCATCCTCGGCTTTTGGTGTGGTCCTTTAAATGCAAAGGTGACTCCACAGTGTAACAGCTCTAACTTCTGCCTGCAAGGTTTGTCTTGCACATGTTTGAAAACCAATGCAGGGCTATTGAGGAATTCTGTGCTGTTGACATGGTTTTTCATCTATTAAACCTCAACGCATGTTCACTAACACTTTGCTTCTGCAGCAGCTGATCATAGTTATTAGTGTAATATTTCTAGTTAGCAATGCAGCTAGAATATGAACATATTTTCCTGCTTTTAACAAAGATCGTTTAATTGCAGTTACATGTGTTTTCACATAACAGTTAGCACAGAAATGAATACAGATTCCAAATGCATAGTAGTCTGAGGCTTTTCACAGTCAGATGATTAGAAACCCATTGTATGTAAATATTATTGAATTATGGTTTTATTTCTGTTGTGTGTTGTGCCTTTTATGGTACATTTAAGTTTCATGTCCTGGAATGTGCAAAATTAAGATTATTCACCCACTTGCGTCACGCCTACAAAAAGGAATGTTACACTTGTGTGGAAGAAGAGGATCGCAACTTCAGAGGACACTGGGACATGGCAGGGTAAGTATGTGGCAGCAAAGCAGAAAGTGCTGGGGTAACTCAGCAGGTCAGGCAGCATTTGTGGAGAGAGACTGACAGCAGCCCCACTCTTCAACAGTGAGGTAAGTATTTCTTTGACAGCTGTCAGGAAGCAGGTGCCGGGGCCTTTTAAATAGGGCCCCAGCACCTGCTACACAGCTGTAAAATGGTTCCTCACTGCGCCGGATTTCCCGCCTCTCCCCACGTAATATGTTGGGAGTGTGCGCCTCATTGCAGTAATGCTAATGAACCCCCTTGCGTAGTATCACGGGGGCTTGGCAGCGGCCGCTGAATGCGGGTACACTGCTAAGTTCAAAGGGTGCTGCCCAAGATTGCAGTGCCCGAATAAGATTCAGGCCAATGTTGATTCCGGAAAAGTGTAGGGTGTCTAATCAGAAAATTAGGTATTGTTCCTCCAGCTTGCATTGATGTTCACTGGAACACTGCAGCAGACCAAGGACAGAAATATGTGACAGCAATGTGCTGAATTGAACATAAGAACATAAGAAATAGGAGCAGGAGTAGGCCATTCGGCCCCTCAAGCCTGCCCCGCCATTCAATAAGATCATGGCTGATCTGTCCCAGGCCTCAACTCCTATTTTGGGCCTGCTCCGCATAACCCTCAACTCCCTGAGACTTCAAAAATCTATCTACCTCCTCCATTTAGTGACCTAGCCTCCACAACTCTCTGAGGTAGAGAATTCCAAAGATTCACCACCCTCTGAGAGAAGAAATTCCTGCGCATCTCAGTTTTAAATGTGTGCCCCTTATTCTGTAACTGTGTCCCCTAGTTCGAGATTCTCCCACCTGTGGAAACATATTCTCAACATATCCTGTCAAGCCCCCTTAAAATCTCATATGTTTCAATAAGATCACCTCTCATTCTTCTAAATTCCAATGAATAAAGGCCTCATCTGTTTAGCCACTCTTGATAAGACAACCCCTTCATCCCAGGAATTAGCCTAGTGAACCTTTTCTGAACTGCCTCCAATGCTAGTATATCCTTCGTTAAATATGGGGACCAAAACTGTACGCAGTGTTCCAGGTGCGGCCTCACCAACACCCTGTAAAGTTGTAACAAGACTTCCCTATTTTTAAACTCTAACCTCCTAGCAATAAAGGCCAAAATTCCATTTACCTTCATAATTAGTTGCTGCACCTGCATGCTAACTTGTTGTGTTTCATGTACAAGAACACCCAGATCCCTCTGTACTGCAGTATTTTGTAGTCTTTCTCCATCTAAATAATAATCTGCCTTTTTATTCTTTCTACCAAAGTGGATGACCTCACACTTTCCCACATTGAACTCCATCTGCCAAGTTTTTGCCCACTCACTTAACCTATCCCTTTGCAGATTCCTTGTGTCCTCATCACAGCATGCCTTCCCACCTATTTTTGTATCATCAGCAAATTTGGATACACTACACTCTGTCCCTTCCTCCAAGTCACAGATATAGATAGTAAATAGTTGTGGCACCCCACTAGTTACGGCTTTCCAACCTGAAAAAGACCCATTGACCCCGACTCTCTGCCTTGTGTTTGTTAGCAAATCTTCAATCCATGCCAACACATTACCCCCAATACCCTGAGCTCTTATTTTGTGCAATAATCTTTTATGTGGCACCTTATCGAACGCCTTCTGAAAATCCAAATACACTACATCTACCGGTTCCACTTTATCCACTCTGCTTGCTATATCCTCAAAGAACTCTAACAAATTTGTCAAATGTGATTTCCCTTTCATAAAACCATGTTAACTCTGTTTGATTGCATTATGTTTTTCTAAATGTCCTTTTATTTCTTCCTTAATAATGGACTCTAGCATTTTGCCAATGACAGATGTTAAGCTTACTGGTCTGTAGTTTCCTGCTTTCTGTCTCCCTCCTTTCTTGAATAGGGCGTCACATTCGCAGTTTTCCAATCCGCTGGTACCCTACCAGAATCCAATGAGTTTTGGTATATTATGACCAATGCCTCCACTATCTCTGCAGCCACTTCTTTTAAAACTCTTGGATGCAGGCCATCAAGTCCTGGCGACTTGTCTGCCTTTAGTCCCATCAGCTTATCCAGCACCTGGTGGCACAGTGGCGCAGTGGTTAGCACTGCAGCCTCACAACTCCAACGACCCGGGTTCAATTCTGGGTACTGCCTGTGTGGAGTTTGCAAATTCTCCCTGTGTCTGCATGGGTTTCTTCCGGGTGCTCTGGTTTCCTCCCACATGCCAAAGACTTGCTGGTTGATAGGTTAATTGACCATTATAAATTGCCTCTAGTATAGGTAGGTGGTAGGGAAATATAGGGACAGGTGGGGATGTGGTAGGAATATGTAATTAGTGTAGGATTAGTATAAATGGGTGGTTGATGGTCGGCACAGACTCGGTGGGCCGAAGGGCCTGTTTCAGTGCTGTATCTCTAAACTAAACAAACCTTTTCCCTCATAGTAGAGATTGTTACAAGTCCCTCCCTCCCATTTACAACTTGCTCATCTATTATTGTCAGGATGTTTATAGTGTCCTCCATCATGAAGACCGATGCAAAATATTGGTTTAAATTATCTGCCATTTCCCTGTTCCCTGTTGTTAATTCCCCAGTCTCATCCTCTAAGGGTCCCACACTTACTTTAGCTACTCTCTTCCGTTTTATATACCCGAAGAAGCTCTTACTGTTTGTTTTATATTTCTTGCCAATTTACTCTATAATCAATTTTCTCGCTCTTTATTAGTTTTTTAGTCATCCGCAGCTGGTTTCTAAAAAATTCCCAATCCTCTAGCCTACCACTAGCTTTTGCCGATTTGTACGCCTTTGTTTTTGATTTGATACTCTCCTTAACTTCCTTTGTTATCCACAGGTGGTTCATCATTTTCTTCGAGTCCTTCCTTGCTGAGTGTTATGAAATATCTGCTTATAAGTCTGCCACTGCTCCTCTCCTGACTTTCCCTGTAGTCTATTTTCCCAGCCCGCTTTGGACAACTCTTTCTTCATGCCTCTGTAATTGCCCTTGTTTAAATTGAAGACACTGCTTTGAGACCCAAGTTGCTTGCCCTCAAACTGAATTTGAAATTCTACCATGTTACGATTGCTTCACCCTAGAGGATCCTTAATTACAAGATCTTTTATTAATCCTACCTCATTACACATTACCAAATCTAAAATAGCCTGTTCCCGGGTAGGTTCTGCAATGTATTTATCTGAGAAACAATCCCTGATGCACTCTACAAATTCGATTTCCATGCTACCCTTGCCAATTTGATTTGTCCAGTCTATATGCAGATTAAAATCACCCATGATAACTGCAGTGCCCTTCTTTCACGCCTTCATTATTTCCTGATTAATATTTTGTTTTACAGAAAGGCAACTCTTCGGGGGCCTATAGACCACTCCCACTCGTAATTTCTTTCCCTTGTTGTTCCTAATTACCACCCAAACTGATTCTACATCACAATCTATTACACCTATATCATTACTCACAACTGCACTGATTCCTTCCTTTAATAACAAAGCTACCCCACCTCCTTTTCCTTTCTGCCTATTCTTCTGGAACGTCGAATATCCTTGAACATTGAGTTTCCAGTGCTGGTCATCCTGCAACCACGTCTCTGTGATGGCTATCCAATCATATTCATTTGTTTCTATCTGTGCCATCAGCTCATCTATCTTGTTACAAATGCTAAGTGCATTCAGATAAAGAGCCTTAAGTTTTGACTTTTTACCATTTTTACCTACTCTGGTTCTAATTTCTGCTGTACTCTTATGTTTGTATTCTCTGTCCCTACCTGTCACACTCTGATTAATTTATGCCACTTCAATACCCTGCACTTCTGCTCTCTCGTTACTTATTGACTTTCTAAACTTCCCTTCAATTGAACCCTCCCCCCCACTATTTAGTTTAAAGCCTTATCTACAACCCTAGTTATATGATTCGCCACGAAACTGGTCCCAGCATGGTTCAAGTGAAGCCCATCCCAACGGAACAGCTCTCTCTTTCCCCAGTACTGGTGCCCATGTCCCATGAATCTGAAACTATTTCTCCCACACCAATCTTTGAGCCACGCATTTACCTCTCTAATCTTATTTATTCCATGCCAATTTGCACGTGGCTCAGATAGTAATCTGGAGATTATTACTTTTGTGGTTCTGCTTTTTAATTTAGCTCCAAGCTGCTCATAGTCACTCAGCAGAACCTCTTTCCTAGTCCTACCTATGTCGTTGATACCTACGTGGACCATGACAACTGGATCCTTTCCCTCCCACTCCAAATTCCTCTCTCGCCCAGAAGAGATGTCCTTAACCTTGGCATCAGATAGGCAACACAGCCTTCGGGACTCTCTATCTTAGCTGTAGAGAACAGTATCTAGTCCCGTAACTATGCAACCCCTATTACTACTAGATTTCTCTTTTCTCCCCCCACTTGAATGGTGCTCTGAACCACAATGCTGTGGCCAGTTCGCTCATCCTCCCTGCAGTCTGTGCCCTTGTCCACACTCATACCTATTGGATAAGGGCACTGGCTGAGACTCCTCCAAAGCTAAATTCTGGATCCCCATACCTGTCTCACTCGCAGTCACACTCTCCGGTCCCTGACCACGGCCCAGATTGGATGTAATTAATCTAAGGGGTGTGACTGTCTCCTGAAACACAGTGTCCAGGTAACTCTTCCCCTCCCTGTTGTGTCGCAGTGTCCGCAGCTCGGACTCCAGCTCATCAATTCTGAGGCAAAGTTCCTCGAGCTGCCAACACTTGCTACAGGTGTGGTCACCGTGGATCGCACCGGCGTCCACCAGCTCCCACATACTACAGCTGCAACACATCGCCTGCCCAGCCATCTCTGTTCTATTTAATTAATTAATTTTGATATCAGTATTTAAAAAAAAAGAATTATTTAAGTGTAGTCTTAACCCTGTAATGCCATCTCCTGATTTAAATCACTTGGCCAAAACAAAAAGAGACACAGAAGAAATACCCACCAATCATTTACCAGCTCTCCTGTGACATCACACTCCGATTTTTGTTGGTCAAGCAGGTCCACTGAACAGAGCGCTCTCGCTTGTTCCCACTCTCACTGCCGCCGCTTCTGGCAACAACCGGAGGCTTGGAGTCATGCTTGCGGACCGAACGGAGGTGTCCTGCAAAGCGGTCACCCAATCTGTGTTTGGTCTCCCCAATGTAGAGGAGACCACATTGTGAGCAGCGAATACAACATACTAAATTGAAAGAAGTACAAACACTCCTTCCAGGTGAAGCAGCGATTTATTTGTACTTCTATTGTCAAGCCAATGTTTAATCCACCCATCTAAGTGGCCATTAATTCCACATGTCTTCAATTTCTTTAAAACCTTCACTTCTGGAATTTTTATTAAATGCCTATCTAAACATCCAAATAAATTGTATCAACCTTGTCATGCACCTGTCATCTAATTAAGGTGCTTTTACGTCACCAGAATGCCTTGAATTAGGATCACAAGATAACATACATGTTGTTTTCCTGCAAACAATAGCAGCAGAGGCTCACTTTGTGGGTCTCGTGATCCGCTGTCAGAACAATAACCTCCTCTTGCTGCCAGCCAAGTGCAATAAGTTATGTTTTAGTGTGTTGGTATGCTTTTCTATTGATGTAAAATGCTTATTGACAACAAAACTGGAAGTAGCTACTGTTGTAATGCTGAGGCACATCACTCTGTGGTGATTCACAGGCCTTGCCGATTCAAATATTGTGTATTTTAAAATTTATGCAGTCTAATTACCCAACGTTAGAAACAATGAAATGGCCTATTAAAGCTTAAATCCTGTATTACAACAGTAACTACACTTTAAAATTACTTTATTGGCTGTAAAATGCTTTGGAGCATTCAGATGTCATGATAGATTCCATATAAATGCACGTTTCCTCTTTGTGCAATGATGAAACTCATGGATATGTACAAATTGCATGTCCAATGCAAAAAAAACCTCCAGCAGGCTTTCATGAAGTAAGGCACCACATCATAAGGCAAACAGTTGGCCATGAGCATTGAGGTCATGATTTCCATTTGAGTATAGCTCCCTCGAGAACCTAACAAACATCTGCTATCATTCAATCCTCAGGTACAGCTCCTGTGCTTTAGAGCTCCAAAAGTATTTAACTAGAGCCTTAGCAATTCCTTATGGTGCATTCTAGCTGGTCTAGGTGTTGTGTATCCTTGTTGGGGGTGACATTTGGACTGTTAATAGTTAATAACTTACTGCCACACCCAAAGTAACAATTTAGGAATCAAAGCTATTTTTAACAGTATTAACATCAGTTTGAAAATTCAGATAAAGGTTTGACATTGCAGCCAATTGTTTACAGTGGGTACTGAAAAAAAACGGAGTCAATTATGTGCAATCAATTTAGCGACAGTAAAAATTCAAAATTATTACCAAGCATACTTCACCAATACCATAAGATGCAGTGGGAGCATGCCTTAATCTAACTCAGCAAAGACTGCAGTTGCTAATTTTTCAATATGTGCCAGATGAAATGAATGCTTGTCATATTGATTTCTGTGGAAGCCTCATCAGGTAATATTGATGAGTTTCACTTTGATTGGTGCCAAGTACAATAAGAGGCGCTGACCCCTCTTTCCAATGCATCATAGTGTTACCTTATTCTGATAAAAACAAATTGGAAATGGATAAAATTGCAGCATCTCTGCAGAGGCAATATTTTTTACTCTTGCATCAGCACAAATGAAGTTACCCTCTATGTTAAACTTATTTTATTTAGTTGTGGCATGTTGCACCAGAGGCCAAGCTGTATGCTAACCACATTTGCCCGCCAATTACAAATGGCATTAAATACCATATAGGCAAAGTTTTATATTCACACTAGAGCAAATAGTTGGATTTATTTATGTATAATATGATGTACAGAAGCAGTAAGACACAGCAGAATACTACAGATCATCCATGATCTAATAGCACTGATTGATGTGCACCTATACTGTCTGATAGGTTTCATTGGCAATAGAGTGGAGGAGACCCGTTAAGGGTAAGTTTAATATTATTTTTGTGGGGCAGGAGGAGCAGGAGTGTTTCTCCATGTCCCAAAACTATACTGCAGGCCCTCAGCCCTCCTTCCCCCATCCTGAGAACCCACCTGTAGCTGCTGGTGATATCTCAGATGGCTGACATTCCTGTGGACCAAAATCAACAAGCTGCCTCACAATGCCTGAGCCTCAAAATTATGAAGGCTTCTTTGCTGCCCGAACAGGCGGCTGGCTGGTGTGTTCTGCATGTCAGCCATCTGAAAGTTAAAATCTACTCAAAACTCTGAAGTTCTTATACAAAGCACACCAAGGCTCCTTCAACAGCACCTTTCAAACCCACGACCTCTAACACCTAGAAGGATAAGGGAAGCAAATGCATGGGAACATCACCACCTGCAAGTTTCCCTCCAAGCCACACACCATCCTGACTTGAAACTATGTCGCCGTTCCTTCATTGTCGCTGGGTCAAAATCCTGGAACTCCTTTCCTGACAGCATGTGGGTATACCTTCCCCACTTGGACTGCAGCGGTTCAAGAAGCAGCTCACCACCACCTTCTCAAGAGCAATTAGGGATGGGCAATAAATGCTGGCCTAACCAGCGATGGCCACATCCCATGAATGAACTTTAAAAAAAGGAATGGAGAAGGGGACCTGGGAAGGTTGCTCCCCGGATCTCTCACTCCTACCAGGACATCAAAGAACAAAGAACAAAGAAAATTACAGCACAGGAACAGGCCCTTCGGCCCTCCAAGCCTGCGCCCATCCAGATCCTCTATCTAAACCTGTCGCCTATTTTCTAAGGGTCTGTATCTCTTTGCTTCCTGCCCATTCATGTATCTGTCTAGATACATCTTAAAAGACGCTATCATGCCCGCGTCTACCACCTCCGCTGGCAACGCGTTCCAGGCACCCACCATCCTCTGCGTAAAGAACTTTCCACGCATATCCCCCTTAAACTTTTCCCCTCTCACTTTGAACTCATGACCCCTAGTAATTGAACCCCCCACTCTGGGAAAAAGCTTCTTGCTATCCACCCTGTCTATACCTCTCATGATTTTGTACCCCTCAATCAGGTCCCCCCTCAACCTCCGTCTTTCTAATGAAAATAATCCTAATCTACTCAACCTCTCTTCATAGCTAGCGCCCTCCATACCAGGCAACATCCTGGTGAACCTCCTCTGCACCCTCTCCAAAGCATCTACATCCTTTTGGTAATGTGGTGACCAGAACTGCACGCAGTATTCCAAATGTGGCCGAACCAAAGTCCTATACAACTGTAACATGACCTGCCAACTCTTGTACTCAATACCGCGTCCGATGAAGGAAAGCATGCCGTATGCCTTCTTGACCACTCTATTGACCTGCGTTGCCACCTTCAGGGAACAATGGACCTGAACACCCAAATCTCTCTGCACATCAATTTTCCCCAGGACTTTTCCACTTATTGTATAGTTCACTCTTGAATTGGATCTTCCAAAATGCATCACCTCGCATTTACCCCGATTGAACTCCATCTGCCATTTCTCTGCCCAACTCTCCAATCTATCTATATTCTGCTGTATTCTCTGACAGTCCCCTTCACTATCTGCTACTCCACCAATCTTAGTGTAGTCTGCAAACTTGCTAATCAGGCCACCTGAGGGATGTCAGGGGCTTAGTAAAGTGAGCTCTCCAAAGGATAGGAGGAAGAGGAAAACCTTTCCAACCAAGCAGGCTTGAATGGAAGTGGCTGAGGAAGATAGCAGCAGAAGTGTGCTCCCTCCAACCTGGAGACAGGGCACCAAGAGGATCTAAGACCTCAGGAGAGCATGACAGGTGAGACACACCATTTTTCTCCTGGACAGCACTCCTCAGGTGAACACACCTTGCGGATCCACTCATTTCTCTCCCTGCAGGCACCTCACATACCCATCTGAGCAGTTAACACTCATATTTACCCACAGCCTTTTGCCCTCTTGCACCCATGCCTCATAGTCACCCTTCACAATGGTGTACTTTCCTCCTCTCCATACAAGGTATTACGAGCACTCACAGCTCTTTGCTTTCTCTCCTTGCAGGACAAGAGAGTGCACAATTTGGCGAGAGGCAGAGAACTGGGTGTGATGTTGGAGGGGTGGTGATGGTGGCCCTTCAATGACAGATGGCTTATCAGCCACTAGCAATGCATTCCCACCTGCTCCACTGGGAAGGAGGTCTTGTTCCAGGGGGCTGCAGATATCAGCAGCAACCTGCCATGATCTCATTGTCCATCCCCTCTGCCCTGTGGAGGAACATTAGCTGAGGAAAAGGCAGCTGCTGCTGCTGCTGCTTGTGTTGCTCCTGCTGGTGCTGATGGTGTTGGTGTTACTTCTGCTCTTGCCCCTCAGCAGAGGTGGAAGGTGCAGCTGCATGAGCTGCTCCCATGCTATGGTGAAGACTGGCTGAAGGGAAGTGCAGCTGAAGGTGACTGAAGGGCTGGACTGGTGAAGTGTCTTCCAAGAAGTTGGCAATCATCTGTCAAGCAGTGATAGTGCTCTCTGAGAAATGCAATTCTTTAAAAAGCAACCTTTCACCTGGCCATGGCTGGAGCTATTCAGATTTACTGATCAAAGTCTTCGCACCTTGTCAGTTTCAATGAAGAAGCTCTTCATGTTTTGCACTCATCTCAGGTCAGGAAACAGGTCTCTTGGTTGGGAATTCTAGAATTGAGGGTTGAGATGGTTCTTAATTAACTTCTTAGCTACCTTACTTACTTACTCGATAGATCCAAGAGGATTCCCCACTCGCCTTCAATTCTTCCCTGCAGAAACCCAGAAGAGGGTGTGAAAATTTTGGGATCCTGACCTGACATATATTTCAGGGTAATTAGCTCCCTGCATGCATGCAAAACTGCCTCCACTTGGCTGGGGAACTAACCCCCCATCCCCACCCCCCCACCCCCTACCCGCCCACCCAAAGCTTCAGGTCATTGATCTGTCATCAGAACTGGAAAAAGTTAGAGTTGTCGCAGGTTTTAAACAAGTGCAGAGGCAGGGAAGGGATGGAGTGGGAAAAGAACATAAGGGAAGGTCTGTGCTAGGGTAGAAGCCAAAAGGAATGATGGCATTATTTTGCCTGTCAATTTAATTCTCCACTCCACTCCCACTCTGACTTCTCTGTTGTGGCCTCCTACACTATTCCAATGCAGCTCAATGTAAGCTCGAGGGAACAGTACCTCATGTTTTGGTGAGGCATTTTGCAGCCTTCCAGAGTTAACGCTGAGTTCAATAATTTCACATCCTATCCTCTGCCCCTATTTTTTCTAATAGCAGCTGTTGATGTTGATACTGCTATTCCCATTTACACCTCATCTAGATCCCTCTTTTGTTTCTCTACTTGTCCCATTTCTATCTCCTTTTGCCTTCCACCATCATTCCTTTTGTCATTTAATCTCTGCTGCTTTCCACTCTATCGCAGAGCTTCCATTTTGTTCTTTCTCACCTTCCTACTTTACCTGCTTTTGTACTTGATTAAAACCTATTACATCTCTAACTTTTGTAGTTCTGATGAAAGGTCATCAACCTGAAATGCTGAACTGGATTTTAACTTTCTGACTCCCTCACCGCGGGGCAGCCCGATGGCGCATGGAGAACCTGTGCGTTTGTCAGTGGCTTTTTAACACAGCCACTGCATTTGCACCTGACCTCCGGGTTTCTCGAGCAATTAGAATGAGTGGGCATGATGACAAACCACATCAGTCTATTTCAGCTCCAATATTTACAGGGACCCTAGTAGGAGGAGATTTGAAACATTGTGCAGGTGTTGAAACAGAGCCAGAACCTGAAGCAATGGGCTCACAATGTTGCAAGGCTGCACCATACTTTAACAATGCCTCTCTGGAGATGATGCTGTGAACTATAAGGGTTTGTGGGGAGATTCTGTTTTCTGCCAACAAAAAGAAGAAGCCTGCCACAGAGAACAAGAAGGCATGTTTGTATGTTGCTGAGAAGGTCAGCAGCAGTAATGTCATGCCATGCTCCTGGATACGGTGCCAGAAGAGATTTAATAACCTAGTCAGGGCAGGAAAGGTAAGTGGTATGGTGCATTCCTGATGTACATCTTACCCAAGCCCCTCTGATTTGTAAGACATAATCTTCTACCCCTTGACAGGTTACCCTACTGTTTGAATACAAGAATTATGAAAAATGAGATAACACTCATAGCCCAAATTAAACACTAATGTCTTTACTAGGTTTGGTAGGAATACCTATTAACAATACAAAACACCCATTAGCAATACACCTGTTAACAATACACCCATTAGTCACAAATATGTTACAAGGAATCATACATACATGATCACCAAGTGATCGTTCTCTTCAGTAGCTGACCAAGCTACTCAACTTAAGCACTGAGTCACTATTTGCAATGATTTTTATACCTTTCTTTCCAAAGTTGGCAGGATATTTCATTGATAACCTTATACTATCCTATCAAAATCCACCCTAAACTCCAATTGTTCAATGAAGTATCTAATTCCTTGTTCAAGCTACAATATCAGAAACTGCCTTGACAATGAGCATATGTTTACATTTCCTTCAGTAAGATATTCACCTCTTGTGGATGTTACAGATGTCTTTAAAATTTTTATCAGTAAACACAACACCACCTGGTCAAACACATACATTTTAAAACCACAGGACAATGAAACATCAGAGTTCCTGAAATTACCGATTTCTTACAAACTGTTGCTTGGTGAATTAAAGACAGAGTTTACCTGATAAAGCATATGTCATTAAAAAAAAGCTTCTTGTGGAGTTAGTTCACCAGCATTTCAAAAGAAGGCAAACTCTGATGTCATCAATCAGTTTGTGACTCACAGCCTTCCAAAACATTTTTGGACCACTTAAGCCAGCTAACTTAGCATTTTTAAAACATGATCAGCCTCTTAGCTTCATGTTTTCAGACACCATGGTTTCATGCTTTTGCACATGTGAAGTTTCTACAGAATTCGAACAGTAGCAAAGCGAAACATAGCTTTGAAGTATGTCTGCTTATTGGTTTCGATTCAATTTTTACAAATTCTCTGCTTTTTGCAAAATATTGCATAGCCTTAAAGTGCTTTTTCACCAGTGACTCTGTTTATCTGTAATGAAAGCATTTTGCAGCTGTTAACAGGTTTCTTTAGTTCAAAAACCCTTTTGGCCTCCCCAATGCATGCTGATCAGGATCAGTCAGTTTTCTGTACATCTGTATAGAGCATAGCTTCCTGCATTTCATTTAAACTATCGATGCTCCTGGGTTGGATAGCCTTGCAAATCTCAACCACAAATTTTGATTAAAGATAAAATAGCCAACTTTTTTTTATTCATTCATGGGATGTGGGCGTCACTGGCTATGCCAGCATTTATTGCCCATCCCTAATTGCCCTTGAGAAGGTGCTGGTGAGCTGCCTTCTTCAACCGCTGCAGTCCATGTGAGGTAGGTACACCCACAGTGCTGTTAGGAAGGGAGTTCCAGGATTTTGACCCAGCGACAGTGAAGGAATGGCAATATAGTTCCAAGTCAGGATGGTGTGTGACTTGGATGGGAACTTGCAGGTGGTGATGTTCCCATGCATCTGCTGCTCTTGTCCTTCGAGGTGGTAGAGGTCACAGGTTGGGAAGGTGCTGTCTCAGGACCCTTGGTGCGCTGCTGCAGTGCATCTTGTAGATGGTACACACTGCTGCCACTGTGCATCGGTGGTGGAGGGAGTGAATGTTTGTGAATGGTGTGCCAATCAAGCGGGCTGCTTTGTCCTGGATGGTGTCGAGCTTCTTGAGTGTTGTTGGAGCTGCACCCATCCAGGCAAGTGGAGAGTATTCCATCACATTCTTGACTTATGCCTTGTAGATGGTGGACAGGCTTTGGGGAGTCAGGAAGTGAGTTACTCGCCGCAGGATTCCTAGCCTCTGACGTGTTCTTGTAGCCATGGTATTTATATGGCTACTCCAGTTCAGTTTCTGGTCAATGGTTACCCCAAGGATGATGATAGTGGGGGATTCAGCAATGGTAATGCCATTGAATGTCAAGGGGAGATGGTTAGATTCTCACTTGTTGGAGATGGTCATTGCCTGGCACTTGTGTGGCGCAAATGTTACTTGCCACTTATCAGCCCAAGCCTGGATATTGTCCAGGTCTTGCTGCATTTCTACACGGACTGCTTCAGTATTTGAGGAGTCGCGAATGGTGCTGAACATTGTGCAATCATCAGCGAACATCCCCACTTCTGACCTTATGATTGAAGGAAGGTCATTGATGAAGCAGCTGAAGATGGTTGGGCCTAGGACACTACCCTGAGAAACTCCTGCAGTGATGTCCTGGAGCTCAGATGATTGACGTCCAACAAC
The DNA here is from genome assembly GCF_036365525.1 of Heterodontus francisci. NCBI lineage: Eukaryota > Metazoa > Chordata > Chondrichthyes > Heterodontiformes > Heterodontidae > Heterodontus > Heterodontus francisci. The sequence continues at coordinate 137,452,127 of NC_090375.1, forward strand.
CACAGCCATCTTCCTTTGCGCTAAGTATGACTCGAACCAGCAGAGGGTTTTCCCCCTGATTCCCATTGACTCCAGTTTTGCTAGGGCGCCTTGATGCCATACTCGGTCAAATGCTGCATTGATGTCAAGGACAGTCACTCTCACCTCACCTCTTGAGTTCAGCTTTTTTGTCCATGTTTAAACCAAGGCTGTAATGAGGTCAGGAGCTGAGTGGCCCTGTCGGAACCCAAACTGGGTATCACTGAGCAGGTTATTGCTAAGCAAGTGCTGCTTGATAGCACTGTTGATGACACCTTCCATCACTTTGCTGATGATTGGGAGTAGACTGATTGGGCGGTAATTGGCCGGGTTGGACTTGTCCTGCTTTTTGTGTACAGAACATGCCTGGGCAATTTTCAACATTGCAGGGTAGATGCCAGTGTTGTAGCTATACTGGAACAGCTTGGCTAGGGGTGCAGCAAGTTCTGGAGCACAGGTCTTCAGTACAATTGCCGGAATATTGTCAGAACCCATCGCCTTTGCAGTATCCAGTGCCTTCAGTCGTTTCTTGATAGCACGCAGAGTGAATTGAATTGGCTGAAGACTGGCATTTGTGATGCTGGGGACTTCAGGAGGGGGCCGAGATGGATCATCAACTTGGCACTTCTGGCGGAAGATTGTTGCAAATGCTTCAGCCTTATCTTTCGCACTGATGTGCTGGGCTCCCCCATCATTGAGGATGGGGATATTTGTGGAGCCACCTCCTCCAGTTAGTTGTTTAATTGTCCACCACCATTCACGGCTGGATGTGGCAGGACTGCAGAGCTTAGATCTGATCTGTTGGTTATGGGATTGCTTAGCTCTGTCTATTGCATGCTGCTTATGCAGTTTGGCATGCAAGTAGTCCTGGGTTGTAGCTTCACCAGGTTAACACCTCATTTTGAGGTATGCCTGGTGCTGCTCCTGGCATGCCCTCCTGCATTCTTCATTGTACCACGGTAGAGTGGGGGATATGCCAGGCCATGAGGTTACAGATTGTGGTTGAGTACAATTCTGCTGCTGCTGATGGCCCACAGCACCTCATGGATGCCCAGTTTTGCATTGCTAGATCTGTTCGAAATCTATCCCATTTAGCACGGTGATAGTGCCACACAACACAATGGATGGTATCCTCAATGTGAAGGCGGGACTTCGTCTCCACAAGGACTGTGTGGTGGTCACTCCTACCAATACTGTCATGGACAGATGCATCTGCGGCAGGCAGATTGGTGAGGACGAGGTCTCGTATGTTTTTCCCTCGTGTTGGTTCCCCCACCACCTGCTGCAGAGCCAGTCTAGCAGCTATGTCCTTTAGTACCCAGCCAGCTCGGTCAGTAATGGTGCTACCAAGCAACTCTTGGTGATGGACATTGAAGTCCCCCACCCAGAGTACATTTTGTGCCCTCGCCACCCTCAGTGCTGTTCAACATGGAGGAGTACTGACTCATCAGCTGAGGGAGAGCGGTAGGTGGTAATCAGTAGGAGGTTACCTTGCCCATGGTTGACCTGATGCCATGAGACTTCATGGGGTCCAGAGTCGATGTTGAAGACTCCCAGGGCAACTCCCTCCCTACTGTAGACCACTGTGCCACCACCTCTGTTGGGTCTGTCCTGCTGGTGGGACAGGACATACCCAGGGATAGTAATTGCTGTGTCTGGGACATTGTCTGTAAGGTATGATTCTGTGAGTATGACTATGTCAGGCTGTTACTTGACTAGTCTGTGGGACAGTTCTCCCAACTTTGGCACAAGCCCCCAGATGTTAGTAAGGAGGACTTTGCAGGGTCGACAGGGCTGGGTTTGCCGTTGTCGTTTCTGGTGCCTAGGTTGATGTCGGGTGGTCCGTCCGGTTTCATTCCTTTTTATTGACTTCGTAGCAGTTAGGTACAACTGAGTGGCTTGCTAGGCCATTTCAGAGGACATGTAAGAGTTAACCACATTGCTGTGGGTCTGGAGCCACATGTAGGCCAGGCCAGGTAAGGACAGAAGATTTCCTTCCCTAAAGGATATTAGTGAAAATCTTACATATTCTGCCTTCCCAAGCCTTCTCCTGCACATCATACATCATCCCAAATTACCTTGCAGGTGCACCTATCTCTCTCTGTTGAGGCACCTCCTCATATCTCCATCTGACCAGCCGCCACTGACACTCACTCAAATCTAAATGTAATGTCACACCTATCCCTCACAGTGGCCGTCCACAAATATTGTCCAGCAACCCTCTCAACACATTCCATTTCTTGCACTCATAGGTTTTGTTACCTTCCTGCCTTGCAGAGAAGGGAGCACAGAACTCCAGGAAAAGGCAGAGAACCAGAGGTGGTCCTCCAGCCATATACTTCCTAACAGTCACAGAGCAGGAGGTACTGGAGATAAGCCGAATCTCAGCATGCCTGCTGCTTAGAGGAGAGCTGGGGGTCTCGCAGCTACCTGGTAACAGGATTAAATGCCACACATAGAATAGTCATGCATGTTGACTTGATGTCAGCAGCTCGTGAAATATGGCAACGTGCACCAAGATGTCTTGACACCCTTTGACTTTGATATTTCTAATTCATGTCTTTCATCTCCCACAGGCCCTTCAAGCATCCCACAGGAGGTGGTGCAGGAGGAGGGTGAAGACACCTCAGAGAAGACCACTCACTCTAGGATGCACTGTTACAGCTCAGATACACACCTCTGTGGGAGCATCAAGAGAGATAGTTGGTTTCTCACATAAATCATACATCACAAGCGAGCAGGAGCAAATGGAAGCAATAGGGGCAGCAATGGAGAGGCCACATTGGAGAGTGCAAGACACTCCAAACTCTGCTCAGCTGGATGTAGATGCTGAGTCTTGGGCGCCAACGACAAAGAGGATAATTCTGACGCAGCACCAGAAAATGTGTGAGTTTCTGTCAGCAATTCCAGCTGCATTGCGCATGCTTGGCAAGAGATTGGAGGAGTCTGTCTCTAACATGAGTTCTATGAGGTTTCAGGCCTTCATGCTGACATCTACATCCATGGAGTGGAGAACACATGGAGCATCAGACCCAGCAATTGACCAAGTACATGTTGGCCCTCAACAACCTCTTGCATACTCAGTATGCCACCTTAAATTAGAAATCATGAAAATCTAGCCTTGGCTTTTCAGTGTCTCACTTAAGTGCAGCAAAGTGCCCCAGTTCATTGTTGGCAGGGAAGTGAGGGTGGGCTATGAGACAGAAGATAGAGAAAGGGGACATGGAAGTGGGGACTCTGCTGAAAGCGCTTCCACTTTTGACCATTGGCCACCATCCCCGCCTGTCACATCTCTGCCACACCCCTGCCCTCCATTCAGAGCCCCAGATGCTTCTTCTTGGCCTGATGGCCGAGTCCACCCCTGCACATTCTTAGGTGGGGCAGCCGTTGACAGAACCCTCGTGACCTTCAAAGCCCAAAGAACATCAGCCAAGAGCATTTGAGCAGCTGAGCAGGGATATGAGCAGCTTGCCACTACCTCTACTGAAGCCATAGGGGTAGCAGCATAGAAACATAGAAAATTTACAGCACAGCCCATTGTGTCTGTGCTGGCTGAAAACAGTTATCTCGCCTAATCCTACTTTCGAGCTCTTAGTCCATTGTCCTGTAGGTTACGTTACATCAAATAAATATCCAAGTATTTTTTAAATGCAATGAGGATTTCTGCCTCTACCAACTTTTCAGGCAGTGAGTTTCAGACCTCCACCACCTTCTGGGTGAAAAAAGTCTCCCAATTCTCCTCTACCCCTCTACCAATTACTTTAGATCTACGTCCCCTAGTTATTGACCTCTCTGCTAATTGAAATACATCCTTCCTATCCACTCTATCTAGGCCCCTCACAATTTTATACACATCAATTGAATCTTGCCTCAGTCTACTCTGTTCCAAAGAAAACAATCCCAGTCCATTCACTCTTTCCTAGTAGCTAAAATTCTCCATTCCTGACTTCATCCTCATAAATCTCCACTATACCCTCTCTAGTGCGATCACATCCTTCCTTTAATGGAAAGACCAGACCTGTACTCAGCACTCTAGCTGCAGTCTAAATAGTATTTTGCACAGCTCCAGCATAACTTCCCTGCGTTTAAGTGCTATATCTTGGCTAATAAAGGACTACGCTACAAGGACCGCAACAGTTCAGGAAGGTGGCTCACCACCAGATTCTCAATGGTAATTAGGGATGGCTAATAAATGCTGGCCTTGCCAGCGATATGCACATCCAATGAACAAATAAAAAAAAGGAAAGTATTATGTATGCCTTCGTAACCATCTTGTCTACCTGTTCTGCTACATTCAGGGATCTGTGGATATTATTATGAAGTCTTTGTGTGGACACTGAGTTCTGTACAGCTTGTATTTTTGTTTTCGAGACAATCCCTGATTTGTGGTTGATAGCTTCCAGATTGGAAGTCAAACCCAGGTTAGACAAACAAACAGTTCTGCGATTGCAAGTAAACATTTTTTTCCCATCAAGAACTGAGAGGTTAAGCTTCAGTTTCAAAAAACTCTACAGAGTGTTATGCCAGATTTAAGGCTGTGTAGTTTTCACATGAAGCCAGCTGCAGAGCGGGGTGCTGTGGTTTTTAAAAGAGTCTCCCTGGGCTGCTGATCTGGAAGAATCTGGGAGCTGCTGGATTTACAAGATTTTTGAATTGGAACCTGTTTTCTGGTAGCTGACCCATGGGAGATACTACCATTGTCTTCGGCGGCTGAAACATAATCAACGGAGCTGCGTCATCAGGATGGTAATGGGCAAGGCGACAAAACCAAACTGTTAAAGAGAAGATTGCATTGCTTGCTATTGACAGGACCTCATTACTTCTGAGTATTTCCAGAACTTTATATTTATTTCAGATTTCCAGCATTTGCAGTACTTTGCTTTTGTATAAATATACCTTTCTGCTTTACTTTGATCTTAAAGTGGACCCGTTTGATGATCAGACAAATGCCTCGCAATAATCAATAAATTAGGAGGTAGAATTTTTGTGGGTTTTTTTTCTAATCTCCTGCCATAACTTCAGCAGATTAGCAGAAACTCCACAGAAACTGCATTTAATAAATCTATCTGTACAAATAATTTCAGTAGAACTTAGCCCAAGTACCTAATATTATGCAATACAACTTTAACCATGCACATTTGGACAATTCCAGTGTCCACGCTGATGAAATAGATCCAAACTTGTCACTGTGGTATGCTGTCAGAAAATGATCATGATCATGATGTAAATGATGATCCATCTTATTTTCCTGCTTGCATGAGACACTGGCATCAATACTGGAACAGGAAGGAGCTCTATTATTAGGATGGGATCCACTTGAACTGAATGTGACCAGTGTCCTAGTGGAAAGGGTAAATAGGCAAAGGCTTTAAACTAGTAAGACAGAGTAGGAATCTACAAGAAAGGAAACAAACCTAACTATAAACAAATAGGAAAAGAAGCCATAGGACAGACAAAACTAAGGGAGGACCTAATTGGCTAGGGAATAAATAGAGTTATAGAACAGTGGTGTAAAAAGATGGTTAAAAATAAAGTGAAAGGAGCTGCCATTAAAAATTAGGTAAACTGTCTGTACAGCCATGCATAGTGTCCAGAATAAAACAAGTGAACTGGAGACAGCAGCATGTTGCAAGGACCAAATTATAATGGGGATTATTGAGACATAGCTACACAAAAATCAAGACTGAAAATTTAGCATTTCAACATGGAAAATATGTAGAACAGATGGAGTAGGAAAAAGGGGAGGTAGAGTATTTGTACTTACTGGTGATGAAATAATGGCAGTAGAAAAAAGTGGCACAGCTATCAGTAAGACAGAAATAGAATCCATGTGAATAGAAATAAAAGATAATAAAGGAACAATCAAACAAATTGGGGTAGTCTACAAACCGCCTAATACTGGAAGAGAGGTGAAGGAAGAAATATGCAAACAAGTTAGGGATATTTGTAAAATGAGCATTTTATCCTGGATCTAGAAATGAGGTATGAACCAGAGCAGATAAGAGAACTAAAAGTAGGAGAACATCTAGGTAATAGTGACCATAATATATGTTTTAAGCTAATACTTGAGAAGGACATAACCATGACAAAGACCAGGGTAATATATTAGACAAAAGTTGATGTTGAGGGGCTGAGAATAGAACTCGGGAAAAATAAAATGGACAACAATATTGGCAAACAATAATGTAGAACAGCAATGTGAAACATTTAAAAAGATGGTCAACAGAGCCTAAGAAAAATATATTCCCCTAAAAAACAGAACAACCTAAGCACTAATGAGACACTGTGGATGAATAAAGATGTAAGGGAAAAATTGAGGGTGAAGAAAGAGGTGTATCCAAAGTACATGGACAGGAGGGGAGGAAATTACAGTGAAGAATATGAAGAGACTAAGAGAGAAGTAAAAAGAAACAATTAGGAAGGCAAAGAGGAACTATGAAATTAAATTATCAAGGAACATAAATCACAATAAGTTATTCTACAGGCTCATAAGTATAAAAAGGAAAGTCAGAATGGAAATAGGGCCATAAGGGATTGACAGGTAAAAGCAGCAATAGTGAAATGGCAGAAATATCAAACAATTATTTTGCTTCAGTATTTACCAGGGAGAGAGATCAGGTGGATATGATATTGGAAGATGAGATTAGAGATGATATAACTGCATTTAAACTAAAAAGAGAAGTATTAACAAAACAAATCAAATTTAAAGAGGATGAAACCTGTGGTTTGGATGGATTGCACCACACATTTTTAAATAATCTATAAAAGATAGCAGAGGTACTATTACAAATATTTAATACTTCATCAGAAAAAGGTGTAGTGCCAGGGGACTGGTGGACAGATAAAGTTTTACACTGTAACTCCTTCACACTATTGCGCACCGTGCTGCGTCCTCCAGCGCATGCACAGTTTCTCCCACATCCGATACCTTTGGCTGGTGCCTGTACTGGTTTGCGCCTGCGCGTGGTGACATCATCAGACACCTGCAATTGCAGGCTTTTCGCTCAGCCGCTCTCTCAGCTCAGGGTAACAGCATCTCAGTCAGTCCGCCTCCACCTCTCAGTGCCTGCAGCTTGGGGAGCCATCCTGTTCCACTGCTGCCCTATTCCCTCTGCCACTTTTTACTCACCCCCTCTTCTGAGCCCTCACTGTCCCTCTCTTGCACTCTGTGCCACGCGGTATTCCGGTCTCTGGCCATTGCCAGCAGTGATCTATTGAGCTCCATCTCGCTACTGCCGGAGCATGGCACCTTGCTCTCTAACCCGGCAGACCTGCTCCTTCCCTCTTTGTTTTTCCTAGTTACAGCGATAGATCAAATCCCTTCCCATTCACTCCCACAGTGTATAATCCGAATGATTCAACCCCTTCCTCTGGAAGACCCTGATTGATGTCTGGCCAGAATCTTTCCAAGATGTCCTGGAGGCTATTCGACCATTTTAACCATTCAGAGATGAACTTGGAATATCTCAGGGTGTCATGTTTAAAGGTAAACAGGTACTTGTTCCAAAATCTCTCAGACAGGACATCTTGCAACAATTGCATCAAACACATATGGGTAGAGACCACACAAGGCTGTTGGCCAGAGAAACACACCATTTGCCTTTGTGCCATGACCTACTGGTCAGTTATTCTGTGTGATCTTGTTCTATCAACACCTCTTTTGTAATAAAAACAAGAAATGCTGGAAATGCTCAGCAGGTCTGGCAGCATCTGTGCAGAGAGAAGCAGAGTTAACGTTTCAGGTCAGAGACCCTTCTTCAGAACTCTAGTTCTTTAGTTCTGAAGAAGGGTCTCTGACCTGAAACGTTAACTCTGCTTCTCTCTGCACAGATGCTGCCAGACCTGCTGAGTCATAGAGTCATAGAGTAGTACAGCATAGAAACATGCCTTTCGGCCCACCGCGTCAATGCCGACCATAATGATTATCTATACTAATCCCACCTGCCTGCATTAATTCCATATCCCTCTATGCCTTGCTCATTCAAGTACCTGTCCAGATGCCTCTTAAAGGTTGCTACTGTACCTGCCTCCACCAACTCCTCAGGCAGCTCATTCCAGATACCCACTATTCTTTGTGTGAAAAATTTACCCCTTTGATCTCCTTTAAACCTCCTCCCTCTCAGCTTAAATCTATGCCCTCTAGTTTTACTCACCCCTACCAGGGGAAACAGACTCTGGCTATCGACCCTATCTATGCCTCTTATCATTTTATATACCTCTATCATGTCCCCTCTCAGCCTCCTTCGCTCCAGGGAAAACAGACCCAGCCTATCCAATCTCTCTTTATAACTCAAACCCTCCAAACCAGGCAACATCCTCATGAATCTTTTCTGCACCCTCTCTAGCTTAATCACATTTTCCTGTAGTGCGGCGACCAGAACCGCACACAGTACTCCAAATGCGGCCGAACCAAAGTTATGTACAACTGTAACATGACGTCCCAACTTTTGTACTCAATGCCTCGGCCGATGAAGGAAAGCATGCCATACGCACTCTTCACCACCCTGTCTACCTGTGTTGCCACTTTCAGGGAACTATGTACTTGCACCCGAAGGCCTCTCTGCTCAACAACACTCCCCAGGGCCCTGCCATTCACTGTATATGTCCTGCCCTAGTTTAACTTCCCAAAATGCATCACTTCACACTTGTATGCATTAAATTCAATTTACCACTCCCTTGCCCACTTTCCCAGTTGATCTATATCCTGTTGTAACCTTAGACAACCTTCTTCACTGTCCACTATATCACCAATTTTGGTGTCATCTGCAAACTTACTAATCATGCCCCTTACATTCACATCCAAGTCATTAATATATATGTCAAACAACAGAGGGCCCAGCACCGATCCCTGCGGCACACCACTGATCACTGGCCTCCAATCTGAAAAACAACCCTCCACTACCACCCTCTGCCTCCTATCACCAAGCCAATTTTTTTATCCAATTTGCTAGCTCACCCTGGATCCCATGTGTTCGAACCTTCCGGACCAGCCTACCATCGGGACCTTGTCAAAGGCCTTGCTAAAGTCCATGCAGACAACACCCATCGCCCTGCCCTCGTCAATCCTCTTGGTCACCTCCTCAAAAAACTCAATCAAATTTGTGAGACATGATTTCCCACACACAAAGCCATGCTGACGATCCCTAATCAGACCATGCCTTTCCAGATGCATATAAATCCTGTCTGTCAGGATCCCTTCCAATAACGTTCCCACCACTGATGTGAGGCTCACCGTCCTGTAGTTCCCTGGCTTATCCCTGCTGCCCTTCTTAAATAAAGGCACAACATTAGCTATCCACCAGTCTTCCCGTGGCTAACGATGATACAAAAATCTCTGCCAGGGCCCCAGCAATCTCCTCCCTTGCTTCCCATAGCATCCTAGGATACACCTGGTCAGGCCCTGGGGATTTATCCACCTTAATACGCATCAAAACCTCCAACACCTCCTCCTTTGTAATGTTGATATGCTTCAGGATATCGGTGTTCCCTCCCTTGAACTCACTAGCTTCCATGACCTGCTCTACGGTAAATACGGACGAGAAATATTCATTTAAGACCTCGCCCATTTCCCGTGGCTCCACACAGAGATTACCACACTGCTCCTTAAGGGGACCTACTCTCTCCCTAGCTACCCTTTTACTCTTAATATACTTATAGAATCTTGTAGGATTCTCCTCTATCCTATTTGCCAGGGAAATCTCATGGCCCCTTTTCACCCTGCTAATTTCCTTCTTAAGTGTAGTCCTACATCCCTTATACTCCTCGAGGGACTCGCTTGATCCCTGCTGCCTATACCTGACATATGCCTCCTTCTTTGTCCTGACCAGACCCTCAATATCCCCCGTCAACCAAGGTTCCCTAAACTTGCCAGCCTTGCCCTTTCATCTAAGAGGAACATGCCAGCCCTGAACTCTTCTTATCTCACTTTTAAAAGCCTCCCACTTGCCAGACGTCCTTTTACCTGTAAACAGCCTCTCCTATTCAACTTTTGAGAGTTCCTGTCTGATACCATCGAAATTAGCCTTCCCCCAATTTAGGACTTCAACCTGAGGACCAGTCCTATCCTTTTCCATAACTATCGTATTTCCAGCATTTCTTGTTTTTATTTCAGAGTTCCAGCATCTGCAGTATTTTACTTGTATTTTCGTGTTTAATTCACTGCCACTTCTCTTCCAGGAATACCTATCTTGAAGAAGTTCTGCTCTTCTCTCCAACAGGGTTTTCATTTGTCTCTTTTACCTTGTTCATCTTCATTGCTTTCTATTTCCCTCCTGGTGTTTGATAAAGTGCCTACCAAAACTCGTTTTCACAGCCACATCTCCTTCCTCAGTGACTGTCTCTGGCTCTAACTTATTCCATGTGGATTCCAACTGAAGTTTCATCCTTCGTGTTTTGAATCCACCCAGGATTACAGGTATCTCCGAGAAATACAACGTTCCTCGGACTGCTGTTCTCGCCGCATCCTGAGATCCACACTCAGTGATATGCGCCGCCACATGCACACACTGAACCTGTCTCTCCAGCAGCACCGCCTCAACTTAACTCAAAGCTGTTCTACTCCACAATTTCATTTCATCCTTCCTCTTATCCGACGCATTAACAAAAAACTTTTTTTCTTCCATTCAGGTGTTAAGGAACGCAAGCTCCAGCAGCTGATGGGGACTAATGCCCCTCCAGATCCTTCTTCTCCTTCACTTCCCTCTGACCCCACCCCTTCTGATCTGACCCCTTGCCATGTATTCACCATACCCTATGACCTTGCCCTCTCTGATGTTGAACGTTCTGTACTCGGCAAAGGACTCAATTTTATCCCCTTACGCCCCCACCTCAATGAATTTCGTGCTCAGCATGACGTTTAGCTCTTCTTCCATCGCCTTCGCCTCTGGGCTCACTTCTTTGACCAGGAGTCCTCCCCCCTAGCAGCAGACCCATTCACCCGCCTCCAGCATTCTCCCTCTACCTGGACCCCTCCCCCGGCCTCTTACTCACTCTTGATCTTTTCATTGAAAACTGTCGGCGAGACGTTGGTCATCTCAATTTCTCTGCCCCCTCACTCACTCTAACCTGTCCCCCTCTGAACTTGCCGCACTCCGTTTTCTCAGGTCTAATCCTGACATTGTCATCAAACCTGCAGACAAGGGTGGTGCTAATGTTGTCTGGCGTACCGACCTCTACCTTGCAGAGTCTCAGCGCCAACTTGCAGACACTTTTTCCTACTTTCCCGTGGACCATGACCCCACCACCAGACACCAAGCCACTGTCCACAGAATTGTCACTGATCTTATGTCCTCTGGAGATCTTCCCCCTCTAGCTTCCAACCTCATAGTCACACAACCCCGGACAGCCCGCTTCTACCTCCTTCCCAAAATCCACAAACAGGACTGTCCCGGCAGACCCATTGTTTCAGCCTGTTCCTGCCCCACTGAACTTATTTCTTCCTATCTTGACTCTATCTTTTCTCCCCTGGTCCAGTCTCTTCCCAACTACATTCGTGACTCTTCTGACGCCCTACGTCATTTTGACAATTTCCAGTTTCCTGGCCCTAACTGCCTCCTCTTCACTATGGACGTCCAATCTCTCTACACTTCCATCCCCCACCAGGACGGTTTGAGGGCTCTCTGCTTCTTCCTTGAACAGAGGCCGAACCAATCCCCATCCACCACCACCCTCCACCGCCTGGCTGAACTTGTTCTCACATTGAATAACTTCTCCTTCAACTACACTCACTTCCTTGAAGTAAAAAGTGTTGCTATGGGTACCTGCATGGGTCTTAATTATGCCTGTCTTTTTGTGGGATATGTCGAACACTCCTTGTTCCAGTCCTACTCAGGCCCCCTGCCCCAACTCTTTTTCCGGTACATTGATGACTGTATCAGTGCTGTTTCTTGCTCCCACCCGGAACTAGCAAACTTTATTGACTTTGCTTCTAATTTTCTTCTCTCACCTTTACATGGTCCGTCTCCGACACTTCCCTTCCCCGACTTCTCTGTCTCCATCTCTGGGTGTAGGCTGTCTACTAATATTCATTATAAGCCCACCAACTCCCATAGCTACCTCGACTACACTTCTTCACACCCTGCCTCCTGTAAGGACGCCATTCCATTCTCACAGTTTCTCTGTCTCTGATGCATCTGCTCTGATGATGCTACCTTCCATGACAGTGCTTCTGATAAGCCTTCCTTTATCCTCAACCGAGGAATCCCCCCCACTGTGGTTGACAGGTCCCTCAACCATCTCCGGCCCATTTCCTGCACCTCTACCCTCACCTCTTCCCCTCCCTCCCAGAAGCGTGACAGGGTTCCCCTTGTCCTCACTTTTCATCCCACTAGCCTCCAGATCCAAAGGATCATCCTCCGCCACCTCTGCCACATCCAGCGTGATGCCACTACCAAACTCATCTGCCCCTCCCTTCCCGTCAGCATTTCAAAGGGATCATTCCCTCCACGACACCCTCATCCATGCCTCCATTACCCCCACCACCTTGTCCCCTTCCCATGGCACCTTCCCCTACAATCGCTGGAGGTGTAATACCTGTCCATTTACCTCCTCTCTCCTCACTTTCCAAGGTCCCAAACACCCCTTTCAGGTGAAGCAGTGATTTACTTGTACTTCTTTCAATGTAGTGTACTGTATTCGCTGCTCACAATGTGGTCCCCTCTGCAATGGGGAGACCAAACGCAGATTGGGTGACCGCTTTGCGGAACACCTCCGCTCAGTCCGTAAGCATGACCCCAAGCTTCCGGTTGCTGACCATATCAACAACCCACCCCCCACACTCCACCCGGCTCTCATGTTCACATCTCTGTCCTGGGATTGCTGCAGTGTTCCGGCGAACATCAATGCAAGCTCGAGGAACAGCATCTCATTTACCAATTAGGCACGCTACAATAATTTCAATAATTTCAGAGCATGATGGGACCTGCTTTTTATGTTTAGTTATTTTTTCTTTTTTTTCTTTTTTCTTTTTTATTTGGTTATTTTATTTTATTTTAGTTTTTTTTAGTTTGGTTAGTTTGTTTCTACTGTACCTACCCACTGTTTCTGTTTTTTTAAATTTTTTTTAATGTTTGTGCTTGGAGTGCTTTGTGCTTTGCAGTTAATTCATACCCTCTCTGTACTAACGCTTTGTCTTTCAGCACACCATTAACATACCGTTTGCCTTTGTTCCATGAGCTTCTGGTCAGTTATTCTTTGTGACCTTGTCCTATCAACACCTTCTCTTTTGTTATCTCTTGCCACCCGCCAACCCCTGCTTTACTTGCTTTAAACCTTTCACATTTCTAATATTTGTCAGTTCTGAAGAAGGGTCACTGACCTGAAATGTTAGGAAAGGAAAACGTAGTCCCAGAATTGGGGAAGGCCATTTAGGACTGAGATCAGGAGGCGTTTCTTCAGTCAAAGTGTGGTGCATTTTTGGAATTCCTGACCCCAGAGGGCAGTGGAGGCTTAGAAACATAGAACATAGGAGCAGGAGTAGGCCATTCGGCCCTTCGGGCCTGCTCCGCCATTCAAAAAAGATCATGGCTGACCGTCTAATTCAGTACCCTGTTCCCGCTTTCTCCCCATATCCCTTGATCCCTTTGGCATTAAGAAATATATCTATCTCCTTCTTGAATATATTTAATGACTTGGCCTCCACTGCTTTCTGCGGTAGAGAATTCCACAGGTTCATCACCTTCTGAGCGAAGAAATTTCTCCTCATCTCGGTTCTAAATGGCATACCCCATATCCTGAGACTGTGACCCCTAGTTCTGGAGTCCCCAGCCATCGGGAACATCCTCCCTTCATCTAGCCTGTCTAGTCCTGTTAGAATTTTATAGGTTTCTATGAGATCCCCTCTCATTCTTCTAAACTCTAGTGAATATAGGCCTAGTCGACCCAATCTCTCCTCATATGTCAATCCTGCCATCCCAGGAATCAGCCTCGTAAATCTTCTTTGCACTCCCTCCATGGCAAGAACATCCTTCCTCAGCTGAGGAGACCAAAACTGCACACAATACTCCAGATGTGGTCTCACCAAGGTCCTGTATAACTGCAGTAAGACATCCTTGCTCCTGTACTCAAATCCACTTACAATGAAGGCCAACATACCATTTGCCTTCCTAATTGCTTGCTGCACCTGAATGCTTTCTTTCAGCGACAGGTGTACAAGGACACCCAGGTCTCATTGCACCTCCCCCTTTCCCAATCTATCATCATTCAGATTATAATCTGCCTTTCTGTTTTTACAACCAAAGTGGATAACCTCACATTTATCCACACTATACTGCATCTGCCATGTATTTGCCCACTCACCCAACTTATCCAAATTACATTGGAGCCTCTTTGCATCTTCCTCACAGCTCACAATCCCCCCCAGCTTTATGTCATCTGCAAACTTGGATATATTACATTTAGTTCCCTCACCCAAGTCATTAATATATATTATGAATAGCTGGGGCCCAAGCACTGATCCCTGCGGTACCCCACTAGTCACTGCCTGCCACCTGGAAAAAGATCTGTTTATTCCTACTCTGGTTCCTGTCTGTCAACCAATTCTCAATCCATGCCAGTATATTACCCCCAATCCCATGTGCTTTAATTTTGCATACTAACCTCTTATGTGGGACCTTATCAAAAGCCTTCTGAAAATCCAAATACACCACATCCACTGGTTCTCCCTTATCTATTCTACTAGTTACATCCTCAAAAAACTCCAGTAGATTTGTTAAGCATGATTTCCCTTTTATAAACCCATGCTGACTTTGCCCAATCCCGTTTATGCTTTATAGGTGTTCTGCTATCACATCCTTTATAATAGACTCTAGCATTTTCCCCACTACTGATGTAAGTCTAACTGGTCTGTAGTTCCCTGTTTTTTCTCTTCCTCCTTTTTTAAATAGTGGGGTTACATTTGCCACCCTCCAATCTGTTGGAACTGTTCCAGAGTCTATAGAATTTTGGAAGACGACCACCAATGCATTCTTTATTTCCAGGGCCACATACTTTAGTACTCTGGGATATAGATTATCAGGCCCTGGGGATTTGTCAGCCTTTAACTCCATTAATTTTCCGAGCACTTTTTTTTACTAATACTGATTTCCTTCAGTTCTTCCCTCTCATTAGACCCTTGGTTCCCTAACATTTCTGGGAGCTTATTTGTGTCCTCCTTTGTGAAGACAGAACCAAAGTACGTGTTTAATTGTCCTGCCATTTCTTTCTTCCCCTTTATAATTTCCCCTGTTTCTGACTGTAAGGGACCTACATTTGTCTTCACTAATCTTTTTCTCTTCAGATATTTATAGAAGCTTTTACAGTCAGTTTTTATATTCCCCACAAGTTTACTGTCATACTCTATTTTCCCCCACTTAATCAACCTATTTGTCCTCCTTTGCTAAATTCATAACTGCCCTCAATGCTCAGACTTGCTGCTTTTTCCAGCAATTTTATATGCCTCCTCTTTGGATCTAATACTATCCCTAATTTCTTTTGTAAGCCACTGTTGAGCCAGCTTTCCAGTTTTATTTTTGCGCCAGACAGGAATGAATAATTGTTGTAATTCATGCAGACGTTCTTGAAATATTATCGATTGCCTATCCACCGTCAATCCTTTTAGTAAATTTCCCCAATCTACCATAGCCAACTCACGCCTCATACCTTCGTAGTTCGCTTTATTTAGATTCAGGACTCTAATTTCAGATTCAACTACATCACTCTCCATCTTCATGAAGAGCTCTATCATGTTATGGTCACTCCTCCCCAAGGCACCCCGCACAACATTATTTTTAATTAATTCTTTCTCATTGCATAATACCCAGTCTAAGATAGCCTGTTCTCAAATTGGTTCCTCAACGTATTGGTCTAAAAAACCGTCACGGACACGCTGCAGGAAATCCTCCTCCACAGTATTATTGCTAATTTGGTTTGACCAATTTATATGTAGGTTAATGTCACCCATGATTACAAAGAACAAAGAACAAAGAAAATTACAGCACAGGAACAGGCCCTTCGGCCCTCCAAGCCTGCGCCGATCCAGATCCTCTATCTAAACATGTCGCCTATTTTCTAAGGGTCAATTGTGTCCTTATTGCATGTGTCTCTAATTTCCTGTTTACTGCCATCCCTTACATCTCCACTACTGTTTGAGGGCTTATAGACAACCCACACCAACATTTTCTGCCCCTTGGTGTTTCTTAGCTCCACCTATACAGATTCCACATCATGATTTTCTGAGCTAATATCCTTCCTCACTATTGCATTGATTTCCTCCTTTACTAACAATGCTACCCCTCCTCCTTTCCCTTTTTGCCTGTCCTTCCTAAATATTGAATATCCTTGGATGCTCTGTCCCTATCCTTGGTCACCTTGCAGCCATGTCTCCATAATCGCTATTATATCATAACCATTTATATCGAATTGCGCTGTTAATTCATCTACCTTATTGCGAATGCTCTGCACATTAAAACACAATGCCTTTAGACTTGTCTTTTTAACATTGTTAGTCATCTTAGCTTTATTTTGCACTATGGCCCCATTTGTTTCTCGCCCTTGTTTTCCCTGCCTTCCACTTTTGCTTCTTAGCTTTCTATCTTTCATTTCTATCCTTGTTTCTCTCTCCTCTTTCTCCCTGCTCAGATTCCCATCCCCATGCCATTCTAGTTTAAACCCTCCATGACAGCACAAGCAAACACTCCCTCGAGGAAATTGTTCCTGGTGCTGCCCAGATGCAACCCGTCCAGTTTGTAGTGGACCTACCTTCCCCAGAACTGGTCCCAATGTCCCAGGAATCTGAATCCCTCTCCCCTACACCATTTCTCCAGCCACGTATTCATCTGATATATCCTGCAATTTCTGGTCTCGCTAGCACATGGCACTGGTGGTAATCGACAGGTTTGTGGCTGCCTGCAACGAATTTGGCCTAACCATCAGCCTCAAGAAAATGAACATCATGGGACAGGACGTCAGAAATGCTCCATCCATCAATATCGGCGACCACGCTCTGGAAGTGGTTCAAGAGTTCACCTACCTAGGCTCAACTATCACCAGTAACCTGTCTCTAGATGCAGAAATCAACAAGCGCATGGGAAAGGCTTCCACTGCTATGTCCAGACTGGCCAAGAGAGTGTGGGAAAATGACGCACTGACACGGAACACAAAAGTCTGAGTGTATCAAGCCTGTGTCCTCAGTACCTTGCTCTATGGTAGCAAGGCCTGGACAACGTATGTCAGCCAAGAGCGACATCTAAACTCATTCCATCTTTGCTGCCTCCGGAGAATACTTGGCATCAGGTGGCAGGACCGTATCTCCAACACAGAAGTCCTCGAGGCGGCCAACATCCCCAGCTTATACACACTACTGAGTCAGCGGCGCATGAGATGGCTTGGCCATGTGAGCCGCATGGAAGATGGCAGGATCCCCAAAGACACATTGTACAGCGAGCTCGCCACTGGTATCAGACCCACCGGCCGTCCATGTCTCCGCTTTAAAGACGCCTGCAAACACGACATGAAGTCCTGTGACATTGATCACAAGTCGTGGGAGTCAGTTGCCAGCGATCGCCAGAGCTGGCGGGCAGCCATAAAGGTGGGACTAAAGTGTGGCGAGTCGAAGAGACTTTGCAGTTGGCAGGAAAAAAGACAGAAGCGCAAGGGGAGAGCCAACTGTGAAACAGCCCTGACAAACAATTTTTTCTGCAGCACCTGTGGAAGAGTCTGTCACTCTAGAATTGGCCTGTATAGCCACTCCAGGTGCTGCTTCACAAACCACTGACCACCTCCAGGCGCTTACCCATTGTCTCTCGAGACAAGGAGGCCAAAGAAGAAGAAGAATTGGAAAGCTGTGAACAAGGATTCACAAAGGGAAGCTCAAAACACAGTGGGCTAACTTTTACCAGCCCCTCAACGCCACGGGTGGCAGCGCGGGGGCTGGTAAAATGCTGCAGGAAGAGGTCCGCCTCGACCCGTGACATCAAGACGGACACGTCGCCTTTTACCGGCAGTGGCGGGACCTCGATGTGGCCCCTCCGCCGCATGGCGGCGGCACCACAGTCAATGTATGGGAGTGATAGCTTATCTATGCCGATTATACGGCCCGCCGCCTCTCCACCGACACTGCCGGATTTTTCGTTGCACGGGCAGCCGTCACATGCCATCCCATTCACGATCTGGAAAACCGGCAGGTCCTCACTCTGCATTATGGAAGGGAAGAGGGAGGGATACACAGGGGTTTAACTCTGCATAATGGAAGGGGAGGATATGCAGGGGTCTAACTCTGCATTCTTAAAGGGAGGAGGGAGGGGGGGGGTGCTATGCTGGGGTCTATGCATTACTAAAGGGAGGGGGTAGAATATACAGGGGTCGCACTCTGCATTCTGAAAGGGAGGAGGTCTGGGATTACTGGAGGGAAAGCTGTGCTGGCATGAAGGAAGGTACCGTGTACCATCCCTCCATTAACAGTATACGTTTGTGAGGGGGCAATGGCACACTAGGCAGCCTGTGTGTGTGGAGGGTGCCAGAAAGGGCAGGAGCATTAAGGTTTTATGGATGGTGGGGGCAATCAATTCAGCTGGTAGGATCTTGATGTGGTCATGTGCCACTCTGTTGGCCAAGATAGGCACACCACATAATTGATCCAGGAAAGCAGCTGATGTACCCATCAACACCAATCCATGAGGAACCTTCGAATACATGCAGGGTTTAATTTTATTTATCACATGGAAATAGGTATGGCTCATCCTACATTGTGTCATCCTCTGCATGTGAGGATCTGTATGCTTCAGAGGCAACATCAACAGGCAGGTGTGATCCATGTAGAGGCCCCCGGTCGTGAGCAGCAGCCCCCAAGGGGAGCTCGCCATTACAGTTGCTGTGCATCTACAGGCACCACATAACATGCCATTGGATGTCAGAGCACCAGTGTCAGAGGAGATTGTGCATATAGAGAGGGTCTGACGCGTTTCTGTGCCCTGCTCAAGGATGACCTGCAGCACATGGGCTCTGGTGGATATCCCATGCCTTTGCTCCTCATAGTGGCAGCGGTTCTCAAGCCTGACACCTCTGCAGCCTTTTAGGGGCCCACCAGAGACCTTTGTGGGGTCATGCAGTCAGCAGTGCACCGCTGCATCAGGGAGGTCACCAATGCTCTGCACCAGAGGGCCAGTGAGTATGTCCACTTCAGGACAGACTCTCACAGCCAGGCCCAGAGGACCATTGGTTCTGGCACCATTGCTGGAGAACCATAGGTTGTAATTTTTATAGACTGCACTCACGTGGCCATCAGGCCTACTGCCAGGCTACCACCTGCAGACGTTACCATTAAAGGAGCCCTCTCAATCTAGGTTAAGCTGGTTTTTAGTTTAGTTTAGAGATACAGCACTGAAACAGGCCCTTCGGCCCACCGAGTCTGTGCCGACCATCAACCACCCATTTATACTAATCCTACACTAATTCCATATTCCTACCACATCCCCACCTGTCCCTATATTTCCCTACCACCTACCTATACTAGGGGCAATTTATAATGGCCAATTAACCTATCAACCTGCAAGTCTTTGGCATGTGGGAGGAAACCGGAGCACCCGGAGGAAACCCACGCAGACACAGGGAGAACTTGCAAACTCCACACAGGCATACCCAGAATTGAACCCGGGTCGCTGGAGCTGTGAGGCTGCGGTGCTAACCACTGCGCCACTGTGCCGCCCCAATGGTATGTGAACACCGCAGATGCTGGCAGCAAATGTGTGACCACTTCATAGGCAGCTGCCAGGACACCTGGGTCTTGCGCCAGGCCGGTTGCCACCACTGTTCACTGAACTGGCTCAGATGGAGGGGTGGCTTCTTGGAGATAAGGGCTATCCTTTGCAGACATGGCTCCCAACACCCGTGAGAGATGCCACCACTGCTGCAGAGGAGATATACAACACCAGCCACTGAGCTACCTGAACCACCATTGTGCAGGAGATCGACATGCTGAAAGAGCGCCTCCAATGCCTGTTCCGAAGAAGGGTCACTGACCCGAAACGTTAACTCTGCTTCTCTTTCCACAGATGCTGCCAGACCTGCTGAGTGAATCCAGCATTTCTTGTTTTTGTTTCAGATTTCCAGCATCCGCAGTATTTTGCTTTTACTCCAATGCCTGTATGGATAGGGTGATGCCCTGTCCTATGGGCCAAAAAGGCCAGCTCCTTTCTTTGCTGCTCTGAACAACTACGCATCCAATAGGCCTGGCATGATGCGGAGAGACATCAACAGGATTCCTCCTCAGACTATGAGGACGCTGAGAACTACAATATGAAAGACGCAAGGGAGGTCAGATGGCATCCAGGCTCTGCACGCAGGGCTAGCAGTGAGGTAGGGGTGTACGGAAGTGACTTATCAGACAAAGGCTGTCTGCTCCATAGGAACTGACATGAGCTCTGCAAGTCACACATCACCCTCGCTCACCTGCTGTGCACCAGTCCACATCTGCAGCATCCCTGTGTAAACCTTTAGAGGCAGCAGCTGACTGAGCCAATGGCCATGTCACTGCATCCATAGAGATACTCATGAGTAGTGCTGGCATGGCAACGATGTTATTGCATACGTTGGCTCACCTGAAGGGCCAATGGTGCAAAGGGATGTGACATTGGTGTTACATGCTGGCACACATCATTCGCACAGAGAAAAGGGCACACATGTTGGTGAGGAACATTTCGTGAAAGACGTATTTACGTTGCTGTGACACCCATGCATTCCCATTTGTGTCAGTGCATTCTCTGTAATACCTTTTATTGGTCTATTTAAGTCTCACGTCCTGGAATGTGCAAATTTAAGATTATTCACCCAGGTGCAGCACGCCTACAAGAAGGAATGTTACACTTGAGTGGGAGAAGAGGATCGCAGCTTCTCAGGACACTGGGACACAGCAGGGTAAGTATGTGGCAGCAAAGCGGAAAGTGCTGGGGTAACTCAGCAGGTCAGGCAGCATCTGTGGAGAGAGAAGCAGAGTTAACTTTCAGGTCTGTGAACTTGCACAAGTTAACTCTGCTTCTTTCTCCACAGATGCTGCCTGACCTGCTGGATTTCTGCAGGACTTTCTCCTTTGCTGCCATATTGACAGCAGCCCCACTCTTCAGCAGCCAGGGAGATATTCTTTTGACAGTTGTCAGGAAGCAGGCACTGGGGCACTTAAAATAGGACCTCAGCACCTGCTGCACAAATGTCAAAGGCTTCCTCACAGTGCTGAATGTCTCGACTCTCCCCACGTAATATCGTGAGGGGGGTGGGGTGGGTGGCTTTGCGCAGTGATGCTAATGAGCCCCCGCGCATAATATCGCTGGGGCTCTGCGGCGGCTGCTAAATGCGGGCGCCGCGCTGAGTTGAAAGGGCACGCCGCGCAGCGTGGCGCCCGAATAAAATTCAGCCTAGTGTGTTACAATAAGACCAGGTAAAGACAGCAAAAGAGCTCTTGACACATTTCTCACCTGGTCATAACATGTGCTCGAGCCCCATTTAACTCATTATCATCGTTTTGTCTCCATGTAAACGATCAGGGAATGCAGGTTTCCTGCATTTGCACCAGTTTTGAACAGATGTAAATTTTCACCTCAAATTTTAGGCTCAATAGGTCCCAACATTCCTATTTCTCATAAAAAAAATTAATTAAAAATATTTACTGAGACTTGCAATATATTCTCTATAGCTTTGAATGTTTTTTATGGCATCAAAATCTGTTCCATTAATGAGAAAAAAAAAATTCAAAAGTGCATTTTCTTTAATGCACTGTATTTATTGTACACACATGATGGTTTATGAAAACTTTAAATCTTATAACTAAACTAAAGAGCCACTTAAAGAAGGATAATGGTGTATGATTAGCTCTTTCCTCATTCCATACCAATTTCTGTTTATTTTATTACATTCCGGCTTATGCGAATGAAATTACTAGGTAATTATCAAAATACAATGAATCCAATGTTTCTCTATAATTGTGCTCATTAAGAATAGTTAGAAACACCTTCACCTGGTTGTTTATCTTCTTATTTTTAAATGCATGAAATCATTATGCGTCATTATGCTGGATGATACAGCAAAGAATGGCAGGTGAATTTTTTTATCTCTCAAAAGCAGTCAGAAATCTGTTTTCCCAAGCTGCATGTTATTTATCCACCATATAGGAGATTAAATAGAATTAAACTGTAGACAAGAATCCAAATTAAGCAAGTTCAATGCAATCTGTACAATGAACAACAGAATGCACATAAAAAAATGAATAAGACCAACACTCTAACAGTTCCAAAAATTCGCATTTTAATCCAATCAAGGTAATTCTTACTTAGAATCACTTCTCTGCTTTACACTCATTGCAGCTTCTGAGCACAGAGGGACTTAAAAAAAATCCCCCAATGATCAAGATAGTCCAAGCACCAAACCTTTATGTTGAGGGTCCACTTTAGATAAAAGCATAGATTAAGTATGGGTAATCTCGAGATATGTCAAAGCTCCTATGGTGTGCCAGTGTTCTCAGCTGAAACTGTAGCTGAGGAGGAATTTTTTATTAATAACTTTGTGCATAAAATAGAAATAACACTTCCAGAAAGCCACATACATCAGTTGCACAGGTGAAGTGCTGCAGATGATTATTATCTAAAGTGACTAATTGTAGCCATGGGAACATATACATTGGAACTGATGTCTGATTAGTTCAGTGCTCCAGGAGCTTGATATTTCTTTCAGTGCTATTTTGCATTTTTAATTAACTCATACAAGCATTCGTCCCTCCACTGTCTTGTTCCCTGCCCCATCCTCAAGCATTACAACTCCATTGCCTGAACTCTCCATTCCTCGAATTATGGCCGCTCGTTATATTTTTTTTGAATTTGTTCTTGGGATGCGAGCCTCGCTGGCAAGGCCCAGCATTTATTGCCCGTCTCTAATTGCCCTTGAGCAGGTGGTGGTGAGCTGCCTACAACTGAGTGGTTTGCTAGGCCATTTCAGAGGTCAGTTAAGAGTCAGTCACATTGGTGTGGCTCTGGAGGAACATGTCGGCCAGACCGGATAAAGATGACAGATATTCTCCCCTAAGAACATTAGTGAGCCAGATGGGTTTTTAAAATAATTCAGTAGTTTCATGATCATTATTAATGAGACTAGCATTTTATTCCAGATTTATTAAATAATTGAATTTAAATTCCTGCAGCTGCCATGGTGGAATTTGAACTCATATCTCCAGAGCATTATTCCAGCCCCTCTTCCCTTTTGTCCACTATTGGCAGCCATGCCTTGAATTATTTTGACCCATTCTCTGTAATTTGTTCCCGAAACCGTAACATTTCTCGACTTCTTTTTTCTCCTTCGAGCCAGCTTAAAACTCACCTCTTTGACCAAGTCATTGGTCACTCCTTGTAATAGTTCCTACATTGGTTGGTATTCAGTTTTGTTTCTTTTTCTGAAGTGCATTAAGATATTTTTCTATATTAAAGGTGCTATGTAAATGCAAGTATTTGTTCAAGAATAGCTTGCTGCAGTAATATTAGCTACCAAACAATGACTGTGTCCAACTCACTACCCACTCATTTCTAAAATACTCCAACAGATGAAGCACAGAAGCCTAGATTTTCTAATTAGGTTCATCCAATGTACAGACATAAATTGACTGAAACCAAAAGGAAAATTGGATGGCCATCCATAATATTACGATTTTCACCCATTTTGCACTGCTTGCATATTTCCAGGGCCAGGAATATCAGAAACAGGAAGCTTTTAACCGAAACAGTGCAGTTTGCTGCTGCACTATTACTACTGCTACAAGAACTGTAACAACATATGCATTCATATAGAGCATTTAACATGGAAAAAACATCCCAAGATACTTTATGAAAGCATAATCAGACAGATATTGTCACCATCTGAAAGCAAATGATATGAACAATGATGACTAAATATTTGGCCAAACATGTAGATTTTAAGCAGAGTCCTAAAGTAGGAGAGATAGTGAGACAGAGAGATTCTAGGATGGAATTTCATGGCTTAAGGCCTAGATGGCTGATGGTGGGGTGAAAGGAGCTGGGTGATACAAAAGGCTAGAATTTGAGGAATGCAGAGTTTTAGGAGGGTTGTGGAGCTGGAAGAGGTAACAGAGATAGGGAGGGACAAATCCATGAATTTGAAGATGATAATTCAAATTGGAAGTGTTTGGGGACCAGAAACCAAAGCAGTTCATCAAACATGGGATTGTTGGGTGAGTAGGACTTTGTGTGGTTTAGGATACAAGCAATAGAATTTTGGATCGGTTGATTTTTATGGATCTTGACAATGGGAAGACAACAGCAAAAAATTGAAATAGTTGAGTCTAAAGGTAAGACAGGCGTGGGTTAGAGATTTGGCAGTTAATTGGTGATGTTAAGGCAATCGAGTTCGGTGGTCTTTGTGATGGACAGAATAAAGGGTCAGAAGTTCAGCTCAGGTTCAAATAGTTTACTAAAATTGCCAACAGTCAGCTTCAACCTGAGACACTGGCTGGAGAGGTGGAGGGAATTTCTGGGGAGGGTATAAGGTTTGTGGCAGGGAGAGAAGATGATGACTTGAACCTTCCCAATATTTAACTGAAGAATGCAGGATACTCAGTTCAATTTATGCCCATGAATAACAGGTGACTAAGATTGCCGGGATGTCAGTTTTGTGTATAAATTCATAGTAGGGGGATAACTAGAAAATTAATTCAATGGTATAAAGGCTATTTCTGCATTACTTTTCTTTTTTTTCCCCATGCATTTACTTAGCCTTTGTGGCTGCTGGTCTTTTCTCCCCAACAGTATTATTCATGCCACAATAGATTTCCTAGTGGGGATCCCACTATATCTAAGTTTTTGCAGCAAGTTGAGGAGGAGCAGCAGAAGGATACCAGGCAGATCAAGCAGCATTGATAGCTGTGTCCACTCACCTGAAGCCTCACCTCATATCTACAGTCATAGGTGTGCAGGCCTCATCTCTGCAAAAGATTATTGTATCAGGATGATCAAATTTCCAAGGGAGTCTGTGACAGTAGACCTGATGACGCAAATATATGTGAATAGACGAGGCTGAGAAAGATCTATTTCAGCCAAGAAGGAGACCCTGCTGAATACCATCTTTCAAAAAAAAATCCTCGAGGCAGAAACAAAAAGGTGACTTTTGAAAACTCCCCATCTGAGAGATTGAAACAGGATCTTGTAAACGGACTGTAACTGAGATTCAAACAAAGAAGTCTGCAGCAAGCATCCGTCCACCCGACACTCTCTAAAGCCCC
Source organism: Heterodontus francisci (assembly GCF_036365525.1). Classification (NCBI taxonomy): domain Eukaryota; kingdom Metazoa; phylum Chordata; class Chondrichthyes; order Heterodontiformes; family Heterodontidae; genus Heterodontus; species Heterodontus francisci. The sequence continues at coordinate 137,477,388 of NC_090375.1, forward strand.
CAATGATCAAGATATTCCAAACCAGGAGAAAAGGAAGACCAGGTCTGCACCATTTAAATTTTCTCCTGGGAAATGAATAAGGTTTTACAATGAACTCTTCTAAAAAAACACCAGATCTAAATTCATGTTATCTTTTAATCTCTATTTTTTCTTGTGTGCGTCCATGTGTGTGTGTGTGTGTGTGTGTGTGTGTGTGTGTGGGTGAAGTTGCAAATTTTTGGGTTTTTGTTTAATAAACATTTATTTTTCTTTAAACCTATGAGAAAACCTGTCATTTGTGTTTATTGACCATTATAACGCTAAAGGGGTTATAACATAATTCTAAATAAAAACACTGTCTGCCGTCAATTGAGAGATGAAAAGGGAAACGACCCTAATCATTTCCTACTTGTCCGAAACGCACTTTATATTGTTCTGTTAACTCAATTAGAATGGACTTACAGTGAGGAAAACTTACTTGCTAATTAAGTTCTCATTAATTTATTAGAGCATTACTAAAATGCTGCAGTATTCTTCTGTATTCAATTAGCTATTGCCTCACCTCCAAAATCCATATGTGTAAATGTATTCATTGTCATTTAAAGCTGGGAGATATACATAAACCTCAAAATTCAAAATCATTTCAGTGAGATAACTGAAATCTTTTGCCCCTGTCAGTGATGGCATGATCCCTTCACACCCCCCTCTCACCCAGCCATTGCTGCACAAAGCTCATATAATTGTCAATGGCATGCACATCTGCACACATCTCTGGCATTCACTGTGTGGTATGCTGGATATGGCTCTTCATGCGGGTCACAAATCTCTCCATGGAGAAAGTCAAGTGCACACATGCCAGAGATATGGTAGCACTCATGGCCTGGATGGACTCCACCATCCATGCCAAGGTGTGCTTAGACTCTGGAAGCTTCACCAGATGTTTTCTCAACTCAGTGTGTCACTCCAGCATCTGCTGCCTTGTTGACAACTCCAGAGGTATGTCATCAGCCTGAGGCTCAGCATCATCCTGGCTACCACAGTCCTCCAAGTATCAGTGGCTTCAGCATGTCACAGACTTCATCAGCTGCTTGGGTGCCTGTGTAGTGTGCACACCAGACTGTAATCCCAGATCTACTCACAGATACCCATTGACGTCAGACTATCTGCGCTGATGCAGGGCAATGCTGTAACAGTGCATCTCTGAGGCTCCCTTCTTTTCCTCAGAGCTGGGCGGCTGCTCCCCTGTCTCTGGCATTGTCTGCTCTTGCATTTGCCCTGCGTGAGAGAGAAGATTAATTAGAGGGTAATGCGCATTCCATCACGCCCTTTATACTACTCCTAGTGTGGAGCTCCATATGACCCGTAGGGGACACATGAGCACTATGCCTCATGTTCGCCAGAGAGTCTCTTGTGCCCGTCCATGAGGTCATCACTCTCTCGTGTCTCCACTCCTGTGTCACCAGCAACGATGGAATGGCCACTACGATGTCGTCAAAATTCTAGTGCCTCCTCCGTGGGGATTAGGATTGCAAGGAATGGGGAGACAGTGGCATAGTGGTAATGTCACTTCACTAGTATTCTAGAGACCCAGGCTAATGCTCTGGGGATACTGGTTCAAATCCTACCACGGAAACTGGTGGAATTTGAATCCAATTAATTAATAAAAATCTGGAATTGAAAGCTAGTCTCTGTAATGGTGCCATCATCGATTGTTGGAAAAACCCGTCTGGTTCACTAACATCCTTTAGGGAAGGAAAATCTCCCGTCCTTACCTGGTCTGGCTCAAGTGTGACTCCAGACCCACAGCAATGTGGTTGACTCTTAACTGCCCTCCGAAATGATCTCACAAGCCACTCAAGGGCAATTAGGGATGGGCAGCAAATGCTGGCCTTGTCAGCGACACCCACATCTCATGAAACAATAAATTTTAAAAAAGGAATGGGATGCCACCACCAGTCTTTGTCCTTTTCTTCGCATTGTGGGCAAGCACATAGGTGAGCATGTTAGTCACCTGACAAAGACACACACAATGCCTATGTAGGTGGCTGCCTTAATGTCCGTGATGGTGCCACTGGAATGCCGCCTGCATGCAGCCACTCAGAAGCAGCAGTGCAGGAGTCAGCTCTGATGGACTGGGGACATTCACCGAGATGCTGCTATGCCTATGACTAGCAGTGCTGCTGCCTGACCCCATTGCCAGTGACTGGCGGAATTGGCATTTATTTTCTAGCAAGCTCACCCTCAAGTATTGCCACATGTAAGCCCCTAAGGAAAGCAATGCATGTTTCATATTTCTTAGCTGATCACATGAGGTAATGCACCTACTTGCAGCACTGCAGCCAGGTTCTGGGTACAGCCACATGGCTGCTGACCTCCTCTACAATCTCCTTCCAGGCTTGCTTCATCTGGCTGACCAGGATCCTCCTCCTGTCCTGGAGGAAAAGGACCACCTGCCTTGCCCGAGCAGCCTGGAGGAGAACCTGCAGAGAGGCATCACTGAACTGTTGGGCCACCCGGGATTTTGTCACTGCCATTCTTTGTCAGGCTGTCTGTAGCAGCTCTTCCACGCAGGCTTCTTTAGAGCTGGATCGATGTAAAAGAGTGGTGTCAACCCTTTAACTATGGCACCAACACATTCAGCAGCGCGACCTCACGCCGCCACCACCATTTTACAGGATGCCTCCTCCGCCGGCAGTTAATTGGCCAGCCGTCACAGAATATCACTTCCTAACCCACCCCACCCCCACACGCCCCCCACACTCCCCCCCTCCCCCCCCCCACCAACTGCCCAAGTGGCAGCTGCTCCTGTTTCCGGTCCATGCAGCGGGACCTCAAGCATCACTGAAAAATTCATCCCATTGTTTTATGTTTTATAGATGATTTAGTGCCGCAGCTTTTTATCTGGGCTCATTTTCATTTCCAATACTAATTTCCAAACAAAAAGGCAGTTCAAAGGATTCTGGAAATGATTTAACAATCTGATAAACATTTTTGATGTTAAGTGATGTATTGCTACCTAATCTACTGATTCGCCCATGATTCTGTATAATTTTACTTCTTATAAGAAGCTCAGTGAATAGGTTTTAGTATGATTTCAGGGTAATATTTTCCACTGATTTGTAGAAACCTGGAGGACACAATGAGCAGGTGGTTGCATTATTTCTGGAGCATATATTAGTGATTTAAGTGTTCCCTGTGGCATTCTATCTCACAAATTTCAAGCATATGTTTGCTGATGGTTCATAGACTTAGCTATGAAAGTTATTTTTTTTTACATTGGGTTAAGTCAAAGGAGTTGGGAAAAGTCTGAATTGTAATTCAAGAAATGAGTAAATAAAAATTCTATTGTTGTGCCAAGCGCTTCGAAGTAAATATTTTAATTTGTTGGCAAGTACAAACAGAACATGTGAGAACTGTTCAACAATGCCAGATTTCAATAATAAATATATTCGACTAACATGCTGTGATAAAGAACATTTGCTTATAGTACCCTCTGTTTGGCCTTGACTTGTCAGTTATATTACGAACAAATAATTGTGTAAGTCTGCATTGGATTTAATTGGATTTCAAGATGTGTCAGTAAATACTTTCTGCCTTGGAAGTAAAGAAAAGGAGTTCAGCGATACAAATGGTCTATTAAAAGAAAAGGCTTTTTCTTTCCTTAGGGGATTAACTTGGTCTGTAGCTCCTCGTAGAATTTCTGCTGAGTGAGAATAAAACAGCTCCTTTCTCTTCAGTACGTTTTGCTGGTGAGTCTGGTTCAAGCTGGTTTTTTCCAGTTCCACACATAGTCAAGTGAAAAAATAATACCATGTGACCTCTCTCTCCTGCTGTTGTCCATAACCTTCTCTCCCTTAAAGGTGCACTGTTTTTAACAGAGTCTTAAAGGCATACATGCTGTTTTTATTCCGAGGAGAAAAGTAATTACAAGTCCATGACAATATGCAGAACATATTTAAACTTTGTCTTGATGGGGAGTATATTGGCTGGAGATAGAACTTTGGTATCACATAACGTAAGATTTTCTCTCTGTATTATGGATAACAAAATAAAAATAATTTATAATGAAGAGCGCACACAGGAAATCAAATGAATTCCACCTCCCCATAGATGGAGCAGCACATTTTGCTCTTCTTTGCATGCATGACCCATTTGTTTTGAAAAGAAAAATTAATCTCACTGAATCTGAGCATTCAAGAATCCATTTCGAAAGAACCAATTCAGAGTCAAGCAACTTTTTAAAATGTAACTTTCAAGGTTCTTCACAATTTACAAAGCATTCTGAAATTTCAAAGCTATGGTAGTAACCCTAGTAAAAAGAATTGAATTTTGTGGAGGAAGAAAATTAAAACAACCTCTTGCCTGTCCAACTGAGGGGACAATAGTTGAGTATGACTGTAATCGCTGAACAATTCAGGTAAAAAATTATAAAAATTCTGGCTGCAGTGTGCTATTGAATGCTAAATGCATAATAAAGGAATTTTCTATTAATTCATAGGATGCGAGCACCACTGACAAGTCCAGTATTTATTGCCCATTCCTAATTGCCCTTCAGAAGGTGCTGGTGAGCCACATTCTTGAATCATTGTAGTCCATGTGATGAAGGTACACCTGCAGTGCTGTTAGGTAGGGAGTTCCAGGATTTTCACACAGTGACAATGAAGCAATTGATGTTATATTTCCATGTCAGGATGGTATATGACTTGGAGAGGAACGTGAAGGTGCTGGTGTTTGCAGGTGCCTGCTGTTTTTGTCCTTCTAAATGATAGAGATTGCAGGTTTAGAAAATTCTGTTGAAGAAATCTTGGTAATTTACTGCAGTGGATCTTGTAGGTGGTTTATACTGCAGTCACAGTACACTGATGATAGAGGGCATTGATGTTTAAAGTCGTGGGTGGGGTACCAATGCAGTTGGCTGCTTTGTCCTGGATGGGGTTGAGCTTCTTGAGTATTGTTGGAGCTGCGCCCATCTAGGCAGGTAGAGAATATTCCATCACACTCTTTACTTGTGCCTTGTAGATAGTGAAAAGGAGGGACACCTGCCACAGATTTCACAGCCTCTGACACTTGTAGCAACAATATTTATGTCAATGGTTCAGTTAAGTTTCTGCTCAATAGTAAATCCCAAGAAGGCTGTTGATGATGGGGGATTCAGTGATGGTTATGCCATTGAATGTCATTAGTTTCTCTCTCTTCAGAGATGGTCATTGCCTGGCACTTGTGTGCCATGGATATTACTTGTCACTTATCAGCCCAAGCCTGAATGTTGTCCATATCTTGTTGCATGTGGGCATGGACTGCTTCAGTATTTGAGGAGTTGCAAATAGAACTGCACTCTGTGCAATCATCAGCGAACATCCCCACTTCTGACCTTATAATGTAGGGAAGGTCACTAATGAAGCAGCTGAAGATGATTGAGCCTAGGACACTACCCTGAGGAACTCCTGCAATCCTGGGCCTGAGATGTTTGGCCTCCAACAACCACCACTTAGTACTAGGTATGACTTCAGCCAGAGGAAGGTTTTCCCCCTGATTCCCACTGACTTCACTTTTACAAGGGCTCATTGATGCCACACTCAGTCAAATGCTGCCTTGATGTCAAGGGCAGTCACTCACAGCTCAAGAATTCTGCTCTTTTGTCCATATTTGGGCTAAGGCAGTGATGAAGTCTGGAGCCGAGTGCTACTGGCAGAACCTAGCTTTGTATCAGTGAGCAGGTTATTGCTGAGTAAGTGCCACTTGACAGAACTGTCAACGATATCTTAGATCGCTTTGCTGATGACTGAGGGTGTTAATTGGCCACTTTGGATTTATCCTGCTTTTGTGGACAGGACATACCTGGGCAAGGCAGTAGTATGAGCTTTCACTATAGCACTCAACCCATTGATGGAAGTTGTTTATGCTGTAATGGAAGCTGTTTGTGCTGTAATAGAAGCTGTTTGTGCTGCAATTCAAGGAGCGACAATGACCATCAGGTGCTGCATCATGGTGTGCTGATAGAGATGACCACCCATCCCATATTGTGCCCAGTGTCTCACCACATACCTATCCTAGCCTCTGAAATATGTGCAGTGTTTGAGCTGGTGACTGCGAGGGCCAGATCGAGTGACAGTGGCTCTTCATCATCACTGTCTTCTTTTTACTCCACTGACAAGAACATCCAGTTCTTGGGTATCTGAAATGAAAAAGGGACAAGGTTTGGGTCATGATGAGGGGAGAGGAGAAAGCAAGAAGTATATGGTTACACCATTTGCAACTTGTAAGTCAGAAGACACTGTAGGATAAGGGAGAAGTGAGGAGAGAGAAAGAAGCTTAGCAATGCAGAGATACCGTTTCTCATAGAGTGCAAAGGAGTAGGTGACCTGTCTACGCAAAGACACAACAGGTAGGGGAGCAGCAGTGGCAGTGCCTCTGTGTCTGCAGGACAACAGAGAGATGGAACAGAGGCTGCAAAGAGGGTAAGTATCACTTGCAGATCTAACACTAGCCACCAAGGTATGTGCAGTGCCAATATCTGAGCCGGACACGGCGAGTGTCAGATCAAGTGACGGGGCCTCTTCATCAGTGCTGTGCCTTTCTCTCTTCCTCCTTGGGCTTCTGTGGCTGAGCAGGCAGCAATCACTGGGTGTCTGAAAGCAGGAATTCAGAAGGGGAAGTTTGATGTGAGGGAAGTGGGGTGTGCTGTAAAGCAAGAATTCCATGGTCACACCATCAGCAGCTTGCTCATCATACCAGATAGCAAGGAGTTGAGAAAGGAGTGTAAGGCAGGAACATACCATTATTGTCAATGTTCTCAGTGGCACAGTATACCATGAGCCCTATTGCAGTCGGCTCCATGATACTGAGAGCCATCTCCTCCATAAGGCTCAGGAGATGCAGGTGTCCTTGACCCCTGCCAGCTCCGCTCTGCTCCTTTCTATTGCATGCCACCTTGTCCTGCAAGAAAGAGGGGAGAATGCCAGTGATTATGTTGCATTGTGTTTGGGTGATGTGTCTGCCATAGCTGAATAGCTGGAAGAATCTTGGGGGAACATATGGTGGGTCTGAGGCAGGCAGCACTGTTAGGTGTGTGAGGGTGAGGTGGTATCTCTTGGTTGTTACGACCAGGTGAGAAGGGGTCTAGAGGTTCCCTCTCAGCCTTCACCTGGTCTTACTGTAACCGGGTTTGATGTTAAACACACTGTGTTTTGAGCTCCCCCTTGGTGAATCCTTGTTCACCACTTTCCAATTCTAAGGCAAAGAAATGAGCACAAACAGGCTTTCTTAGGTTTAAAGAAGAAAAGTGAAATTTATTAAACTTAAACTCTAATTCAGTTCATACTGACGGATACATGATGTGCCCACGCTCGCATACATACATGATACACACATGCAGATAGGGACAGAAAAGAGCAGAAGTAAAGATAAAGTGGAAAGGTTTGAGGCAGTATGTGAAGAGTTGGTTTGTTATGGGTCTTCAAGCTCACTGTAGAGTCCTTGTTGGTAGGTGGATCTTGCTTCTCTTTGGGGCACTGTATTCTTCTCAAACCTTGTTCATTGGTCTTACTGTCTTGGGGTTCATGTGTCTTCAATGGGTCTTGGAGTTCCGTGAAAAAGAGATGAGAGCAGGCAGAAGAGAGATCTTCACAGCTCAGGAGCAAACAGCTTTCTGAGTTCAAATTCTCTGTGGCAAGATCAAAAAAACTTGCAACAGCCAGTTAGTCATGTGACCAGCTGGCCTAATCAGTCCTGGCCCTTGTGGATTGTCTTGTCCGAGCAGACCTTGGAATGTCTCCTCTCCACACAATACCTGGTGATCAAAGGTCCATTGTGGGTTAAATTGGAGCAGGGAATAGCCCCTTTGTCGATATGCAAAAATGTCTTTCCAGGCAGACTGGCAGCCTTTGTAATAGGACTTCTCTTATTCCCAGCAACAATTTGAAATTTAATGTCCATGTGATTAAATTAATATGCCTCATTCATGGCAGGTGAGGGCCTGCATGACACAGGGTTTAGCTTTAAAAACACCGTGATTTTAGCTCTCCCACATTGAATTCTTGTTCACTGCTCCAATTGTAAGGCAAAGAAATCAAACAGGTTACCTTAGATTTAAAAAAGAAAGGTGGAAGTTTATTAATCTTAAAATGTAATCTGGTTAATGACTACGATTATGCGACGCGACCATGCTTGCATGCATACGCAATGAACACACACGCAGATAGAGACAGAAAAAGTAGAAAAGGATAAAGGGGAAAAGTTTGAGGCGATATTGGGATTATAATTCCAGTCCTTTAAATTCAATGTGGAGACTTTGGTTGCCGGAAAATCCTGCTGATCGTTGGGGCCCAATTCACACTTCAACTTGCTTCAATGTCGGAATCTTTTTTCTCTTGAGGTTACATGTCTTCTGTGGGTCCAGTGGCTTGGGAGGAAGTGAGAGAGAGACATAACCAGGAGAGAGGCTTCCTTGTTCAAGCTTCAGATGCAAACTGCTTTCTGAATTCAAACTGTCCTGTGGCTAGTTCAAACAACCTGCACCAGCCAGTTAGTCATGTGACCAGTTGGTTTAGCCAGTCCTGGTTTTGTGGATTGTATCATCTTAGCAGTCCCTGGAATGTGCTTCCTTACACCTTCAATGTCTGGTGATTATAATCAATTTGGGTTAATTGGATCAGGGAGAAATTCTTTTGTCTCTCCAAGCACTGTCTCTTAGAATGCAAATGTTTTTTCCAGTCAAGTGTCTGGTGATCTTTAAACAAGTCATTTCTTCTCTCCAGCAACAGGTTAAAATCAATGTTCATATGGCAAAATTAATATGCCTCATTCTTGGCAGGTGGGGGTCTGCATGACATGGTGTTAGGAGCGAGTCCTGAGTGCCATGAAGTACTAATGGGTGAGTGATGGGGTGTGGTGCATTGAACAGCATGAAAGGTTGGTGGTGTGATGGGTGGGAGTTGTCATACGAGGATGTAATCACTGACCTTGACCATCCCCATGAGGTCGTTAGATATCTTGTCGCACTACTGCCGGTTCTCGGGTCCAGAATCCGGGAACTGACTTCACTGGGCACCTGCTCCTATTCCCTTCTGGGGGTAGTCCTTGAGCGATCCTTTGGCTCTCCACGGAACCATGTCATCTCTCCTCCTGCCCTCCTTCACCACTAATGCCTTCAGTATCACATCCGTCACACTGGAACCCTGTCTCATTCCTGGTGTTCAATATTCTGATGTATAAATTGCAGCAATTGTCTTCAGTGCAACTTCCCTTTAAGAAGGACAGGCTGTCTTTAGGAAGGAAAGGATGGCTGCACCATGTTGCTTCCTAACAATGCTGCCTGACCCCACTGCTGAACACAGAGGCCACAGACACCATTTTGGAGATGAGAGCAGAGCGGGAGCCATTCATGCCAACACTACAATCATTCAGATGAGGTGGGTATACCAAATTCACATGTTGCCCACCTCGATCTGAACGCATGCAGTTTGAAAATCATGTCCCCCGTGCCCAAAAAATGGGCTACCCCATTTCTAGCAGCTAATTTCCTATTAACATCTTACCAGGAATGATGCTACATTATATAACAATAACTGCATTATATTTGCTTATTTAACAGTGAGACTACAGTACAGGAAGTATCATAAAGGAAATAATTTACAAAATTTACTTCCCAATTTCCAGAACATATGGAGTACAATTAATGCATGGAAGTTAAGCAAGAGCCATTTTCATTAAAGGTAATGAAGCCATAGAAGTATTGCAATAATGAAAAAAAAGTAGAGTAACTGAATTATACATAGGAAGCACTTAGCACTTGTTTTCAAGAATATATGATAGATGCTTTTGAACATTATGGCTGAGTAAGTAAAGTGTGTATTTAAATAATATTATTGTTGCTTTACATAGTGGTTGGTAGCACAAAATGAAGCAAAGAATAGTTTTTATAAGCTTATCTAAGATCAGTAAGTTTTCCCAGGACCATCCATAAATTTTATTTGATTGCTTCTATATTTGTCACTGTAAAACATGTAGGGTTAATTTTAACTCCCTCCACCTGATGAAATCCATGTGTAACGGGATTTAAAATCCAAGCAGTACACTTCCTGCTCCTTTCCTGGCCTGCCACTATTTTAACCCTGCTGTTTTTATTTTTGGTTAGCAAAAATGCCAATCTAACTCAGGCAGGAGCCTCATACAAATATACAAATTGGGTTTCAATCACTTAGATAAGAATGTTATGGCATTCCAACTACCTACTGAGTGGATCACTTTCCACGGATGCCCGCTCAACCTGATGGGCACACAGATGTCAAATACATTTAAATCTTGGTGTTGTGAGGCCCAGAGGACCAATGTCACTGCTCCAGGTTTCACTTATTTTGACTTATTTGGCTGCTAGTCTGGTGGACGTTGGGTCTCCTGATCTTTGTAGGCCCCAAACCAGCACGCTGCCTCAAGATACGTGTATCTGGCAGGTAGCTGACCAGTGGCTTATTAATGATGTCTTTCTCCAAAGGTGATGGTACATTTATGGTGGGCAGAGAAATGGGGGAGGGGCTGGGCTGGGCTGGGTTGGTGGAAGAAGTTCTGCAACCCCAGTGTCAAAATTTCTCAATGAGGGAAGGATGGGCAGTACCCCAATGGAATCAGTTTCTGACCCAAATTCCTCCCTCCTGCCTACCCACATTGTGCTCATTCTGTGCCTTAAACAAGCTGGATTTTTTATTTCCTGTATATCAAAATCAATTGTAAATTGGGCATTTTTACTGATAACATACACGTTGGGAGACCTAGCATGTAGCTAAACATTTACAGTAATACAATTAGTCACACACATGACAAATTACACACAGATAATTATAAAATATTATAGAGGTTGAAGAAAATGTGACATAAGTGTAATGGATCTCTTTATATTTACTCTTTTTTTCTGTGATCTATAAGTTTTATTTGTTTCTCGATTATTTAATCTTCTTTGTAAATACATTTTGCCACTTCATGTTGCGGGGGTCAATTTTACCTTGTTTTGCTTGGTGCTAGAGAGACAGTAATAGCCTTCAATGGAATCAGTAGCCTTATAATCTTCTTAACCTTGATGATGCGACTGGCATCATGTTGAAAGGGGCGTCCAAAATACCAACCTGTTTCACATGCAAATTGGGCTCCTAGGACCCTCATTTTATTTTAGTATTGAAATGGTTAGAGCATGTGCTATGCATGTTCCAATAATTTCCACAGGTGAGAGAGGCCTAGCCAAGGGAAATTCAATATTTTTGTGGGGCGTGTAAGTGTAGTAGTGATCCTCTGGGCCCGACTGAAATCATCTAGGCCATTGGCACTACCTTGGGCCCAACTCTCCACCACAGTTGTGAACCCCACTCTGCATTTACCTTGATGGTGACAATAATCTGGCGAGCTGCATCTGAATACCTGTTTAACACCCTGCTGCTCACCAATTTAAATGAGGCCAGTGCTGCAAAACTGAGGTCAGTTGATCACCCAAAAGTCAAATTTATCACAGAATGAAATACTGGCTCTGGGTTTAGCAATGCCTCAATTTTAAAATTCTTAATCATGTTTTCAAGGCCCTTCATGGCCTAATCCCTTCTTATCTCTGTAACTTCCTTCAGTCCTATAACCCTCTGAGGTCTTTGCACTTTTCCAATTCTGGCTTTTTGCACATCCCTGGTTTTCATTCCTCCATTGTTTGCAGCCAAGCCTTCAGCTGCCCTGGTCTTAAGTTTTGGAAATACCTCATTAATACTCTCTGCCTCTTTACTTCTCTCTCCTCTTTTAAGATGCCCCTTAAAATCTCCCTTATTTTTTATTCATTCATGGGGCGTTGGCTTTGCTGACAAGGCCAGCACATATTGCCTGTCCCTAATTGCTCTTGAGATAGTGGTGAGCTGCTTTCTTGAATAGCTGCCATCCGTGTGGTGAAGGTACTCCCTCTCACAGTGCTGTTTGGTAGGGAGCTCCAGGATTTAGACCCAGTGACGATGAAGGAACAGCAATGTATTTCCAAGTCAGGATGGTATGTGACTTGGAGGGGAACTTGCAAGTGACGGCATTCCCATGTGTCTTCTGTCCTTGTTCATCTAGATCTCTTTGATCAAGTTTTAGGTCACGTGTCCTAATATCTCCTTCTGTGAGTCGGTGTCAAATTTTGTTTGATGACATTCCTGTGAAGCGCCTTAGGATGTTTGACTATGTTAAGGGCATTATACAAATGCAAGCTGTTGTTGTTGTCATTTTGATGTCTTGAGCAATCAATCATCAGTTTTTGCATTGTTAAAGCCTGCAAACATTATAATAGGTACACAGTGAATGTATTGAACTATCACAAGAAGAACTGGCAATGAACATAGAAGTAACAGGAAAGCAATTCAAAAAGCTAGCATTAATATTTAAGGGATTAAAGGCACTGTATTGTGAAAATTTTGCTGCAGTAACAAGCATGGCCAAACAGTGCAATCTGTTTGATAGTTATCACAGCAAAGGAATGCTGATTAATGGCTGTCCCTGCAGCTATAAGTGAAGTGTTATTGGTCAGTAACCATCTCCCTCGACAGTCTACACCTTTTTATGTGCTCCTCTTTCATTAAGGACTGATTCACCTGCCTCGGGGTGGGTACAGGTGGTTGTGAGCCTCCTGCTCTGCCAGCTTGTGTGAGACACAATCTGGCACATGTAGTAGCTGTAATGCTTATCGGCATATTTTAACTATTGTCATGATAGAATGTGGCTGAAATTCCTGGGAAAGTCATGCTCGACTGGCAGAGGCGTGACAAAGCAAAACTCTCATCGTTCCACATCGATGGATGCAAACCTCATTTTCCAACTTGTGGGGATTAGAGTCGGTAGGGTAGACAGCTTTCACCTTTAAGGACACATCAGAGGTGTTCACTCTGATTGACTGACACACCACAGAGTGGCTGACAGCTTCTCCACCAAGGAGATCGCATAGCCCTTCCCAGGCCAAAGAAATCAAAATTCCATTCTTCTTCACCTCTGCAGCAATAAGGAATTTGAATTATCTGTAATTGATTCTCTCGATCATCAATTTAGCTTTCCAAGAGCCTCAACAAAACTGAAACCATCTATCAGCTGCTGGAAGTCCCATTTGAGTCCTTACAAAGGCATAAGAAGTGGAATATTCTGGGAACTCCTGTAGCAACCCACTTTATGTGGGAGGGGTGAGTGAAAGGTCTCTCACGGAGAATTTGCAATGCTGGCGACAGGGGGTGAAATTCTGGTAAAACTAGGTTCTGACTCTCTGCTAGGTGATGCACCAATTCTGTATGTCCCCAACATTTCAGATCCAATGGGGGGAAAATTGGATAAGACCTGAAAACAGGAGTGGAGATCCTGATGCACAATTTAATCGCGCCCATTTGTTTTATAAGCAAACTTCATGCTGCCTGCTCATTTACATGATTACAGCATGAAACCAGCCTGAACCATACTGTTGATTGACTGCACACCTGAACAGGGAGTGCAAAATCTTGAGAAGCTAGCATGAGTTCAAGCTAACCTGCGCTGCTTAAAGCAAGCCTGCACCTCCAGGAAGGGAAGTGCATTTTGGCTTCAGCAGATGCTGGAATTCATTGTAGAAAGGCTGTGTTTGCTGACAATGCAACCACTAGGTGGCATAGTACTAGCACATGTGCAAATGCAGCCTCTTCCACTGAAACATCATTGTCTGTGATGTTCAGGCAGCTGCCAGGATTAAAGATGGCGCTGCTTAATTTATCACAGAAAAACAACTTCAACCCAAAAATCCCCTTTATCGGTTCCTCCTGCACCCGTCTTCTCACCGCTGGCTCCCCGCTGACTTCCCTTAAGCACTCACTACAGCCTCGCCGTTTTCCCGCCTCTCTCAGCCACTCGCTTCAGACCTCGCCACTGCTCTGCCCCCCCTTCCCCTCCCCTCGGCCATTTGTTCCCCGCTCCTTATTTCCCACCCCTCCCACCCCTCACCACGCACCTCTCTGGCCGCTCATTCCCCGATTCCCCCACCCCCTCATACAGAAGCTAGTTCCAGGCCACGCCACTTCCTTCCTCTCGGCCACTTCCTCCCACGTTTTATGGTTCTCTGCGCGCCACCTGAAGAAGCAAGGCGGGCCACGAGGGCTGATGGGGCAATGTAGGAGTGAGTGGCCGAGAGGAGGGAAGCGGCACGGCATAGAGCTAACAGCGAGGTAGGGGGAGGAGGGGGAGTGGGGTGAAGCGGGGAGTGAGTGGCTGGAGAGCGAGGTGGCGGGGAGTGGGGGGAAGCGGGGACCGGGGAACAATTGGTCGATAGGAGTGGGGGGAAGGACCAGTCTCGAGGTCTGGAGCAAGCGGCTGAGGGGGGAAGCGGATGATGGGGAGAAGAGGGCAGGGGGAGAAAGCATCAAGGCCTGGAGCCGAGGGGGGAGAGCAGCCAGTGGGACGGGAGAGAGTAGCTGAATGGGGGGAGCGAGTAGCGGGGATCGAGCTCCAGCCTCAAAGTGCCGCTCGATGACGTTGGCGTTATGCGATGACGCTGGCCTTACACAATGACATTTTCCTGCGCATGTGCCAATTAGTCCTGGCAAGAAGTAGGCTGTGCATGCGCAGCCTCTCACTGAGAGCAGGCGACCGTTAGCACATGTGTGCAGCTTGGAGCGATCTGATGACGTCGGCGGGCTGCTGCCTTGTCAGGTGTCACTTTGTAGTAGAAATTATTTGGATCTGAGAAAGACACTGGAATGGTGAAACATGGCAGGAAGCGGGCTCCAACCTTTTCTTTTGCGACACAGCATTGGCTCCTTCATCCAGGAGGTTGACAGGAGGAGAAAGGTCATTTATCCACAGGGGGCCAGGAAGCCCTTCAGACAAACTTTCAGAAAGCAATGGGATTAAATAGGCATGGAGGTCAGTGCCAGCAATGTAGCCTTGAGGAGTGTCCTAGGCCCAACCATCTTCTGCTGCTTCATCAATGACCTTCCCTCCAACACAATGGAAGAATGGCCTCCTTCTAGCTGTAACCATTATACAATTCCATAAAGTCAGAAGTGGGGATGTTTGGATGATTGCACAGTGTTCAGTGCCATCCGTAACTCCTCAGATACTTAACCAGTTCATATCTGCATGCAGCAAGACCCGGACTACATTCAGGCTTGCGCTCATAAGTGGCAAGTAACATTCGTGCCACACAAGTGACCATCACCAACAAGAGAGAATCTAACCAGCTCCCCTTGACATTCAATGGCATTACCATCACTGAATCCGCACCATCAAATCCTGGTGGTGACCATTGACCAGAAACATAACTGGATCAGCCATATAAATACTATGGCTACAAGAGCAAGTCAGAGGCTGGAAATTCTGTGATGAGTAACTCAACTATTAATTCCCCAAAAGCGTTCCACCATCTTGAAGGCACAAGTCAGGAGTGTGATGGAATACTCTCCACTTGCCTGGAAGAGTGCAACTCCAACAACACACAATCAGTTTGACACCATCCAGGACAAAGCATCCCATTTGATCGGCACCTCATCCACCACCTTAAACATTCACTCCCTCCACTACCGAAGCACAGTGACAGCAATGTTTACCATCTACAACAGTGTTGTCCAACATACGGCCTGTGGGCCAGGATCTGGCCTGCCAAAGGTGTCCATCCGGGCCGCAGATGAAAACTGTACCCAGGCCATTTCTCATTTCAGCCAGGACTCTATGACTGGAGATGAGGAATTTCTCTTTGTCAGACCAGCTTTTAAAAACATTGCGCTGTCATTTTAGCAGCTGATAACTGCTGACATCGGGAACAGCCATTTCCCAACTTCATACAGATTCGGGATTTTTTAAAAGGCCGCTGGAAACCCCCTGAATCTGTCTGAAGTTAGGAAATGGCTGTTCCCGATGTTAGCAGCCGTCAGCTGTGAAACTAACAGCACAATGTTTTTGAAAAACTGATAAACCTTCTGCTGAGCATTTCCATTCTCTGCAACTGTCAGAGAGAGAGAGGGGACAGAGAGAGAGAGAGAAAGGTGGAACAGAAAGAGAGAGAGAAAGGGGGTGGAGAGAGAGGGAAAGAGGGGGCAGAGAGAGAGAGGGGCAGAGAGAGAGGCAGAGAGAGAGGGGGCAGAGAGAGAGTGATCAAGATCACTTCTGACAGAATGATATCTATCTGGAATACTTTGCATCTCTATAACAAGTGTGCGGGCAGACATTGTCTACTTGTGTAAGCAAAAATGCCAGGTTTCTTACTAAGTTAGTGTCCAACATAGTCAATAAATTAGTCTTCTCACTTAAAGCTTCTTCACAAAAAATTGTTGTTGTTTGGTTAATGGTAAGATAAATTTTAATGCCTTTATCTTTCCGATATTGTTTCACTGGCCCCCATGTAAGACAAAAATTGTGATATGACTCCCCACACGACAATGTTGGACAACCCTGATCTACAAGATGCACTGCAGTAACTCACCAAGGCTCCTTCAACAGTACTTTCCAAACTCGTGTCCTCTACCACCTGCCAGGACAAGGGCAGCGAGAACACCACCATCTGCAAGTTCCCCTAGAAAGCCACACAGCATCCTTACTTGGAACAATATCACCATTCCTTCACTGTCACTGGGTCAAAATCCTGGAACTTCCTTCCTAACAGCACTGTCGGTGAAACTAAACCACATGGATGTAGTGGTTCAAGAAGGCAGCTCACCACCAACTTCTCAAAGGCAATTAGGGATGGGCAATTAATGCTGATCCAGCCAGCGATGCCCACATCCCACGAATGAATAAAAAAACCCACACTGCCAGACACTCAACCACAACAATCACATCACCCAAGCACATTGCATCACACTCACTGACACACTTCGTTCCCTCTTGCAGGAGAAGGTGGTGCATAACTGAGGCCATAGTACCTAACTAGTTGGGATTGGCACGCATGCATGTTCTTAAATAAACTCCATTGCAATAGGACAGTTGGCAGGATACTAATCACTGCTTCAATTTCCAAATTTAAATCATTAACAGCATTCTGCCAATAGTACAGAAGCAGCAAAATCATTTATAATTGAAAAAGTCAAAAACAAAAGTTGGTGAAAGCTGCCTATCCCTTAAGATAGATAGGGGCCAAATTGGATAATGCCCGCAATTGGGCATGGGGAACGCAATGTCAGATTAAACCACACTCATTTCTTGTGATTCAGGCAGAATGCAAACTTTGTGCTGCCACTCATTGAAAAGATTGCAGTGTGCAGCGAGCATTGAGCGCACTGTTTAATATCTGTATGTCCGGGTAGGGTGACAACATCATGAGGGATGAGCACAAGTTCAAGCTAACCTGCACTAATTAAAGCAAGCCTGCACCTCTTAAAAGGGAGGTGCATTTTGGCTGCAGCAGGTGCTGGAATACATTGCACAAGTGACTTCAACCTGGGAAAGTCACAGGAATAGCATGACATGACAGAGAGCAGGTTCCAAGGATTTCCAACGCAGCAGTGGACCCCTTGGTGCAGGTGGTCAAAAGGAGGAGCGAGGTCCTCTATATACAAGGGGTCAGGAGGACCTCCAGACAATCTCTGAGAAGGCAATGGGAGAAAATAACGATGTAGGTCAATGTCAGTGGTGTGGCCCTGAGGGCCTGGATGCAGTGCCAAAAGTATTTTAATGACCTCACACATGTGGTAAAAGTCAGTGAATGCATCTTCACATTCCACACGGGTCCATTTGCATTTGTGGAGATTATAAACAAACGGTAAATAAGTTGATTGAAAATGATGCATACCCACTGCCTACTAATTTAGCAAACAAGAAGGTTTTCATTAAAATCGATCTATCAAATGCATATTTGCAATTAGAATTAACCGACAAGAGCAAGGAATTGCTTACCATTCATACACACAAAGTATTGTCCCTGTATGAAAGGTTACCATTTGGAATGTCTACTGCTCCTGCAGTGTTCCAAAGCATCACAGATCAGATACTAAGTGGGATGAAAGCAGTGTGCTGCTTCTTGGATGACATTTTAATTAGCACTAAGACAGAGAAAGAGCACATTGTAAAATTGAACAAACTCCTAGATTGATGTCAAGAGTATGGCATCAAAACTAAAAAGCACAAGTGTTCTTTCATGGTGTCAAGTGTAACAGACCTGGGTCACCAAATAGATGGTGAAGATATCCACCCAATGCAGGAGAGGTTTGAGGGGATTTTGAAAGTAAAGAGACCAAAGAACCAAAGAAGAACTTAGAACATTCATAGGAATTGTTGCGTATTATTTTAAGTTCATTCCTGATTTAGCAAATACATTAGCCCCATTTTATCAACTGCTCACAGATGGAATAGATTAGGAGTAGTCTATGGAGTGTCAGAAAGCATTTGTAGAAGTAAAGAAAGTACTGACTACTGATGCTGTTTTGACCCACTATGATGCCAAGAAACATTTGGTTTTAGCATGCGATGCCTCACCACAGGGGTTCAGTGTCGTGTTATCTCACATAGTGGAAGGCTGTGTGGAGAAACCTGTAGCATATGCTTCTTGTACTTTAACAAAGTCAGTGCAAAATTACTCACAAGATGAAAAAAGGCATTAGCGATCATATACGGTGTTACCAAGATCCATAAACTTGGTATTGTACAGTAGGAAATTCACATTGTTAACTGACCATCAAGCCCTTATGATTATATTTGGTTCAAACAAGGGGGTACCATCTCTAGCAGCACCATTGCAGAGATGAGTGTTGATTTTAATGACCCATTAGTACGATATTAAATATCGTAAGTCAGCAGATCATGTAAATGCAGATGTTCTTTTGAGATTTCCCATGAAGGCTGATTCATTTTTAGTCAATGAGTTATCTGTGAAATACTTTACATACATGCCAGTGACATGCCAGAGAAATTAGTGAAGAAACTTGCAAGGATGTGGTGATCAGTAAAGTACTCAATTATGTTGTGAATGGCTGATTAAAAGAGTGTGATGATGAGAAATTGCAGGAGTATTTCACATGTAGAAATGAGCTAACTGTAAATTAAGGCTGTCACCTATGGGGCTTCAGAGTCATTATTTTGCCAAGGTTTAGGGTGAGATTGTTAGAGGAACTTCATCAAGAGCACACAGGGATAGTCTGCATGAAAGCAAGAAGGTATTTTTGATAAGCCAAAGGTAGATACAGATATTGAAGAATTGGTGAACAGCTGTGAAAGTGTGTCTCAGAATGAGAAATGATACACCCAAGGTTCCTTTCATTCCATGGACAAACACAAGAAAACAGTGGGAACAAGCACATATGAGTTCTTTCAAGAGGAAGGGAAAGAATATTCTATTTTGGTTGATAGCTATAGCAAGTGGATAAATGTTGAGTCTATGCCCAATACCACAAGAACCAAAACTATTGAGGTCTTGAGAAGTTGATTTGCAATTTATGGGTTTCCAGAAGTGTTGGTGTCAGATAATGGTCCACAGTTTATGTCAAAAGAGTTTGAAGTATTTTTGAGTAAGAATGGAGTCAAACATACTCTAATACCTCTGTATCACTGAGCATCAAATGGTGCTGCAGAAAGAAGTGTACTAATTGTGATGAGGTCTTTGCAGAAGTATTTTCTAGGTGACCAGCTAGGCAGTAATTTCCATGTTTCTTTTTGACATAGGCAAGAAAGTTTTCTGTTCTCTTACAGAATAACCCTACAGTCTACAACAGGTTGCTCACCTTATGAGTTAGTGTTTAAACACAGTCCCAGGACAAGGTTTAGTTTGTTTAAGCCAGATGTCAATAGCAAAGTAAGAAAAAACAAGACAGAGTTAAGATGAGTCATAAGACATGAAAGTTCAGTGCTGGCAGAAGGGCATGGTGAAAAACCAGCAAGGTGATAAGGAAAAGTATGTGTTTGGAGTTGTTATAAAAAGACTAGGTGCAATCATATATCTAGTGAAGATTTAGAGGAGACTTCATCAGTGTCATGTAAATCATTTGCTTGAAAGAGGAAATCTGACAAAGGAAGAGCATGAGAAACCTGCTATAGTTCAAATTCCTACAGTCCCAAGTGAAAATTTGCCGGTATCATAGAATCCACCGGTAGAGCAAAGTGAGTCAGGCTCTTCGATTAAGACTAATTAATCAATTTCACAGTCCAAACCATTAAGTAGAGTTGGTAGTCAAAGTCAAAGTTTAGGGTTGACACAGTCTGTTGAGAGAGCAGAGTCAAGCTAATGGAAATGAAAGTAGATATCCAGACAGAAAGAGAAATAAGCCAGATAGAATAATTGAACGTACATTGGAAGGAAAATGAAATAAGTTGTTCTTTTCATTACTTATTGTCAAATGCTGATATTTGTGTTCAAGACATATTGGTGTTGAAAAAAAGAACATTTTTTTTTACATGTAACTTACCCTGAAAATATTGGCCATATATGTTTTTGTTGTGATTATATTAACAACCCAACCTGTTAAATTTCAGGTACTGTTATTGTATGCTGAGAAATTATGTATATGGATCATTTTACATTTTAATCTATACCTTTTTTTAAGTGGGGACAGAGCGTAGTATATTGTAATAGCTGAGCATTTTAATACTGCCCTCTCTGCTGTCCTCTCTGTTGGGGAGGTGTAAATACATTTTGTTCAAAAATTGCTGCTTGCTGTGAGTTCACATGTTAGGCTTACTCAGTGAAACACAACAGAGTGCACTGTTTGGGCTGGATTTATTTTCCCGACGCCGCGATGTAGCACGCAGCGGTTCATTTGATTGCATCGGGCGGGCTGCCCCTCCCCAATCAAGTGACAGGACCGGCCTCGGTGATACCATGAATGGCGCCAGCTGATTCATGAACTGGTGCTGGTGCCATCTTTAAAAGGCAGCCAGCCCTGCATGTAAGCTCTTCCATCATCATTACTGTCATGCTGGAGCAGAAAAGCCAGGAGTGTCTGCAACACCGCATCAGGCCTCAAGCAGCACCCGTGGGAACCCCTGTGCCAATGGCGGATGTCCGAGGAAGAGTGGCCCCACGGTTTAGCGATGCTGCCCTGCTCAGACTCCCCAGGCTGCAAGGGAACGGCAGGAGGTCCTTTTCCCCAGCGATGGCAAGAAGAGGTTCTCCCGCTGAACCATGCAAGCCTGGAGGGAGATTGCAGAGGAGGCAAGCTGCCATGGGGTCATCTGACGAGACTGGGTCCAGTGCAAGAAGAGGGCCAATGATCTCATGCACTCGGCAAAGGTAAGTGGCACATTGCAGAACTGCTAAGTTTGATCTGGGTTTCCCTACACAGTATGGCACATAGGTGCCACTTCCATATCAAAGACAGGGAGGTCAGGGAGTATTAATGGCACATGACTGTCTCCTTATGCGCATCAAGTCACCCTCATTTGTACCTCATGGCATGTCACACCCATGACAGGGTGAGTCCGTATACCAGACAAAGCATTCCTCAACCATTGTTGAAGAGCCCATATTGTTACAACCACGATGTTTATGTTTGTCAATGTTCAATATCTACATCCTTGCTCTTCCAGACGAAGAGGGCCCACAATAGTAGGGAGGTGTCCAGGACCGGTGATGTGGTGCCAGACCTGAGGCCACTCATGCAAGCTGAAGAAGAGGTGCTGGAGCTAGCTGGGAGCCAGGGAGCATGTGCTGTTTTGGTTGTGAAGCTTGGGGTCCTGGGTGAACAGAATGATTATTACCGAACACAATGATTCCTAATTATATTGTATATGCAGATACTATGCTATCATCATTGCAATAGTTGTCCCATGAAACCTAAATTTCTGTTCTTCACATTGTATCTTGCAGGGCGACTCTCCGAGTCAGCCTTGGAGGCCCTGCAGATATTGCACACCTCTGAGGAAGAGACAACTTCAGAGTATGCACCATCCCATGACACTCCTGCATCTTCTACCACCGCAAATACACTCACCTGGGTAGGCAATCGATCGGAATTAGATTCTGGGACACAAGTTGGTGAGAGCACCACACACGCACCCAAGCAGCTGGCTGAGACTGAGACAGCCGAGGCCTCTGACAGTCAGAGATCTGTGGGTGTCCAGGCCCATACTGAGCCCCAGGCTGATGATGAGCCTGTGGTGTTGGCAGCACAGGGCATGATGGAGTTGTGGGAGAGGTAAGGCAACATCTGGTGGAGTTGCCAGAAGTCATGCGCAGTCTTGAGCGGACAGTGGGCAGTCCATCCACGCCAGGGCAGCTGCCCTGTCCCAGGCATGTGAGCGCATGGCTTCATCCATGGAGAGGTTGGCGACCCTCCTGGAGAGCCAGATTCCACTGATATGCGCAGACCTGCAAGCCCTCACCTCAACAATGAGCTTGACGCAGCAGTGGCAAAGTGAGAGAGAGACAGGGGCCTGGAGAGTGTTTCTGCTCCTGGTCCTTTTCCCGACAGCAGTGAGGAACTTACAAGCATGGAGAGGGAGGAGGGGAGGCTGCGCATCACATCTGGGGTCCCCCTTAGGGTAATTCTAATGTGGATACTGGCACCTCAGCCCCTTCGCCGTTGAGTCCAGCTCCAGCAGCCACGATGCATGAGGACTGTCCTGCACTGGTGCAGAAGGGCCTCAGGCAGCTGGGGCTCTCCAGGCCTCAGGCATGTAGAGGATGATCGCCAAAGTCAACCCAGGCCAAGGGGAGCCTGATCAGTGGCCTGCCTCCAATCCAGCTGCCAGTGTAGAGGTCACACCGCTAAGGAGCACTCGCAAACATATTAAAAAGACACCTTGACACATATGGATATTCACAGATGAGACGACTATGTCATATGCAATATCAGTAAATGTACTTTTCTGACAAGTGTAGCCTTTCCTGTGTGAATAACGCATGTGTCCATGTACCGATTATGTATCCTCCCAT
This sequence comes from Heterodontus francisci, assembly GCF_036365525.1. Taxonomy (NCBI): domain Eukaryota; kingdom Metazoa; phylum Chordata; class Chondrichthyes; order Heterodontiformes; family Heterodontidae; genus Heterodontus; species Heterodontus francisci. Next base: position 137,500,174 of record NC_090375.1, read on the forward strand.
TACATCAGTCGCCTGACAATACTGCCAATGTAAGGAATAGCAACATTGCCATTACAATATGCATGATGTGGCACTGCATGGATGCACTCACATTGGCAATGGTTCAGTTAGCTGCTGCCAGTCATGCTGGAGTGACAGATGCTACAGAGGCAGAAGACTCAAGACGAGATGCAGGACAGTGGTGTGTGGTGTGAGGAGCATATGCTGCACTTTAGGGATTGTGGAAGTGCTCAGTGATCAGGCTTTGTCTGGCATCCCTTGCTCGCCACTCGCCATGTCTGTCCTCCATCAGTGGTCTCCATGCTCCCATGCGTGGCTGCTGCTGGATGCCCTCTGTGTCCTCATTGTCCGAGGATGTCTCCTGCTCCCGTACTTCATCATCCTGCAAAGCCTCCCTCCTCTGTACTGCAATGTTCTGCAGAACGCAGCACACAACAACGATGCACCCAACCCTGTCTGATATATACTGTAGGGTTCCACCCAATCTATCAAGGCAACGGAAGCGCATCTTCAGCATGCCGATTGCCTGCTCGATGGTAGCTTCTGTGGAGCTGTGGCAGGCATTGTAGCACTCTTCTGCATTGCTGCTGGTGTTCCTCACCGGCGTTAGAAGCCATCTCAGCAACGGGTAGCCCTTGTCCCCAAGAATCCACCCCTGAATTTGAGCCAATGGAATGAACAGGAGCAGCACCTGGGAGTGGCGCAGGATGAAGGAGTCATGGCAGCTGCCTGGGATGTGGGCACACATTTGCAGGAAGTGCTTCCTGTGATTGCATACTAGCTGCACGTGGAGTGGGTAGAAGCCCTTACTTTTGAGGTATGTGGTTGGTTGTTCCATTGAAGGCCACATGCGTGCAGTCGATGACTCCTTGCGCCTGAGGGAATCCTGCAATGGCCCCAAATCCAATGTCCCTCTCAGCCTGACTCTCAAGGTCCATCCTGAAGTGCACATAGTCACCAGCCCTCTTCGACAAGACATTGGTGACATCCCTGATGCAGTGGTGTACAACTGATTGCGAAACCTTCAGCATGCCGATGGCCTGCTCGATGGTAGCTTCTGTGGAGCTGTGGCAGGCGTTGTAGCACTCTTCTGCATTGCTGCTGGTGTTCCTCACCGGCGTTAGAAACCATCTCAGTCCTGGAAAAGTGTGAAGTGATTCATTTTGGAAGGTCGAATTTGAATGCAGAATACAGGCTTAAAGACAGGATTCTTGGTAGTGTGGAGGAACAGAGGGATCTTGGGGTCCATGTCCATAGATCGCTCAAAGTTGCCACCCAAGTTGATAGGGCTGTTAAGAAGGCGTATGGTGTGTTGACTTTCATTAACAGAGGGATTGAGTTTAAGAGCCGCGAGGTTATGCTGCAGCTCTATAAGGCCCTGGTTCGACCACACTTGGAATATTGTGTTCAGTTCTGGTCGCCTCATTATAGGAAGGATGTGGAAGCTTTAGAGAGGGTGCAGAGGAAATTTACCAGGATGCTGCCTGGACTGGAGGGCATGTCTTACGAAAAAAGATTGAGGGAGCTAGGGCTTTTCTCATTGGAGCGAAGAAGGATGAGGGGTGTCTTGATAGAGGGGTACAAGATGATGAGAGGCATGGATAGAGTGGATAGCCAGAGACTTTTTCCCAGGGCAGAAAGGGCTATCACCAGGGGGCAAAATTTTAAGGTGATTGGAGGAAGGTTTCAGGGAGATACACAGAGGGTGGTGGGTGCGTGGAATGCGCTGCCAGCGGTGGTAGTAGAAGCAGATACATTAGGGACATTTAAGCGACTCTGGATAGGTACATGGATGATAGTAGAATGAAGGGTAGGTAGTTAGTTTGATCTTAGAGTAGGTTAAAGGTTCGGCACAACATCGTGGACCGAAGGGCCTGTACTGTGCTGTACTGTTCTATGTTCTATGTTCTATTAAGTCACCAGTGGACCCCTGGAATGATGCGGAGGTGTAGCAGTTTAGGGCCGCTGTCACTTTGAGCGCAACAGGCTTAGGGTGACCACCAAAGCCCAGTGGCTGCTGTTCATTATTCAGCAGTGTGCAGAGATGTGTCACCACCTCTGGGCGGCACAGTGGCGCAGTGGTTAGCACTGCAGCCTCACAGCTCCAGCGACCCGGGTTCGATTCTGGGTACTGCCTGTGCGGAGTTTGCAAGTTCTCCCTGTGTCTGCGTGGGTTTCCTCCGGGTGCTCCGGTTTCCTCCCACATGCCAAAGACTTGCAGGTTGATAGGTTAATTGGCCATCATAAATTGCCCCTAGTATAGGTAGGTGGTAGGGAAATATAAAGGGACCGGTGGGGATGTTATTGGAATGTGGGATTCGTGTAGGATTAGTATAAATGGTTGGTTGATGGTCGGCACAGACTCGGTGGGCCGAAGGGCCTGTTTCAGTGCTGTATCTCTAAACTAAACCTTTCTGGACATCCGCAGTCGTCTCTGACACTGGCAGTCCGACATCTGCAGGTACGTCATCCAGGTCCGATACACCCGTTGGTATCTCTGGGCTACAATAAGCCTTGGTGGCTGCGTTTGGGGGTGTCCACATAGGCTGCGCCTGCCTCTTGGTTATGCCTCACCACGGCACGAGGATCCAGAAAGATAGGGTGGACCATCCCCATCTCTATGATCGAGCTCAACTTGGTTCCTTCACAAGGTCAATGGCACCTATCTGGGCAAAGAGTTACATAAATTCATACTGCAACTGTGTTCCGGCATTAGCTGTATGATATAGCATTGCCAGTCTTAGCTTCAAATAAGAGTGAACCAGCCTGACCACTGTAATATCATTCCAGGATGCCTGTATTGGAGCGTCGACAACAGAAGCTTATAACATTCTACATTTGTGCCCTCCACCCCACATAAAAGGGCTCATCCACTTCCAATGCAGGTTGAGCCCCCTACCGTGCACCCCCCCAACCCCGATTCATGGCCACAGAGTGACCCCCTTTATGGAACAACAGTATGGAGTGCCCCTGCCTTCATGAATGCAGAGTTCAGAACCCCTTCCTCGGAAGGGTCACTGACCCGAAACGTTAACTCTGCTTCTCTTTCCACAGATGCTGCCAGACCTGCTGAGTGAATCCAGCATTTCTTGTTTTTGTTGAAGCAAATTAACTTGCTTTTGCAAAGAACAGGGGAGCAGGACAGTACCTTCACAGGCTCTGAGGACTCTGTCGTTGATGGGGCTGGGTTTTCTGGGAGGTGAATGTGAAGGCACGTTAGTGTTGCATGTCCAGCTGAAGATCCTAAACTGATGGTTGAATTACACTGGGATGCATAATAATATATGCAGAGAGGCTGTTTGCATATATAAAATCGGGTATCATCCGTCAAGTGGTGGGGGGGGGGGGGGGTGGAGCCTTCAAGGAGCCTCCCCGCTGTCTGGAAGATCGGGCCCAGCAATCCTGGTGTTGGGCTCCATGACGGGCTGCTGCCTCAGCGATCTTCCATTCCCCCCTGCCCCCACCACGGAGCCCGATGTCAGGAGCTCAACTAAATTCAGCCCTTTATAAGAAGCCATTTTCTGTCTTTTTTTCTTCCTAATTTCGAAACAATACATTATACATGTGTATAGATTTCTTTTAATCCATTAATAATATGTTTAAATGCTCATTTCTTTAAATATAGTTTGTGGCTCTTTAAACATTTGATAATGTTTGCGAATCATGACATTTTAAACATAAATTAATTTATCAATATTTCCACTGGCACACACCTAGCTCAATGAACATTTTAATGCCACTTCACTGAAATATAAACCAGCCTTCTCTTTCTATAAAATTAGCAATATGATTATTTTGCAATATTTACTTAATATATTCCATTTTCATCAAATATTTTATCAGAGAACTGACATGTAATAACATCATTTGTGGTTACAGAATTAAATGTAGTACTAAGGCTTAATTTCATCTCCAATCTTACCAATTATCTGCATTTTAATTCTGAAAGGAAATATTTCCTCCAAATTGTCAAAATGAGATTTTCTTGAACTACAAGTAAAAGTGAATAATTTGTTGGAAACTATTAATGACATAATTTCCACACATATAATTTGTGCAGATTCACAGTGATAAATTAAAGTGACTTTTAGTAGCAATAACTCAAAGAGTTGACATTTTAAAGTTGAATAATGGAAAACTCAAGGGGCAAAATTTGATTGCCTTCGTGTTATTGATAAATAACCTGGCCCTGTAAAGTGCAGAGTTAACAGAATTTAGTGACATGCGAACAAAGCTCTATATTTTAACACCCTTATTAGCAGCTGCTTCCTTATTTGTCATACCACTAAGAGTATTCTGGGCACAGGTAAATCTCTTTTAATGTGGCGGAATAAGGGCAATCAGTAGAAATTTGTATTTTTTTGTTTATCTCTTGGGTACAATTAAACAATTTCCCTATTTCGGTGCACAGGCTACTTCTGGCCGAGCTTGAATCTGCAAACGTGGGCTTAATGGAAGGAATGTTGACAAAAACAGGTACAAGCAGCCTTTCAACAGTTGCACCAAGGATTTAAAGGAAACAGTTCACACAGGCAACAAACATGGTCTGAGTCTTTCCTGTTAGCGTTCCTAAAACTTGTATGGACAGAAAGAAATGCCTGGCAAAAGCCAATGGAGGTCAAAGCAAATATGGTGACAGGAAGCAAAGTCTGTGCATAACGCAAACAGTGGTGCAGTATCCCAAAGTAGCTGTTTGATGGCTGGAAACATGGAGGCACTGCTGCAGTAAATGGGTTCAAGGACGGTTGTCCTGGGCAGTGTCTTAAGGTACCTCAAAGACATCTGGCTTAATATTGTGAACAGAACTGCATCACACATGGAGCTTCCTTTAGACGCAATTGAAATAAACTTCCAAAGCAAGTAACAAAATTCCTGCTGGAAAAGCTGAAAAATTTCACCTTCAATCAATTAAATTAATCTGTGATCTCCAATGACGCACCCTCACACTTTGCACAATTGGAGAATAGTACTGTGAATTTTGCCAGCTACAAAATAGAGCTAAATAGAATTAGGCAAGAATTAGATCGAAGTCCTAATTTCCCAATCTGTGGTGATGAGACCTATGAAGTGGATTGGAAACCTACTTATTGCATGTTTTATATTTGGCATTTTTTAAGCTTGTGTCACTCGAGTCTAATTCAACTATATCATAGAACTAAAAGAAATAATATGGGCATCATGGCACTCAGAATTGCCCTTAACATCAGTATCAGTAGGTGTTTACTAATTTGTAGTGCTGTTACAGGTCCCACAATTCAACTATGATTATATAATCTCTATTTTCCATTGTGTGTGTTAAAGAGTAAGTCAACTGTGGCTGAAGAGTCCTGTTTATTACACAATAAGAAGACAGGGTAATTATTGAGATCATGTCTGCTCTGTCAGCACCAGGTCCAACATTGCAAGAAAACCTAAGGCATTAAATAAGAGCAGCTGGAAGAAAAATGAATCACCACATAATAATGGTACAGGGCTGGGTAATTTACTTTTACAAAATAAAAGATTTCAGTTGTCTATGATAATATTTTATTTGTTAAAAACAAGTTACACAAAGGGAAGGAAAACCTGCAATACTCAATATACAGATATTGGGACCAGGTATTTTCGGAAGAATATGCTTTTCCTACTTTAATCAAACCATATAATGAAGTTTGCTTGTAAGAGCTGCAGGTTATCATGCCTAATATGATTGTTTCCACAGCAACGGCATAAATAGCTAAACATGTATTTGTTTACAGCCGCTTACATCAGCAAAACTGTAGATAATAGATTGCAGCAAAGTGAATTTTCCACCGTTTATTTGTCAATGAATTATGGTATGCCATAAAATATGAGCAATAGCTCAGCGGGTGCAGACATAATTACTTTATAATTATGCACCAGCAGTAAAAACTGTGTGTATAATTGCTTTCATTTCATACTATGTAATTATACTGAGCATTAACAGACTGGACAACAGAACAATTAATACCTTGTCCAAGTGGTCATTTTTCATTGTGAGATAAGGCAAGGAGGGCTGTTTGATATTTGATCCTGGGATATTGCCACTGAGAGCAGTCGTGTTCTCACCTGAAGTCCACACATGCACCGATTCCAGCTGGAATCACTGGATACTAAGCACCTTTCTCCCTAACCCTGGGTGAGATCAGCAAACTGAACATAGATGAGGAATTGAACCTAGACCCTTCCTGGTCTGTATGGCTGTGTATCTTCTTTTAGTCCACTCTGTGACTTGTACATCCAGCAACCAATCTCTAAACAATCTCCAATCCAAACAACTGAGAAATGTATCTAGTAGAGTTTCTGCTTTCCAGATATGCAGTGTATGTTCTGTTTCCACAAATCATTTACCAAAATTCAGCTCTGCAAAAGCCAAGGCTTAAGCACCCATGGCAATTTTCAACTACTGGGAAATTTGAAGATTAAGGACAATTTGATAATGGTGTACAAAATTATGAAGTGTTTTGATAGAGTAGATAGGGAGAAATTATTTCCATTGGCAGGAGGGGTGAGGACACAGATTTACAATAAAAGTAAAATAAAAAAGCCGGCGGAAAGAGTTGAGGAGAATTTTTTTTAACTCAGCAAGTTGTTATGATCAGAAATGCACTGCCTAAAAGGGTGGTGGAAGCATATTCAGAGGTACCTTTCAATAGGGAATTGGATATATATTTAAAAAGGGAACATTTGTGGAGCTATGATGGAAGAGCAGGAGAGTGGGACTAATTGGAACTCATTTAGAGAGCGGGCACAGGTACGATGCACACTTCACTGTATGGTACAATACCACACCATGGGCTGGATATTATTCTCCTCCCAACAGTGGGTTTTGTGAGTGGGGGACAGAGAATCGGAGTGGCAGAAGCCACTATGGAACCCGAAGCCGGAATTGTCGGTTCTGATTCTCCCAGGGGGATAGGCCAACGGCAGCCTTCCTGCCCAGAGGTCAATTGGGGTTCTTAAGTGGCCTATTAACAGCCACATAAGGGCCTTTTCCTGCTGCCGCTCATACGATCCCAGTGGCGGAGGGAGGGGGGGGGTGGTGGGTGGTGGCCACCGCCATGCAGAGAGATGCCTTGGAAAATGAAGTGCCCTCCCTGCAGGCTTGTGGAGGGGGTGGGGGGTGCCCTCAATAGGAACCAATTCACCCCTCATGACTCCCCTCCCCCTGGACCAAATGCCCACCCCCTCACCGGGGCCATCTGGACTGAATTTCTGAATGTGATATTAATCACAGAAATCTATAGCTGAAAATATTGTCTTACTTCTATGCACCTTAAGTTAAAGTTTGTTTTAAAGATGACTTTACTGACAAAATGATAGTAAATAAAGTCAAAAATGTGATAATTCAGTTAAGTATGCTTTAATTTCATTTTTTTATTGATGCATAAATTCAACACATGCATTTTATTGATTATAGATGCACATTATGCACTTTAACCAGAGACACCTGGCAATTTGCCAAGTATTTGGTTTAGAAATGTCAAATTTTTGTCTTGCATCTTCCAATAGATTTTATTTCAGGCATTTTTTTAAAAAAGACTCTTCAGGTAAAAAATGTTACAGACCCCTGGCCTATGTCTGAAACTCTGGAATTCCCTCCCTACGCCTCGCTACCTCTCTACCTCACTTTCTTTAAGACACTCCTGAAAACCTACTTCTTTAACCAAGCTTTTGGCCATCTGTCCTAGTAGTTCCTTATGTGGTTTGCTGTCATATTTTGATTTATAATTTCCATGTGCAGCACCTTGGGATATTTTATTATGTTAAAGGCACTATATAAGTACAAGTTACTGTTTTTGAAAATAGGAGGGTCTAGAGTTAAAGTCAGAGGTTGTGTGATGGGATAAAGTTGATGTCGGTAGGGTGAAATTGGCATGGAGTATTGACAAATTGCTGTCCAGATGTGGTGATAGGTAGGTGTAGTGAGCAAGTGATGGCTAGAAGCTATTTAAAGGGTAGACAATTGGAGGATGCATTATTAGGGTATTTTCATGGGGATGAAGATTCAGGAGGTGTACAAAATCAGATGTGAGGCAGAAAGAACGGTGGAGAAATTGGAAGTCACTATAAATCCAGAAGCAGCAAAGAAATGTACTTCAGTCCAGATGAGTGAATGTCTGGCCAGGAACAATCTGTAGCTGAAGCTGAACAAACAATAGATCCAGTAGGTCACTCACAGGCTCATTAGCAAACAGCGGTGGTGGGGCAGGGTTGTCAGCTGATGAAAATTACCTTATAATTTAAGCAACAGAGCAGCAGGCCAGAGATACAGAAGCTGAGTCTTACAGTGTAGTCACATATGGGCGTGTAGTCTTGATGTCCAGAGAAGTCGAGGAATTTGGAAGCCAAATTTGAGAAAAGCTTTCTTGAGGAAAGCTGAGGGTAGGCGTAGTTGGGGGAGTGAGCAGACTTTACATTTTTGCTCAAGCTAAATGAACCAAAGCAAAGCCCTACACATATATCAAAGGCTTCTAATGCTTACATGCTTCTAGAAGGTATTACAGTTTAATTCCCAGAAAGCACAAAATCATAAATGTATTTAAAGATTATCTTTCAAATGCACTTTAAAGAGAATATGTAATGAATAACATTAAACATCTTTCTTCATAACTATCAGTCATTTATCATTGTGATTTCTTATGAGTTTTCTGCTTACACACACTTGTGAAGATGTCACAAGCAGCAGGGCCTCGGAGTGGTATCTCTGATGGCAACTTAATTTAAATATTTAAATAAACTTTAATGAATACATAATGACTTACCTCGTCATGATGGCTGTCCCACGACGATATTCCAGCCGATTGCCAGATCTCCCGTCATTGGGGGTGGGCGTTCTGCCCCCTCCATGTAAATGAGCCGCTGCACTAAATATCGCAGCAGCTCAGTGGTACATATCTCGTGCGTGTGCCGCGCCATTTTTGAAGCTCGCCACAGCTGTAAAAATTCACCCCCGGTGTTATGAACACTGGACTTTGTGCTGTGGTTATGTTTTAAAAACTGTGATCTTTAATGCAATGTAAAATTCTGCCCAGAGACAAGCCGGAGGCCTTGTTTACCATGAGAACAGGGAACCCAGATCAAAGTCCCTTTTGAAAGTACAATGCAAAGTGTAACACCTAAAGGACAATGAGTTTCACTCTCCCAGACTCACAGATTGTCAACAGGGAGCCAGTGGCTCTAAAAATGCAGATTCAAGTTGCAATTTTTAATAGCTGGAAACAAAGGAAGGCCCAAGTGGTTTCGCTATGGTCAAACTTATGGTCTCTGAGGGTTGTAAAAGGCAAATGACTATTGACTTTTGAGCTGGATAAATTCAAAAGGCTTTCTGAGGTCTGGATGCTGATTGGAAGAAAGGAAGACCAGGAGAGCTGCGATGCCTAAAAAAAGAGAAAGTGGGAGAAACAGCTACTCTCAGATACAGCAAAAGGCTGTTAAGATTTGAACCCAGTTTGAAAGTCAAGGTTTATGGAGGAGAAAAGACCAACGGGGTCACCAGAGATTGCCTTATTGACAGAAGACCTGTCGAATGTGCTTGGAAGAAGTAAGCAAAGAAGAAGTGGGCTTTAAGAACACTGGGAGATCCAACTTATTGCAACTGGAAGCAGCTTGGGACTTTTAACTGCAAGGATACCTTTTTGAATGAGAACACTGTGTAAAGTATAAATGCGGTGTGGGATTTTTGAGCGTGTTAATAAGTTAATGGGAAATACCTTTTTTTGTAATTTTGTGTATCAGTTACCTACCAAATACTGTTTGGTTAACATTGAATTTTAGTTTCATTGTTAGCGTAAAAGTCTTAAAAACGTGAAATTTGTCATGTGATCCTTTAATAGGTCTGGGGCGTTTATATCTCTTGTATAAAGTTAACAGTCTCTATTGAGGTCCTAACACTATGGATGAAATTTTCCGGGCACTTTATGGATGGGCTTGGATGCTGGGGATGAGGCGAAATATCAGGATGGAAGATATAGGAGCAGAAGCCTGCGTCTTCACATTGCTGCTGGATATCCCCAATGGCGGCCGACATGACGGGAGGACATCGTGCATGAAGGTGGCAGGAAGATAATTTAGCTAATTAATTGGCCAATTGATAGCAATTTTGAGGATTTTTTTTTTATTTTAATAAAAGCGCATGGGAACCACAGGCTTCGGAGCCTCACCCAGTAAAGGAGTCAGCAAGCCAGAGGTTGCTCAGTGCTGGCTTCATTCGGCAGCCATCAGGAGCCAGCCTGGTGTGATGGGGAGGGTGGATCTGCATGGGCAATGGCAAATGGAGGGAAGAGGGGGGCAAAGGTGCCAGCTCTGTGGGGACGTGTTGCCAAAGTCCCCTCTGGATATTGGCACTTGAGCACAAGAAACGGGGGCAGTGGATGTGGGGTGGGGGTGTGGGGTGCTCATGTTTGGATAAGAGGTCTTGGAAACTGAGAGAGGCCACTTTCCAAGGGTGTCATTCACCCAGGCTTCAGGTCCCCTGGTGAGGAGAAGGAGTAGCAGAGAGGGAGGGAGATCCAGCCACAGGCAGCAGGAGATTAGCAACCTCAGAGCCAACAGGAGGGCCTGCCTAAGGGTGGGGATGCAGGAGAAAGGCGCAGAGGGACATGCAACCAGCCTTGTTGTGCAAAGGAGGCTACCCTCTAGAGAGGATGTATCATTAGAGGCTCAGCTACCTTCAAATGTCAGAGCTGCAGTGTCTGCGAAGACTACACTTCTCCAGGTAGACGGTCACTGATCTGTGTGCCATGATAGAGGACAAGCTGAGCCATATGGGAGGTTGCCACCCAATTCCAGTGGCATTGAAGGTCACTGTGGCACTGAACTGTGCCCCTGGATCTTGCCAGGGATTCATTGGAGATATGTCTTGGATCTTGCACTCCACAGTGCATCGATGCATCGAAGTGATGATAGATGCCCTGCTCAAGAGGACCAGCAAAAATGTTCATTTCTGCACTGATTCAGACAGTCAAGCTGAGAGAGCCATTGGGTTCGGAGCCATCACTGGATTCCCTCAGGTACAGGGTGTGATCGACTGCACGCATATGGCCATTAAGGCTCCCACAGACCAACCAGTGATCTTCATCAACAGGAAGGGCTTCCAGTCACTGAATGTACATGGTCTGTGACCACTGCAGACAGATCCTTCAGGTGTGTGCACGTTTCACAGTAAGCAGCTATGATGCCTACATACTTTGACAATCCCAGGTGCCATACCTTTCTGATCCCCCGTCTGAGCCTTCAGGGATGGATACTCAGACACAAAGGTTACCCACTAAAGACATGGCTATTAATGTCTATGAAGATCCAACACATGGACACAGAGGAGAGGTACAACACGTCCTATGGAGCAACCTGACTGACCATTGAGTAGGCCATAGAGCTTCTGAAGATCTGACTCATGTGCCTTATTTGATCCGGTGGAGCCCTTCAGTATGCCCCAGCTAGGGTCTCGTGTATTGTGATGGTCTGCTGTGCACTGCATAATCTGGTGCTGCAGAGGAGGGGAGGCATTGAATAATGAGTATCTCGTGGATCGCAATGCCTTCTCCGATGTTGAGGATGAGGAGGAGTCTGCTGACCAGGCAATGCATGATGAAGGACTCCAGGGAGCACAGGAAAAGCACAATGAGATACATGCAAGAGAGCCTCAGGACACTCTAATACACAGACATTTAATATGAACCTTACTACCTGTTGGTTCCACACCAATAAAGTATCACCTTTCTGCAGTCCTGCTTTCGCCTCCTTCATTTACCATTACAGCATCCTGCACCCAGTTGTATATCGCGTAGCAGCAAGGCTGTAGTGTTGACCACATACGGCATGGTCCCTCGCCACCAGCGCCTTGAGGGAGACAGGGTACAACTGAAGTCCCAAAGGGCAGCAGAAAATTGAAGGAGATGTAGCACCAATACATTAATCCTTTATTTAATGCAACAAGAAATGTGAGGCTTCACAGTTTGACACTGTATTCACCTGGAACCTTAAGTGCAGCTAGGTGCTCTTCTTAAATTTCTTACCTGTGCTCCTCTGTGGTCTTTCCTCCTGCACTTGCAGCTGAGGTGGAGGCAGGCTGCTGAGTGCATTGCCTCATGGCTTGCGATGACCTGGCTAGTCATCCTCTGGCTGCCTGAGACCTGGAGGGCCCGACATGCTGAGGGGCTCCTGCACAGGTACAGGATACTCCTCCGTCATCGCAGCTACTTGAGGTGCTGATGTCACTGGCAGAGGGGCTGAGCAGCCACTGTCAACACCAGCAGCATCCTGGGAGGAGCACCCAGATGCAGAAGGCAGCTGCTCCTCTTTCCTTGCAAGGTAAACTTATATTTCCCTGCTGATCTGAGAAGTGCAAAGACCTGGCGGAGACTCTAGGTGCCTCGACCCATCTCACCCAGTCATGGCTGCACAGAGCTCCTGGATGATGTAATGGCATGCAAGTATGCATGCATCTCCAGCATCCATTGAGTGGTTCGCTGGATCTGGATCTCCATGAGGGTTGCTAATCTCTCAATGGAGGAAACCAATCGTGCACCTGTCAGAGACATGGCAGTACTCATGGTCTGGATGGACTCCTTCATCATCAGCGTTTGGATCCATATAGCCTCTGGAAGCTCTACCAGATGTTCCATTAAGTCACGCTGCAGCTCAGCAATTGCATTTTTGCTGACAACTCCAGATGCATGTCATCAGCCTGGGGCTCAGCATCACCTTGGCTTCTACAGTCCTCTTACTGTCAGTGGCCTTGGGTTTTGCAGCCTCTGTCAGCTGCTTGGACGCTTTTGTGCTGCTCTCCTGAATCTAAGTGCAGACATATATGTGAGAGCATCTGCGCTGGTGGAATGATGTGACACTGCACTCACTGAGGCTTCCTCCTCCTCCTGAGCGGCGGACAGATGTATCCCAGTCGCTCCAGCTCTCTGTTCTTCGGCCTGATCTGAATAAGTGCAGATTGAAGGGTTTTGAGCTTCCCTTTGCGTCCTTCCTAGAGTGGAGCTCTGTGTGTTCAATGGTGGACTTTTTTTTATTCGTTAGTGGGACGTGGGTGTCCCTGGCTAGGTCACATTGATTGCCTATCCCTATTTGCCCTTGACATGGTGATGGTGAGCTGATATGAGCACTATGCTTCCTGTGTGCCAGAGGCTCCCTTGTGCCTCTGCACTCAGCCACTAATTCTCTTGGGTCTGGACTCCTGTCTTGTCCTCTGCGATGGAGAGGTTGCCATGCTGCCCTGCCAGTTCTAATGCCTCCTCCTCCTCCTCCATAGATTAGATTAGATTAGAGATACAGCACTGAAACAGGCCCTTCGGCCCACCGAGTCTGTGCCGACCATCAACCACCCATTTATACTAATCCTACACTAATCCCATATTCCTACCAAACATCCCCACCTGTCCCTATACTTCCCTACCACCTACCTATACTAGTGACAATTTATAATGGCCAATTTACCTATCAACCTGCAAGTCTTTTGGCTTGTGGGAGGAAACCGGAGCACCCGGAGAAAACCCACGCAGACACAGGGAGAACTTGCAAACTCCACACAGGCAGTACCCAGAATCGAACCCGGGTCCCTGGAGCTGTGAGGCTGCAGTGCTAACCACTGCGCCACTGTGCCGCCCTAGGGGTTAGGATGGCCAGGAATAGGACTCCTCCACCAGTTTTTACCTGTTCCTTTAAGTTATGGGCTGTCTGCCCCTGCAAGCAGAAAGATGAATACTGTTCATCGCTGCATGAAGGCAAGCACACTGGCCATGCTGGTGGCAGCCCATCAATCCATAATGGGAACACACGAATGCCTTGTGCATCCAGCCACTTTTGAGAGACCTTGTGGGGGTCAGCAATCACAGATGGGCGCTTCTCACCAAAATGCAGCCATACCTCTGACAGGATATGCTGCTGCCTGACCGCATTGCCACTGAATCACTCCCTCTCCACCAAACTCACCCTCTTGCATTCCACATGCAAGCCCCAAAGGGAGAAAAGATATGGAGTACTCACCTTGGCAGAGCAAATAAGGTCATTGTCACGCTTGCAGCACTGGATCCATGTTCTGGGGTGACCCCCTGGCTGCTGACCTCCTCTGCAATCTACATCCAGGCTTGCTTGGTGAGTCACGCCAGTCTCAGCCTCCTGTCCCTGGAGAAGAGGACCTCCCACCTTACCCTTGAAGCCTGGAAGAGAGCCTGCAGGGAGTCATCGCAGAAATGTGGGGTCACCCGGAGCCTTCCTTCTCTTATTCTCGCTGCCGCTTTCCTTTTCGTAAGGTTACAGGCAATCCCATTACATGTAGTGCTGGCAGCCCTTTAAATATGGTGCCAGCACCTACTGCGGTATAACCTGACACCACCTCCGCCACCTCTCAGCTCATCTCCGCTCCCTCAGTGGTCGGCCCCCGTACTTCCCAACTGTCAATTGGCCAGCCACCAGAAGATGGTGTGTGGCCAGATGATTCCCGCCCGAGGGGAAGTGGCTTCCTCTTCCAGTCCCGACATAAAGACCATCTATCTAGCTGCTAAATTCAACCCTACCTGTATTGCAATTCTCAGTATGGTCTGGAACTTAGATAAGCAATACTTGAAGAAACTAGTATTCATTGACAAAGGTTTCAACTCATTTAGTAACAGATTTATGAATGTGGTCATTGTGCTATGAGTTTCATACATTCAGAATAAGTAATGATTAATTATGGATTTCCTGTCAAGGACTGAAAAGACCTGGATCTTTGTCCAGCCTTTCAGGATCTTGATTACCACAGTGTTTTCAATATTACTGCACAAGGCTTTGGTGTTATGAAGTGTCTTTTATTTATTGTGTGATGGATTGTTTCTTTAATTAACTTTCATGCTATCAAAGGAAATGATGCCTGATTTAATATTCCAAGATGACATTTGAGCATTTGTTACAGAACAGTATTTAAAATCTCCCAGAAATGCAGCATTGTTAAAACACTATCCTTAATGTAAGGCTCCTCGACAGCTCATTGATTGAGGTTGTCTTCTGCAAATCATCTCTGGATGAGTTTCTGGATACAAACGATCACCTCAGGCAGCAGAGAGCATAACATAAGAGAGGAACAGTAGACATTTACTATATTCTTGCTAATGGACTATTCCTCCCTATAGCCTGACATTGTTCTTGTATTAGAAAAGTCTGTTCGCATCATAACTAATGAACTGTTCACTTCAAAACACAATTCCTACAGTGGATTAAAAGCTTGGCTGCCTGGTGGGAATGGGGTGGTTGGGTGCTTTTCACTGCATTGCCGACATATTTGCCATTTTCGCTGCCAGGTTTGAAATTGCTTGGGCCTCATGTCAGTGTCATCGTGGCCGCTTCCTGCTGCCACGAACCCCCACACCAATCAGCTTGGTGACACCACTTAAGTTTCCTTTTAAAATCGGGGCAAACCTGATACTATGATTTTATTAGTGGCAACAACATATGACAGCCAATCACAAGTGCAGTAATGCACCAATAACACTTCTTAAGCAACTAACAAACAATCTATTTGTATAAATATTCTAAAGGTTTATAAATTCAATCAATTTGCAATTTTATGTGCATGATGGTTCAAAGGCCTACACATTCTGTTAACCTCTGAAGAAACTTGAGCAGATTTTTGTTCAGTAAAAATAATTCCCAAAACATGCAATCAAGGAACTCAACATGGCAATCTGTCAATCAAAAAGTGACATCAGTCTCAACAACTCTGAGGACCTGGCTCAAAGTCTGGAAGGGAACAACCCAAATGTACAGCATGTAAGGTAAAGTACAGCACAAGACATGCATATGAACATTGTTACGCCAATGTATTTTGTTGAATGATAATTTTCTTTAATCCACTGACTGCAGATCTGAATTTATATTTTGTTTTAGCCAGCAAAGTCATCCTTTCAGCTTAAGTTGGCTACCTAATTTGCAACACTGTATCCTACACTGCAATGCTTGTGAGGAAAGAAACAAAATGTCTGTGCATTTCCCAGCAAGAACCAAGACCCAGGAAGTTTAAAGGAACTACCTGTTCTCTCAGCAAGCAGAGAAATACAGCTAACTGCTATGTTTGAATGACTGAGTGACTGTTATGTGACAAGTCCTTCCTCATCTGTGGTTTTAAGCTGGTGTTTTCTCTGCAGCAGAGGAGAAGCAACTGGGCTGTGACATGAGCAGATCCTAAGTGGGCGGGTCTCTCTCGCTCTCTTCATTCCAGCTTGAAAGCTTTCAAATCCTGCTTGTTGACTGACCACCTTTGCACACTCCGGTTACAATCAGAAACCCCATACGAGGAAATCATCCATAAAATTACCTCCAAAAGTCATCTACCTCTTCAAACTAAAAGGCTCAGGACCACTGAAGTCAGCCAGAAGCCAGCCGAATCATCAAAATCCACTGACACTATACCTTTTTGTTATAGGCTCTTACTCAATGAATCTACCTTTCCCCACTCTGTAAGCTATTTGTGTGTGTGTAAACCTCCAGAGTGTGAAAAAGAGTGAAGGTTGGCACCTTGTTTATTATTTTATTAGTTCTGTTTAGGTACAATAAATTTAACATGCTTATTAACTCAAGAAAACCTATCTCATTGGTTCTTGTTATGATCATAGTAAGTAATCAAACACCTATTGAATTGGCCTGTACATCCACTTTAAGAAAGAATTAAACCTGTTGTGGTTGAACAAGGAAAGGGAAAACATGGAACCCCTTCAACCCCTCCTCACTTGACCGTAACAACATGAAAGAAACTTGTAGTTTGCAAAGTTATTTTCAGAAGTTCTGTACTGACACAGAGACTATTAACAAGGATGTAGGAAGTAAGGTATTAGAGAGCTGAAATGGCAGGGCTGTGCTGCCAAGACCATGGGTCAGAGATATATCTATAATAATGCAGCTTCAGCTCTGTTACTCTTGCTTGTGCACAGCGAGATTCTGTGCCTTACAATTTCAGGCTTTAAGAGTGAAGTATCACCGTTATACAGATTACATTTTGTATGTCATGATGGAGAAGAGAATATCCTGAAGGAAGTAACTTCCCTGGTTAAAATCATTGCATTTCACATCCCATTTTGTAAGATAAAACCTTGACATAACAAGAAGCCACAATGTGAAATAAGTCAAGGATGCCTCCCTCACCGCCTGACATGAAACAACCCACTCTATATAAGAAAACTATAGAAGATGCAGGTCATTGATTTAGAAAGGAAAGTCTGGAAGACACTGAGACTATGGGGATTGAAGGGGTCAGCATAAGAACTCATATAGACTACACAACCTCAGGGTCCATGTGTATGCTGGTGACACCCAGCTCTACCTCACCACTTCTCTTTTTCTTCCACAGCCTCTGAGTTGTCATCCTGCTTGTCCAACATCCAGTAGTAGATGAGCCTCAATGTCAAAATGGTGCTATGAAGCACATTGGAATGTTTTACTGTGTTAAAAGCACTATGTAAATGCAAGTTGCTGCATTTGCTGTTGTATATGCTATGGGTTGCTAAATATTTTAAATCACTGTATCCCTAAATACTAGTTGAACATATGATAATCAGGCAATGCCCATAATGGTAAGTGTGCTTTTATACACCTCATATTTCATCTGCTTTCTTCACAAAGGTATCCAAATAGCCCAATGAATCAACAGCTATGCCTAAAGAACATAACTCAGCTTAGCATCGCCATCATCACCTAAAGGTGGTACCAGCATATATACATTAAATATGGGAGCAGAACTACATTGTGGAATTACTTCTCTCCATGCACAGTATATTTAAAGATGGCCAGGGTATGTGGAGGAGTTCAAAAACCAGATATACACAGCCACATCCCACATGAATCACATCATGGTGCAAAGCTTGTATGCACTGCAGTCTGATAATCAGCCAGTTGCATTCACAGTGCTGACTTCACATTTACATGTCAACAGCATAATAGAAGCATCTCTCAATAATTCTACAGAGGTATTCGGGTACACGCCAACTCCAAAACATTTCAACAGTCACAGACAACCACAATGGAGGAAATATAGCACCTCATAATTACTTAGTGTTTATCAGAAGGCTCTGCCTTCCTGAAATAGCATAACTATGAAATATTACATGACAGATGGTTAGAATTCATGTCAGCAAACATTCTATGTCTGCATGAGTAACTGGAGGTGCTCCTTCTGAAATCAATGGAACTACAGAAGAAAGCTTCTGGCAGTTTTACGGGTACATCAAGGATGGTTACTGATACCAGTCAGTAACCTACAGTCCATCCTTCAGCAATATCCCCTCAACTTAAGAAGCACTTACTCGTGGGTGATATTCACTATCTAAGGTTGTTTTCCTTAGAGCAGAGAAGGCTGAGGGGGGACCTGATTTAGGGGTACAAAAGTATGAGGGGCATTGATAGGATAGATAGGAAGAAATGTTTTCCCTTAGTTGAGGGGTCAATAACTGAGGGGCATAGATTTAAGGTAAGGGGCAGGAGGTTTAGAGGGGATTTGAGGAAACAAAATTCACCCAGAGGGTGTTGGAATCTGGATCATACTACCTGAAGCCAGCTTGTGTCACGCTCACGCAAGGAGAATTTATGAACTATATAATGAATTTATGAAACAAACCCAAAACAGACACTTTTCCTACAAAACAAAATGGAGTTGAGAGATCAGGTGACCTTATCCTGTACTGCTCATAAGCATGGAAATTGCAAGAACTGGTGAAGCCTTGGAGAAGGCATTAAATGTAAATGACCCATCCTGTGTTAATGGCTACTTCTGTTTAATGAATTAGGTTAACAATGGCATTCCAGACTTGGTGACTCCAAATTCAAACTTAAACTCAAGAGAATGGGTGTGAAAAACTCTCCTTTATCAAGATGGAATGAAGATGAATGACACCCAGACCCCATTGTCTAACAATGGCCTCACCATCAGACACCATTTATGACAACAATGAGAGAGAAAAGTCTAGCCACATGACAGAAACCAGGTTTCTGATAAGGAATTTTAATAAGAGACGTTCTGGGCAGACAAATCCAGAAGAGAAAGAGAGATCCATCGAAGAGACAGGACCCTGCCTAAGATTACCAGTTTTGAACTATATGTAGCGACTGGAGTTTGGCCTTGAACTCCTACTTGAGAAATCATACCAGGACTTTGCCAGTGACCTTTGGCTGGAATATAACATAAGCAGTCTACAGCAGCGCATCCGCCTTCTTAAATCTCCCAGTCTTTCTTCAGTGAACAAGGGAAAAGAATACAGGCCTACACCATTTCAAGTTTTTACCCCAGGGAAAAGTAAGATGGGTTCGGGCAGGAAGAGATAGTTCGGGCAAAGAGGAGATAGGTCGGGCACAGACAAAGTACGTTCCCTAGAAGGGGAAATGTAGGGTAAACAAATCCAGAGCTCGCTGGATGACAAACGAGGTAGAGATTAAGATAAAGAAGAAAAAGTGTGCTTACGACAGATGCCAGTTAGAAAACACTATTGAGAACTAGGCTGAATAGGGGAAGTGAAAAAGCAAATAAGAGAAGCAAAGAGAGAGCATGGAAAGAGACTCACAGCTAACATTAAAGGGAATCCCAAAGTTTTCTAAAAACATATAAATAGTAAAAGGGTGGTAAAAGGAGGAGTTGGGCCGATTAGGGACCATAAAGGACGGGGTATTGTGTACAAGAGTTGGCAGGTCATGTTACAGTTGTATAGGACTTTGGTTCGGCCACATTTGGAATACTGCGTGCAGTTCTGGTCGTCACATTACCAAAAGGATGTGGATGCTTTGGAGAGGGTGCAGAGGATGTTCACCAGGATGTTGCCTGGTATGGAGGGCGCTAGCTATGAAGAGAGGTTGAGTAGATTAGGATTATTTTCATTAGAAAGGCGGAGGTTGAGGGGGGACCTGATTGAGGTGTACAAAATCATGAGAGGTATAGACAGGGTGGATAGCAAGAAGCTTTTTCCCAGAGTGGGGGATTCAAATACTAGGGTCACGAGTTCAAAGTGAGAGGGGAAAAGTTTAGGGGGGATATGTGTGGAAAGTTCTTTGTGCAGGGGGTGGTGGGTGCCTGGAACACGTTGTCAGCGGAGGTGGTAGATGTGAACACGATAGCGTCTTTTAAGATGTATCTAGACAGATACATGAATGGGCAGGAAGCAGAGAGATACAGACCCTTAGAAAATAGGCGACATGTTTAGGTAGAGGATCTGGATCGGCGCAGGCTTGGAGGGCTGAAGGGCCTGTTCCTGTGCTGTAATTTTCTTTGTTCTTTGTTCTTTGTAATTTACGCATGGAGGAAGAGGGCATAACTGAGGTATTAGATTAATACTTTGCATTGGTCTTGTTAATACTGAGGCAGGAGGAGTGCATGTTAATTCAGTCCCACTTCTCCACAGGTCACAACATATATTAAAATTTTCCTACTTACTGAAACAGTCAATCAGATACTCTATTTGCCCCCAACCATTAATAAACAACTAAATAATCCATTTATCATACCCCAAGTCTTAACCAATAATGAAGTAAAATGTACATGTGAATTGAAATATTAAAGCCCTTTATTTTATCCTAGCCCTCACACACACACTCACATACACAACCGGTTAACTGGGATAAAAAAGTGATGTTTGTTTACAGCTGTTACAAAGAAATAAAAGGAATAAAAAATAACTTAGACTGCAGAGAAGATATGGAAGGAAGTCCTTTGTTCTGGTGAGGTGTCCCAAAGGTGAATAGGCAGATGCCACTAGGAATCTTTCTAGGTGATGTTGATGAACAGACTGGATAGGCTTTCAAGAAATGCACCGACAGAAGGCTTCACATAGGTCTTACATCAGTGTGCAGAAACAAAGGTTTCAGTTCTCACACATTCAACGGAAAGTTCTTTTAAAGGTGCAAGGCTTCTGCAAACATTTCGGATTTATTCAAATACAGGAGGCAACAGAACAACTTGATACAGGATTTGTTTTTCAAGAGCAGGGATTCTTCAAAAAGAGATAACAGTTGTCTAGATTTTCTTTTGTTCTCCTCGCAGGTCAATAAGCAAACTCCAACTGCTCGTTTTTAGCCAAATCAACCGCCTTTTTTTAACTGTTCAAAATGAATCTAACTGTGACAGTCATAAATTGTGGTCTGTCATTTCCTTGTAAACATCTGTCCCTTCAGGTTAGAACACAACCCCCTGCTGGGTTCTCTGCAAACATGTGCCTTCCAATAAAAACTTGTTCACTGGTTAATCTTCCGTTGACCTTCCTTTTAAAAAAATACCTAAAGTTCAGCAATATCCAGATAATTCAATGTCCAAAATTCAACTATAATTTTTTAAAACATATTTTACAAAGAAAAATAGAAGCACTCACTTAACAGTATTTACCAAGAAAGAAGATGCCACCCAGGCAAAGGTGAAAGAGGAGGTAATGCAGACATGATAAGGGTTTAAAATTGATAAGGAGGATACATTAGATAGGCTGTCTGTACTTAAAGTGGATAAAGCCCCAGGACCGGATGAGATGCATCCAAGGATTCTGAGGGCAGTGAGGATGGAAATTGCGGAGGCACTGGCCATAATTTTTCAGTCTTCCTTAGACTCAGGGATGGTGCCAGAGAACTGGAGAATTGGAAAAGTTACACCCTTGTTCAAAAAAGGGTGAAAAGAAAAGCCCAGCAACTATAGGCCAGTCAGTTTAACTTCAGTGGTGGGGAAACTTCTAGAAAGAATAATTCGGGACAAAATTAATAGTCATTTGGACAAATGCAGGTTAATTAAAAAAAGCCAGCATGGATTTCTTACTGGAAAATCATGTTTGACTAAATTGCTGCAGTTTTTTGAGGGGGTAACAGAAATGGTTGATGAGTGCAATGCAGTTGATGTGATGTACATGGACTTTCAAAAGGCGTTTGATACAATGCCACACAACAGACCTGTGAGCAAACTTGTAGCTCATGGAATAAAAGGGATGGTAGCAACATGGATACGGAATTGGCTGAGTGAAAGGAAACAAAGAGTAGAGGTTAATGGATGTTTTTCAGGCTGGTGGAAGTTTTGTAGTGGAGTTCCCCAGGGATCAGTGTTGGGACCCTTGCTTTTCCTGATATATATTAATGACCTAGTCCTTGGTGCACAGGGCACAATTTAAAAGTTTTCAGATGATATGAAACTTAAAAGCATTGTGAACTGTGGGGAAGATGGTGTAGAACTGCAAAAGGACATAGACAAGTTGGTGGAATGAGCAGATATGTGACAGATGAAGTTCAATATGGAGAAATGTGAAGCGATTCAATTTGGTAGGAAGAACAGGGAGCAACAATATAAAATAAAGGGTACAATTCTAAAGGGGGCGCTGGAGCAGAGGGACCTGGGTGTGTACGTGCATAAGTCAGTGAAGGTGGCAGGACAGGTTGAGAGAGTGGTTAATAAATCAAACAGTATCCTCGGCTTCATTCATAGGGGCATAGAGTACAAGAGCAAGGAAGTTATGCTGAACTTGTATAAGACATTAGTTCAGTCTCACCTGGAGTATTGCAACCAGTTCTGGGTGCTGCACTTTAGGAAAGATGTGAGGGCATTGGAGAGAGTGCAGAAACAATTCACGAGAATGGTTCCAGGGATGAAAAACTTCGGATATGAAGATTGTTTGGAGACGTTGGGATAGTGTCCTTGGAGAAGAGAAGGCTGAGAGGTGATTTGATAGAGGTATTCAAAATCATGAAGGTCTGGACAGAGTAGATAAGGAGAAACTGTCCCCACTCGTGAAAAGATCGAGAACGAGAGGGCACAGATCTAAAGAAATGGGTAAGATAAGCAAAAGTGACATGAGGAAAAACGTTTTCACGCAGCGAGTGTTAAGGTCTGGATGCACTGCCTGAGAATGTGGTGGAGGCAAGTTCAATTGAAGCATTCAAAAGAGAATTAAACTGTTATATGAAATGGAATAATGTGCAGGGTTACGGGGAGAAGGCGACGGGGTAATGGCACGAAGTGAATTGCTCGTTCGGAGAGCCAGTACTGACACAATGGGC
Source organism: Heterodontus francisci (assembly GCF_036365525.1). Taxonomy (NCBI): domain Eukaryota; kingdom Metazoa; phylum Chordata; class Chondrichthyes; order Heterodontiformes; family Heterodontidae; genus Heterodontus; species Heterodontus francisci. Next base: position 137,523,160 of record NC_090375.1, read on the forward strand.
CGAATGGCCTCCTTCTGCGCTGTAACAATCCTGTGATTCTGTGCACAGAGGAGTCTTTAAAACTATCAGACCTAAAAGCATGTTATCTTTTAAGCGCTATCTATTTTAGTGTGTGCATATATCTGTATGCGTGTGAAAGTGATGAAGTTGCGTACATTTTCTGGGTTTGTATAATAAACATTTTTCTTTCTTTTAAACTTATGAGAAAACCTATCATTTGTCTATTTGTTGACCATTAAAACGCTCAGGGGATAAACACATTTTTTTAAAAACTGCTGTCTTCAGTCAGTTGAGAGGTGAAAAAGGGGCAATCATCCCTATCAACTCCCAACTCCTATCAATTGCCATTTTAGTGAAACTTGATTAATTGATGTTTGACCTTTAGAGCTAGTGTTTTATATTTTTTGCTTCAGTGCCTTCTGTGCTCCCATTCCTTATTTATTTCCTTTCCTCTTCAAACCCTTTTCCTTATCCACCTATCCAAACTAATCTTGAATGTTCTCCATGGCGTCAACCCCTCACTATTTTTGTAACCTCCTCCAGACCGAAACCCTCTGCGATCTCTGCTCTCCAACAGTTCTGGCCTCTTGCACATCCCTGATATTCATGCTCCACTATTGACAGCTATGCCTTCAGCTAGCTGGGCCCTGAGCTCCGGAATTTCCTCCTTCAGCCTCTCTGCCTCTCTACCTCCTCCTTTTTGTTGCTCCTTAAAGCTCATCTCTTTCACCAATTCTTTGGACATCTGTCCTAATGCCTCCTTATGTGGCGGAGTGTTAAATTTTGTCTGATAACATTCCTGTGAAGTGCCTTGGGATTTCTTACTACTTTCAAGGTGCAGTATAATTGCAAGCTGTTATTGTTGATATAACATACTGGTGATTGATGAAGGATTATTTAGCAGAAAGCAGCTGTCTAGTATGTTAACTGCTGCGACTGATCTGGATGGGGATGCAGACCATAGTGAGTATGTTTTTAAAATTGAAACTATTACAGTGTGGAGTCACTTACTACACTATATTTAGCTCTGGGTACTGTAATGAGTCCAAAACTGAGATATGCACAGCCATATCTCACACAAGTCATATCATGGAGCAAAGCTTGTATACACTGCAGTCTGATAATCAGCAGTGGCAACATTAGTGGCATCTGCAGTGGAGACTTAGCCCTGATATTAACAGGAGCAGGTTTGTAGGTGGGGGCGAGGAGCTACAGTCAGGAAACCTGGATGTCTTGGTTCCCTGTCAGGCAGTGAGCATTCTGGAAGAGGCCGCAGGAGCAGGTAAGGAATCTGCAGCTGTGTTAGTCAGAACAGGAGTCCAATCTCTGATCTAGTGTGAGTTTTGTCCTTGAGTCTGTGGGAGGTGGAGGAGTCCAAAGGCAGGGAAGGAGGTATGCTTGGAGGGTGGTAAGAGAGTGGGTGGGGGGAGGGGGGAAAGCACTCCTACTCCCCCTTACCACAAGCAGTGCTGTAAGGCCACTTACTGTTTCTCTGAAGCCATCCCCTCCTCCCTTCAGTTGCCAGGTTCCCAAGGCCTGGAACACCTGGCCAGCCATTGCTAAAACTACAAAACAGATTAAATGTGAGACTCACAGGGTCATTATAATTTTTAAGTGGCCAACTGACCTCCTGGAAGTGAGTTGACTGCCCACTCCCTGTCCCACCTCCATTAAAGCTGGAAATGGGCAGGTTGGGGTTGGGTTTGATTTTTTGGAACTTTTATATCTCACCTGACCCCAACACCCATTTTTTGGGGTTAAAATGACCTCCTCACTCCTGCATACCAGTGACATTTTTACTCACAATTTCTTTCCTGCTAATGAATAAAAAAAGGAATTTCGAGCCTATGTTTAGAACTTTAGCCGTGGATCTTGGGATGATTAGCTAATAGGAAAAGACATAAATCCCAAACTTTTATACCAAGGCCCAGAAATTGGCTTGTGCCAGCCTGCCAGTGACAACTGGGTGCAGGGGACACTGCCTGCACCAGAATGGGGAGGCCTAAGTCACACAGATATTGGGCCTTGAGCCTCACTTGCATGAGAATGGTGAGATTCAGATGGCTGCATGGTGTCCCTAGATCGCCAGTGATGAGGATTGAAATTTTAAGGGCGCTGCATCACAGGCAGTGACCCTTAGGTAGTTCCTGGGAGATAGTGATTGGGTGTTATGGGCAGATGGAATTGGGAGGGAGAGGGAAAGCAATCGGGTGAGAACAAGGGCGGCACAGTGGTTAGCACCGCCGCCTCACAGCTCCAGCGACCCGGGTTCAATACTGGGTACTGCCTGTGTGGAGTTTGCAAGTTCTCCCTGTGTCTGCGTGGGTTTCCTCCGGGTGCTCCGGTTTCCTCCCACATGCCAAAGACTTGCAGGTTGTTAGGTAAATTGGCCATTATAAATTGCCCCTAGTATAGGTAGGTGGTAGGGAAATATAGGGACAGGTGGGGATGTGGTAGGAATATGGGATTAGTGTAGGATTAGTATAAATAGGTGCTGATGGTCGGCACAGACTCGTTGGGCCGAAGGGCCTGTTTCAGTGCTGTATATCTAAATCTAAAAAAAAGAGTGGGTGAGTGGATGCTAGTAATGATCCAGCACTGCAGTGGACCCAGGAGGAACAGGAGTGCTCCCCTCCTGGCTACACATTCAGCTAACTGCTTCAAAAAAAATTAACTTTTATCAGACAGTCCTTTAAGGAGAACGGGTTAGACCACGTGTTTTTTTTAATTATTTCATGGCATGTGAGCTTTGCTGGCAAGGCCAGCATTTGTCGCTCATTCCTAATTGTCCTTGAGAAGCTGGTGGTGAGCTGCCAACTTGAATTACGGCACTGTGGCGCAGTGGTTAGCACCGCAGCCTCACAGCTCCAGCAACCCGGGTTCAATTCTGGGTACTGCCTGTGTGGAGTTTGCAAGTTCTCCCTGTCTCTGCGTGAGTTTCCTCCGGGTGCTCCGGTTTCCTCCCACAGCCAAAAGACTTGCAGGTTGATAGGTAAATTGGCCATTATAAAAATTGGCCCTAGTATAGGTAGGTGGTAGGGGAATATAGGGACAGGTGAGGATGTGGTAGGAATAGGGGATTAGTGTAGGATTAGTATAAATGGGTGGCTAATGGTTGGCACAGACTCAGTGGGCCGAAGGGCCTGTTTCAGTGCTGTATGTAGAACATAGAACAGTAAAGCACAGTACAGGCCCTTCGGCCCACGATGTTGTGCCGAACCTTTAACCTACTCTAAGATCAAACTAACTACCTACCCTTCAGAGAACATAGAACAGTACATATCTAAATCTAAAATCTAGTTCATCTGGTGTGGGTAATCCTACAGTGCTGTTAGGTAGGGAGTTCCAGGATTTTGACCCAGCGACAGTGAAGGAACGGCGATATAGTTCCAAGTCAGGATGGTGTGTGACTTGGAGGGGAACTTGCAGGTGGTGGTATTCCGAGGCGACTGCTGCCTTTGTCCTTCTAGGTGGTAGAGGTTGTGAGTTTGGAAGGTGCTGTCGAAGGAGCCTTGGTGAGTTGCTGCAGTGTATCTTGCATATGGTACACACTGCTGCCATTATGTATTGGTGATGGAGGGAGCGAGCGTTTAAGATGGTGGATGGGGTGCTAATCAAGTGAGTTGCATTGTCCTGGTTGGTGTTGTTGGAGCTGCGTTCTTCCAGGCACATTCCTGATTTGTGTCTTGTAGATGGTGGACAGATTTTGGGGAGTCAGGAAGTGAGCTTGTGTAGTCTATATTTTCCTGAACACAGTTAGCCCACTGACAACATTCAGATCATTCATTCAAGACAGCCCAACTTTCAAAAAGGGGCCTCAAAACAGGAATTTAGCCTTCTAATGCAGACCAATGTGAAGGGCCTAATGCCTATTCCCAGATGCAGGCAACGGATACCTCTTTCACTGCCTTTACAAAAATGGCGGGTGGCACTAAATGCACACCATATTGGTTATTTAGGTATCCATTTTATGCCTGAAAAATGGGTGACGTGCCATTGAATTTCTAGGCCTGGTTCTATAGGCACCGCTGGGATTGCCATACCCAGTGTACTGTGGCAAGAATATCCAGGTATTGAAGGCAGTGTAGGAAAGTGCAACTATGTTCATTCCTAGATTGGGGGCGGCACAGTGGCGCAGTGGTTAGCACTGCAGCCTCACAGCTCCAGGGACCCGGGTTCGATTCTGGGTACTTCCTGTGTGGAGTTTGCAAGTTCTCCCTGTGTCTGCGTGGGTTTTCTCCGGGTGCTCCGGTTTCCTCCCACAAGCCAAAAGACTTGCAGGTTGAAAGGTAAATTGGCCATTATAAATTGTCACTAGTATAGGTAGGTGGTAGGGAAATATAGGGACAGGTGGGGATGTTTGGTAGGAATATGGGATTAGTGTAGGATTAGTATAAATGGGTGGTTGATGGTCGGCACAGACTCGGTGGGCCGAAGGGCCTGTTTCAGTGCTGTATCTCTAAAAAAAAAAATTCAGGAATGAGTTGTGAGATTGAAGAGCCTGCGATTGTTTAATTTGGAGGCTAAAAGAAAGTACTTTCAAAGTCCTTAAGCAATATATTGAATCTTGACAATATGCTTGAGGTTGCCACAAAATGTAAAAGCAAAGGACACAGGCTTCAACTTTTAAGAGGGAAGGTGCACAGATATTTGTAGTTGAAGAAGTCTTGGCGAGTTGCTGCAGTACATCTTGTAGGTGGTACACGCTGCAGCCACTGTGCATTGGTGGTGGATGGAGCCACTGTTTAAGGTTGTGTATGGGGTGCCAGTCAAGCGGGCTGCTTTGTCCTGGATGTAGCCACAATATATATGTGGCTGGTCCAGTTAAGTACCCTTCAATAGTGACCCCCCCTGGATGTCGATGGTAGATGGTAATGCCATTCAGACACAGAGAGTTTCATTTTCTGAGGAGTTGCGAGTGGTACTGAACATTGTGCAATCATCAGCGAACATCCCCATTTCTGATCTTTTAAGGAAAGAAAGTCATTGATGAAGGAGCCAAAGATGGTTGGTCCTAAGCCACTGTCCTGAGGAGCTCCTGCAGCTACATCCTGGGGATGAGATGATTGACCTGCAACAACCACAACCATCTTCCTTTGTGCAAGGTATGACTCCAGCCAGTGGAAAGTTTTACCCCGATTCCCATTGCCTTCTATTTTGCTAGGGATCCTTGATGCCACACTTGGTCAAATGCTACCTTGATGTCAAGGGCAGTCACTCTCACCTCACCTCTGGAATTCAGATCTTTTTTCCATGTTTGGAACAAAACTGACATGAAGTCTATAGTCAAGTGGTCCTGGTGGAACTCAAATTGAGCATTAGTGAGCAGGATATTGGTGAGGAAGTGCCACTTGATAGTAAAGGCCTGCTTGGGTCTACAAATGAGACCTGACATGTGCTCGACAGAACCCCGTCCGACACCAAGCCCGACCTGGCCCGAGTCCTTCCATTTTCTCCCGCGCCCGACCTGACCCAACCCAACCCGACCATCAGTTCACTTACCTTCCATTTTTCACTTTGTTCCTTACCTGCACAGGTTTAAAATAACTGTAACAAAACCACCTTTAAAGTCCAAAAAGTAAATTAACATTACAGTCACTTATCTGAGGTGGTGATAGAGCATGTCCGACCCGGCCCAACCCGACCCGAGCCCGAATGCCAGACCCGAAAGTGCGACCCGACCCGACCCGTACCTGACACATGTCGTCGGATCCTGTCAAGTTTGGGTCGGGTAGCAGGCCTTTACTTGATAGCACTACTGACAACACCTTCCTCTTCAGCAATAATCAGTTTGCTGATTATTGAGAGTAGACTGATGGGGCACTAATTGGCCAGATTGGATTTCCCTGTCTTTTGTGGACAAGACATATGTAGGATCGGAATCCCCTCCCACCATACCCACCCCACCCCCCAACCCCACCAACTGGACTTTAAAGCTGGTCTTTGTGGAGTAGGGAGAAGGAACCCCAACCCCCATGGACAATAGTACCGTGAATAAGAGCCAAACCTCAACACAAAGCACACAGAACCAGGCTGCATTCCAATGGGTCAATTTCAAACATTACAACATCACAACAGAACTGATACTGTTAAAGGACTGGAATTTGGGACATTATCATAACAGTGACACAGGATAATTGCCATCATGTTAAGTAATCGGGGAGGCCATTGTTCCAACTAACCAGCCCCAGACCACAGCATTCACTCCTGTCAAGACAGGAGAGAAACCTTTCTCGTGTATATCAGCTCTGGAGCCTGGGCTACCTCACCTTGGTGGAGTTCATTGTTCTCGGTCATGGAAATAACATCAGCGCTAAATGGATCTGTCTGGACCAGGCAGGTAACAGAGGAAAGAGATTAAAAGGTGCTAAGTGCTGACCATCCAGCAGGATGTCTTAAGGAGATGTGTTCATGATATTTCGATAAGGATCATCATAAAAAGGACAAGATTGAAGGGTTTGGCACTACAGTTATGTGAAGAAGGACGGTGACTGGTCATCCCAGGTTCAGGCCTACAATCAACATTGGTAATGACCAGCCGTGTGGGTGATTGTGAGTTTTTCAGTCAAATCTTGAAGGGGTTTGTACTGTGGGGGCTGCAGTTGGAAGAAGGGTCAAAGTTGTTCATCTTGACTCAGGACCTACAATCAACACCAGGACCGACTGGCCATGTGGGCGATTGTAAGTGTTTTCAGCCACATCGTCGTGATCTTGGTCTGGGGGATAGGGACAAAAGCAAAGTGTTTTTGCCCATATTTGTGTTCAGACAATTTGTCGTCATATTAGTCTGAGGGTTTGGGACAAAGCGTAGTGTTTTTCCCGTATTTGTGTTTCAGCCAAATTGTAGCGATCTTGGTCTCAGGGTTTTGGGACAAAAGCGTAGTGTCTTTGCCTGAAATTTGTAAGTTTGAGCCAAGTCGTAGTGACTTTGTTGTGGGTAACTGGGAACAGTGGTTAAATCACTGAAGGGTTCAGTTGGGAATTGGGGTGTCAATTTTAAGTTACTGCAAGAGGTTTTGCACTGAGGACAGTTTTGTTTTATTTCTGTTTCAACTAACCACGGAGTTGTCTGTTTTAGGGATATTATTGGATTCAATAAAACAACAATTCATGGGTATGCCAAAACCTGTGTCATGTGCAATTTTGGTCTTGTAATTCCTAAAGTCCAAGAACTGCAGTAAGGGGGTATGGGAATGGAACCTCTTACAGATTCCTGGGCAATTTTCCACTTTGTCAGGTAGATGCCAGTGCTGTAGCTGTTCTGGAGCACAAATCTTCAGCATGAATGCTGTTCAGGCCCATAGTCTTTGCTGTATCCAGTGCACTCAACCATTTCTTGATATCATGTGGAATGAATCAAATTGGCTGAAGACTGGCATCTGATAGGGACCTCAGCAGAAGGCCGAGATGGATCATCCATTCAGCACTTCTAGCAGAAGATTGTTGCAAAAGCTTCAGCCTTGTCTTTTGCACTTGCATGCTGGACTCGACCTTATTGAGAATGGGGATGTTCATAGAGCCTCCTCCTCATGTTAGTTGTTTAATTGTCCACCTCCATTCATGACTGAATATGGCAGGAGTGAAGATCTTTAATGTAATCCATTGGTTGAGAAATCGCTAGCTCTGTCTATAGCATGCTGCTTCTGTTGTTTAGCATGCATATAGTCCTGTTGGCACTTTATTTTAAGTTGTGACTGATGCTGCTCTGGGCATGCTCTCCTACACTCCTCAGGATTGGTCCCCTGGCTTGATGGTGATGGTAAAGTGAGGGATATGCTGGGCCATGAGGTTATAGATTGTATTTGATTACAATTCTGCTGCTGCTGAGGGCCTACAGCACCTCATGGATGCCCAGTTTTGACCTGTTAGATTTGTTCTGAATCTATCCCATTTAGCATGGTGGTAGTGCCACACAACACGATGAAGTGTGCCCTCAGTGTAAAGATGGGACTTTGTCTCCACAAGGACTTAGCGGTGGTGATTCCTACCACTTCTGTCATGGACAGATGCATCTGCGACAGGTAGATTGGTGACGATGAGGTCAATTAGGTTTTCCCTTCATGTTGGCTCTCCCACCACCAGGCCCAGTCTAGCCGGTATGTCCTTTATGACTTGGCCAGCTCAGTCAGTCATGCTACTACTGAGCTGCTCTTGGTGATGGACATTGAAGTCACCCACCCAAAGTACATTTTATGCCCTTGTCACCCTCAGCGCTTCTTCCAAGTGTCCTTCAACATGGAGGAATTCTGATTTATCAGCCGAGGAAGGCAGTAGGACGTTTACTTGTCCACGTTTGACCTCATGCTATAAGACTACATGAGGTCTGGAGTCAATGTTGAGGACTCCTAGGACAATTCCCTCCCGACTGTATAGCACTGTGCCAGCACCTTTGGTGGGCCTATCCTGCCAGTGGGACAGGACATACTGAGGTGATGGAGGTGCCTGCGACATGGATTGATAGGTATGATTCTGTGAGTAGGACTATGTCAGGCTGTTTCTTGACTAGTCTGTGGGACAGACAATTTTGACATGAGTCCCCAGATGTTATTAAGAGAAATTTGCAGTATCGACTGGGCTGGGTGAGTCTTTGTCGTGTCTAGTGCCTAGGTCGAAGCTGAGTGGTCCATACAGCTTTATTCTTATTCAAATCTTCTGTACAGGCTTTGTACAACTGAATGTCTTGCTACAAAAACAAGAAATGCTGGAGTCACTCAGCAGGTCTGGCAGCATCTGTGGAAAGAGAAGCAGAGTTAACGTTTCGGGTCAGTGACCCTTCTTCGGAACGTTAACTCTGCTTCTCTTTCCACAGATGCTGCCAGACCTGCTGAGTGACTCCAGCATTTCTTGTTTTTGTTTCAGATTTCCAGCATCCGCAGTATTTTGCTTTTATTTGAATGTCTTGCTAGTCCATTTCAGTGGGCAGTTTAGAGTCAAGTACGTTGCCGTGTGTTGGGAGTCACATGTAACCCAAACCAGGTAAGGACGCAATCTTTCCTTTAGTAAAGGACAGTGGTGACCTAGATGGGTTTTTACAACAATCCAGTAGTGTCATGGTCCTCATTACTGATACTAGTTTTGTATTCCAGATTTACTGAATTAATTGAATTAAAATTCCCTAGCTACTGTGGTGGGATTTGAACATATATTTGGAGCTTTAGTCCAGGCCCCTCAATTACTAGTCGCGTAACATAACCACTGTACTACCATTCCCGAAGATTGGGATTCTGGTTTTCCTTTAAATTTCAAAGTTATAATTTGAAGCTGAGTTATAGCTCCATGCACATGACACAGGGCTGGTAAGATAAGTTCCCATATGTTTTATTGTGCTGAACTTTTGCAGATCAAGGTGAATGCACTAACTAATGATAGGGAATAGAGAGATTTTCTATTTTAGCAGCATTGAATCTTTTAAGGTCATGCATAAGCCAGGTGTAGAAAAATGCCCCCTCCAGTCCCATGTAAGTTTTCCTTTCAAAAGAACAATTAAAGATAACTACTGTACAAAATTAAGAAACAAAGTATGCTTGTTGGATACAAGGCAGTCTTCTGCAGTTGGTCATCATAAATTAGAGTAAACACTTCTCTCATCACTTTGAGTAGCAACAGTAAAAGTGTATTTGTGAAGATTTCCTCTCATTATTTCTCTTAAAGTCATAAAAACAAAGCTCCAGAGAGGGAAGTAAAAGGCGGGATCTCTCTGAGTGAGATTGAAAATCAGGGCAGTTTTATGCAGGGATCCAATTTACACATTGCATTGGATTCATATTGCAGATTCACTCATGAAGAATCGCAAAGTTAAGAGAGAGATGAGACCTTCATCAGTCCTTACTGAGTTAAGACAAAAGGCTGGATTTTCCAATGGCCCTGGAGCCGGGACCAGAGGCAGCTGAGCTGAAACATAGCTGTGGGTAAGTGGCATGTTGGCTTGCCGTCATCTTCCCATTGCCGGGCTATTTTCAAGGAGTCCAGGTCGGAGGAAAAACAGCTATCTGTCAGCAAGTGACGGGTAGCCAACGGAAAAAATCAAGGGGCCTATTAAGGCCTCTCTCCTGTGTTGACTGGAATTTTCCCTGCAGTGACCGAAACACGGATAGTGAAAGGAGACAGCCTCCCAGCGACAGACTGAATGGCCAGCAGTCCAGAAAATTTAAGCCCCCCCCCCCCACCACAGAAAGATGACCACAGGCTGCCTCATGGAGTTTTTATTTTGAAAATTTTAAAAGGGCTGAGAGGGCACTCCACCGGCCAGCCTTAATTAGATGGCGAGCATACCCTATGGCCATTAATTGGCCATTCCTTGGAAAATCACATCGGGTGACTTTTTCCAACATAGTGCAGGATCAGAACCCGCATTTGATATTGACATCGGGGTCTCGATCCCAAAACAAAAATTCTGCCCCAAGTTTCCAGAGCTGAAAGGATACTGCTTTATTAAGACCCTTACACTCAGTCTTCATCTGTGTGTTTTTTTATTAAAAAGATCAACTATGATAGAGTGGCGCAAGGTAAAAGATGAGGCTGCCATAAAATATTTTGTTTCTGTCCAACTGATCAATGGCTTGGTGCAAAATGTTTGTTCAACTATTTCTTGGAATTTTAAACAGTAAATGGGATTAATTCTAAACAGCTTGGGATCACTCAAAGTTAACAAGTCATATGGTCTGCATGTAATGCAATCTATGCTTGCTGGATACAAGGCAGTCTTCTGCAGTGAGTCATCATAAATTAGAGTAAGTACTTCTCTCATCACCTTGAGTAGCAATATTATAAATTTATTTATGAAGATTTCCTCTTGTTATTTCTCATAAAATCATAAACACAAAGTACCTGAGTGGGAAGTAAAGGGCAGGATCTCTCTGACTGAGATTGCAACTCAGGGTTGTTTTATGCAGGGATCCAATATTAACTTTGGTTTAGATTGCAGATTCACTCATTAAGAATCGCTAAGTTAAGAGAGAGGTGAGACCATCATCAGTCCTTACTGAGCTAAGACAAAGGGTTGGATTTTGCAATGGCCCCGGAGCCAGGACCGGAGGCAGCCGGGCTGAAAAATTGATGTGGGTGAGTACCATCTATGTTGCTGAGGGAAGTAAGGGCAGAGATAGTCGAAGCTCTGCCTGTAATATTTCACTCCTCATTGGATATGGGAGGTGTGCCTGAGGATTGGAAGATTGCAAACTTACACGCCTGTTCAGAATGGGGGAGAGGGATAAAGCTGGTAAATATACAGCAGTCAGTTTAACGTCACTGGTGGAGAAAATATTAAATACCATTGTCAAGGACAAAATTAATTCTCACTTGGAGAAGCAAGATTAATAAGGGGCAGGCAATACTGATCTGTGAAAGACAAATCTTATCTGACTAACCTGATTGAGTTCTTTGATGAAGCAATGGAGAAGGTTGATAATGGGAGTACAGAAAGTGTATATATGGACTTTCAAAAGGCATTTGATAAATTACCACAAAGCAGACTTATTCAGAATACAGAAGCACATGGGTTTAAAGGAAACGTGATAACTTGGATATGTAATCACTGAAGGACTAGGAGGCAGGGATTAGTTTATTTAAACAGGAAATAAGTATGCAGTGTGGTCCCCAGAAGTTAGTATCAGGACCATTGTTTTTCTGAAGAAGGATCACTGACCTGAAACGTTAATTCTGCTTCTCTCTCCACAGATGCTGCCAAACCTGCTGAGTATTTCCAGCACTTTCTGTTTTTATTTCAGATTTCCAGCATCCACAGTATTTTGCTTTTATGTACCATTGCTTTTCTTGTTATATATAAATGACCTGGACTTGGGTATAGAGAGTAAAATTTCTAAGCTTGTGGATGATGAAAAACTTGGTAATGCAGTAAATAGTGAACAGGATAGTAGCAGACTCCAGGACATGGACAGACAGGTGAAATAAGCAGACACATGGCAGATGCAATTTAATATGGATAAGTGTGAAGTGATGCACTTTGGGAGGAACAATATGGAGAAGCTGTATAATTGAAATGGTGCTATTTTGAAGGCAAGAACAGAGAGGCCTTGGAGTGCATATTCATAAACCTTTGAAGGTGGCAGGGCAAGTTTACAAGGTGGTTAAGAAAGCATATGGGTTACTTGACTTTGTAAATAGGATAGCATTGAATACAAAAGCAAGGAAGTCATGTTGAAACTTTACAGATCACTGGTTTGGCCTCAGCTGGAGTATTGTGTATAATTTGAGCCATGACACTTTAGAAAGGATGTAAAGGTTTGGAGGGGATACAGAGGAGGTTCATCAGGATTATACCAGGGATGAGGGAAATCAGTTATGAGGAGAGATTGGAAAAGCTGGGATTGTTCTCCTTAATGCAGAAAAGGTTAAGGGGAGATTCAGTAGAGGTATTGAAAGTTATGAGGGATATTGATCAAGCAAGTAGGAGAAACCGTTTCCTCTGGGAAGTGGGTTGTTAACCAGAAGTCATAGACTTAATATAATTGGCAAAAGAACTAGAGGGGAAATGAGAACAACACAGAGGGTGGTTAAGATCTAGAACACTCTATCAGAAAAGGTGGTGGAAGAAGATCCTATAGGAACTACCAAATGGCATTTGGACATGCATTTGAAGAGGACTAGTTTGCAGGGTTATGGGGAAAATGCTAGGGTCTAGGACTAAATTGGACAGCTCTTTTAAAGACCAGGCACCAGCACAACGGGCCAAATGGCCTCCTTTTGTGCTGTTATATACTATGATTCTATGAAGTGTGAGCAATTGCTGAGAACAGGAATTCTTATGTTTTAATCCTCAACATATAAATGCGTAGGGGATGATCTCTGCAAGCAGGTTTGTAGAGAATCAGTAGCCGATTTTTCACTATGCGAGTTTTTATTTTCCATGGATTTGGAAAATATTGCCAAGATTTATAATTTCAAACCAAGTAAAAGCAACAGTGAGACAGGGAAACAAGTCTCCAAAATGAGTTTGAATTATCATTCTGTGAATGCCAGCGGAAAGAAAATCAGGCATGGTGAAAAGTCGGCTGCCGATTTGCTACGATCCCACTTTGTGCTGCTGGCATAGACCAATTTCACCCTCATAAAGAATACTGATAAATAATACGGGAGAAAAATCTGGAAAAAGGTTATAATAGTAACTGGCTGCTCAAGTTACATACATTTATAATTAAGGTTTACTTGCCTTTTTAACAATTTGAATTTTGCTGCATCATAGATTCTTTCGGCTTCATTTTGTTTCCCTTTTTGACCACTTTTTTGCACTCTGGTGCTTTGAACGGGATACTGAATTGTGATATTTATTGGAAAATGATTCCTACTTTTACGTTTCAAGTAACAATTATCATCGGAAACTGTGCAACTTTATGTCACGATATCAACGTTTTAAGTTACTAAAAAACTGTAACTTTACCATGATTAATTGCTGACTAGCAGCTAAGAGCTGCATATTCATCAGAATTTATGCTGAGAACAAGTTTGTCTCTGATGAACACCTTAGCAACTTCAGCCATTTTTGCTTGTTTATCATTCCACCACAAGCTTGTGGTTATGAAACATGACCCATGGGAAATAAATGTGCCTTGCATTTCATGAAGTGCCTCTAGCTGAAGGAAATTACTTTTGTGCAAAAAATGCTGGTCCTCACAATCAATTTATCCTGGAAGGAAAGGACGTACAAAATCTTCACTGTTTGGAACTTTGACTTTCAGGCAATTCTCTTTTGTAGTCACAGGAAAAAGAAAACAGAAAAATATTATTTGCAGATATTATCAGTAAAACAAGGGAATTTTAATTTCCTATTATGAGAGATGACAATCTAAATTATTTCAGTTATGTAATACTTGAATTTGAGATGCTCATCAACAATGCATTCATTTTAAATTTTAAAGATTAAGCTCATTGGGCCGAGCTATTGCTTCTGGCAGAATACACAGACAACAAATGCAATCAGCTCTGTACCTGCAAATACCCCTCAGTGTGCTTCCAATGTCATACTCTCCTCTCATGTTCATCTTATCCTAACTATATTTCAGGTAACCATTTACCATAAAAATAATAACAGAAAGGAATGAAATTATTAAATCCATGCTAGAGTAAAACAATAAAAGTAAGCAATGACAGTTATGTCATATCATTAATGTAGAAACACATCCCAAGGAACTTTTCAGAGATTGTTTTTAACGCAATGCTTCTGTTGATATTTTTTTCACACCACACACTTTCTGTCTAGTTTTGAATGACAGAACTGGCTTTGATTCTGTTGCTGATATGTTATTATTGTGTTTCTCAAAACTGAACTATTAAAATCACAATTGCCTCACAGAGATTCTGGAGAAATTAAAATTACCACTCTGTTCACCTTACATGCCTGACTTGATTTCTAGCAAAAGAGCTATTAAGTTGATTGTGCACATATCCTAATGATTATCCATTCAACTTAATACCAATGTCCATTTTCCATTAATTGTAAAAATACAATTATAAACTATTCACTCTAGTTTTTGCATATTGGGTCGGAATTTTACGCCTCCTCAAAGAGCGGGATGGTGGCGGGCAGGGCTGCGTAAAATGGAACCGGAGGCTGAGGGGGCCCTTCCTGACTTGCTCCTGCCTCCACCATCACATTACGCAGGGTGGCCACAGCGAAAAACGGACTATCAAGGCCCTGAAGTGTCCAGTTAATGGCCACTTAAAGGCCTCCACCCGCCGCCACAGGGATTTTACCTGTGGCTGGTCAGGCAGCCCAGGCCCGACAAAAGCCCTCAGGATCAGGCAGCCTGTGCCTGACAGAGGGCCAACCCCGCTGCCCCAACCACCCCCAACATCCAACTGGGGCATACCATAAAAAATGAATTACTGTCAGTGCAGCCTAAATATATTGCTTGTATATTCTAAGCATCACTGACAGTAATTTTCAATTCCAATACAAAGTAAAATACTGATGATGTGGAAAATCTGAAATAAAAACAGAAAAATGCTAGAAATGCCCTACATTTCTATAGTGTCTTGAAGTAATAAAACATTCTAAGGTGCTGCACAGAGGCACTATAAAACAAAATATGACACCGAGCCACATAGGGTGAAATTAGGGCAAATGACCAAAAGCTGGGACAAAGAGTCAGGTTTTAATGAATGTCTGAAAGTATAAAAGTGAGGTAGAGAGGCAGAGAGGTTTAGAGAGAGAATTCCAGAACTTAGGGCCTAGGTAGCTGAAGGCACAGCTGCTAATACAGGACCGATTAAAATCAGGGATAGAGTCATAGAGTCATAGAGTTGTACAGCACAGAAACAGGCCCGTCGGCCCATCATGTCTGTGCCGGCCATCAAGCACCTAACTATTCTAATCCCATTTTCCAGCACTTGGCCTGTAGCCTTGTATGCTACGGCATTTCAAGTGCTCATGTAAATACTTCTTAAATGTTGTGAGGGTTCCTGCCTCTACCACCTCTTCAGGCAGTGCGTTCCAGATTCAAACCACCCTCTGGGTGAAATTTTTTTTCCTCAAATCCCCTCTAAACCTCCTGCACCTTACCCTAAATCTATGCCCCCTGGTTATTGACCCTTCCGCTAAGGGAAAAAGTTTCTTCCTATCTAACCTATCAATACCCCTCATAATTTTGTATACCTCAATCATATCTCCCCTCAGCCTTCTCTGCTCGAAGGAAAACAATCCTAGCCTTTTCAGTCTCTCTTCAGAGCTGAAATGCTCCAGCCCAGGCAACATCCTGGTGAATCTCCTCTGCACTCTCTCCAGTGCAATCACATCCTTCCTATAGTGTGGTGCCCAGAACTGTACACTGTGGCCTAACTAGCGTTTTATACAGCTCCATCATAACCTCCCTGCTCTTATATTCTATGCCTCGGCTAATAAAAGCAAGTATCCCATATGCCTTTCTAACCACCTTATCTACCTGTGCTGCTGATCTATGGACAAGTACACCAAGGTCCCTCTGACCCTCTGTACTTCCGAGGGTCCTACCATCCATTGTATATTCCCTTGCCTTGTTAGTCCTCCCAAAATGTATCATCTCACACTTTTCAGCATTAAATTCCATTTGCCACAGCTCCACCCATCTTACCAGCCCCTCTATATTGTCCTGTAATCTAAGGCTTTCTTCCTCACTATTTACGACACCACCAATTTTCATGTCATCTGTAAACTTACTCCAGTTTGTTTACCTCCAATATTCACGTCTAAATCATTAATGTACACTACAAACAGCAAGGGTCCCAGCACCGATCCCTGCGGTACACCACTGGTCACAGGCTTCCACTCGCAACAACAACCCTCGATCATTACCCTCTGCCTCAGGCCACAAAGCCAATTTTGGATCTAATTTGCCAAATTGCCCTGGATCCCATGGGCTCTTACCTTCTTAACCAATCTTCCATGCGGGACCTTATCAAAAGCCTTACTGAAGTTCATGTAGACTATATCAACTGCTTTACCCTAATCGACAACTCTAGTCACCTCTTCGAAAAATTCAATCAAGTTAGTTAGACACAATCTCCCCCTGACAAAGCCATGCTGACTATCCCTAATTAATCCCTGCCTCTCCAGGTGGAGATTAATCCTGTCCGTCAGAATCTTTTCCAATAGTTTCCCAACCACTGATGTTAGACTCACCGGCCTGTAATTACCTGGTTTATCCCTGCTACCCTTCTTGAATAATTACCACATTCGCTGTCCTCCAGTTCTATGGTACCTCTCCTGTGGCCAGAGAGGATTTGAAAATTTGTGTCAGAGCCCCTGTAATCTCCTCCCTTGTCTCACACAACAGACATCTGGTCCTGGGGATTTATCCACTTTTAAACCCGCTAAAACAGCTCATAATTCCTCCCTTTCAATGCTAATATGTTCAAGTATATCACAATACCCCTCCCTGATCTCTGCACCTACATCGTCCTTCTCCATAGTGAACACAGAGAAAAGTAATCATTTAAAACCTCACCTATGTCCTCCGGCTCCACACACAGATTGCCACTTTGGTCCCTAATGGGCCCTACTCTTTCCCTGGTTATCCTCTTGCCCTTAAAATGACAGGGATTTTCCTTTATCTTGTGCGCCAGTGTTTTCTCATGTCCCCTCTTCGCTCTCCTAATTGCTGTTTTAAGTACCCCCCTCACTTTCTATACTCCTCTAGTGCCTCCACTGTTTTCAGCGCTCTGAATCTGCCATAAGCCTTCTTTTTTTTTCCGGATCCAATCCTCTATTTCCCATGACATCCAGGGTTGCCTGGACTTGTTGTTCCTACCCTTCACCTTAACGGGTACATGTTGGCTCTAAACTCTCACTATTTCCTCTTTGAATGACTCCCACTGATCTGATGTAGACTTTCCTACAAGTAGCTGCTCCTAGTCCACTTTGGCCAAATCCTGTTTTATCATCTTAAAATTGGCCTTCCCCCAATTCAATATCTTTATTTCTGGCCCATCTTTGTCCTTTTCCATAACTACCTTAAATCTTACAGAGTTACGATCACTATCCCCGAAATGATCCCCCACTGGCACTTCTACCACTTGTCCGTCTTCATTCCCTAGGAGTAGATCCAGTACTGCCCCTTCGCTTGTCGGACTATCTTCATACCTTCTCAAAAAGCTCTTCTATCTGCATTTTAAGAATTCCACCCCCTTTAAGCCTTTTGCACTAAGACTATCCCAGTTGATATTTGGTAAGTTGAAACCCCCTGCTATTATTACCCTATTATTTTTACACCTCTCTGAGATTTGCCTACATATCTGCTCCTCTATCTCTCCCTGACTGTTTGGAGACCTGTAGTACACTCCCAGCCAAGTGAATGCCTCCTTTTTGTTTTTAAGTTCTACCCAAATGGCCTCATTTGAGGAACCTTCTAAGATATCATCCCTCCTTACTGCAGTAATTTACTCCTTGATAGTGCAATGCCACCTCCTCTTTTACCCCTTCCCCTGTCATGCCTGAAGATTCTATACCCTGGAATATTGAGCTGCCAGTCCTGCCCCGCCCTCAACCATGTCTCTGTGATAGCAATAATATCATAATGCCATGTGCTAATCAATGCCCTCAATTCATCTGCCTTACTAGTAAGACTCCTTGCATTAAAATAGATGCAATCCAATCTTGCAATTTTCCCTTGTGGCTTAACAAGTCGATATTTGCTCTGCCTTCCAGACATACTCAGTTTCTCTTCTATATTTGACTGTGCATCACCCCCTACTGTAACTCCACTGTATCCCAACCCCCTGCCAAATTAGTTTAAACCCCCCACCTACAGCACTAGCAAACCTCCCAGCAAGGATGTTGGTCCTGTTTCAGTTCAGGTGCAAGCTGTCCAACTTGTATAGGTCCCACCTTTTCCAGAAACAGATCCAGTGATCCAGGAAAGTAAGGCCCTCCCTCCTGCACAACATCCTCAGCCATGCATGCATCTGCTCTATTCTCCTATTCCTATACTCACTAACACGTGGCACTGGGAATAATCCAGAGATTGCAACCTTTGAGGTCCTGTTTTTTAATCTGCTACCTAGTTTCCTAAATTCTTGTTGCAGGAACTCATCCCTCTTTCTACCTATGTTGTTGGCACCAATGTGTACCACGATCTCTGACTGTTCACCCTCTCACTTCAGAATGTCCTGCAGCTGCTCCAAGACATCCTTGACCCTGGCAGCAGGGAGGCAACATACCATCCTGGAGTCTCGTTTGCAGCCACAGAAATGCTTGTCTGTTCCCCTTCCAAGTGAATCCCCTATCAGTATGGCTCTCCACTCTTTTTCATCCCCTCCTGTGCAGCAGAGCCATACGTGGTGCCACGAACTTGGCTGTTGCTGCTTTCCCCTAGGAGGCCATCCCCCCAACAGTATCTAAAGCGGTATATCTGTTTGAGAGAGGGATAGCCACAGGGGACCACTGCACTACCTGCCTGCGCCTACTACTCCTCCTGGTGGTCACCCATCCCTGTTCTGCCTGTGCAGCCATTACCCGCGGTGTGACCACCTTGCTAAAGGTGCTATCCACGACGTCCTCAGCATCGTGGATGCTCCACAGTGAGTCCATCCGCAGCTCCAGCTGCGCAATGTGGTCAGCTAGTAGCTGCAGCTGGACACATTTCCTGCACATATGGTTGCCAGGGACACTGGACATGTCCCTGATTTCCCACATTGTGCAGGAGGAGCATGCTATGGGGCTGAGCTCTCATACCATGACTTAGCCTTAGATTAAGCTCTATAGTTACTCCCTTAAATTTGGAGTACTAATTACGATAGGGACCTTATTCCACTCCAAACACTGCCTACTACAATCTAATTTCCCTACCTTTACTTTTACGTCAGCTATTAAAAGTAGTAAAAAAGGGTGGAAATACCCACCTGTTCCTACTTACCAATCAGCTGCCTCCCCTTGCAACGCGTCACTTTCTGAACTGTGACATTAGTCGTGGAGCTCTCTCGCTGTCGCTGTGAGAGTCTATGAGAGTATGCCTCTTTTAAGCCGCTGGAACTCCCGTTCACCAGTACCTGTCTCCTCACAGGTCCGCCTTGGTCTCGCTCTTTCCCTGGTCTCTCGCAGCCTCTTTTAAGCCGCTGGAACTCCCGTTCGCTGGTGCCTGTCTCCTCACAGGTCCGCCTTGGTCTCACTCTTTCCCTGGCCTCTCCCAGCCTCTTTTAAGCCGCTGGAACTCCCGCCCGCTGGTGCCTGTTTCCTCACAGGTCCGCCTTGGTCTCGCTCTTTCCCTGGCCTCTTGCAGCCTCTTTTAAGCTGCTTGAACTCCTGCCCGCTGGTGCCTGTTTCCTCGCAGGTCCGCCTTGGTCTCACTCTTCCCCTGGCCTCTCCCAGCCTCTTTTAAGTTGCTGGAACTCCTGCTCGCCAGTGCCTGTCTCCTCGCAGGTCTGCCTTGGTCTCCATGGATGCTTAAGAGGCTGGAATTAGAGGCGTGCAGAAATCTCGGAGGTTGGTAAGGCTGGCGGAGATAACAGAGATAAGGAGGGGCCAGATCATGGAGGAATTTGAAAACAAGGATAAGAATTTTAAAATCGAGGCATTGCTTAACTGGGAGCAAGTCTAGGTCAGTGAGCACAGGGGTGATTGGTGCATGGAATTTGGCGCCGATTAGGACATGGGCAGCAGAGTTTTGGATGACCTCAAGTTTACGAAGTGTAGAATGTGGGAGTCCAGTCAGGGTTTTTTTTTAAATAGTTAAGTCTAGAGGTAACAAAGGCATGAATGAGGGTTTCAGCAGTAGAAGAGCTGAGGCAGGGGCAGAGTCAGGCGATGTTATAGAAGTGGAAATAGGCAGTCTTAGTGATGGTGCGGATATATGGTTGAAGCTCATTTCAGAGTCAAATATGACACAGAGGTTGGGAACAGACTGGTTCAGACTCAGAATGTTGTCAAGGAGAGGGAGAGGGATGGATTTGGTAGCTGGAGAATGGAGGTTTGAGCGGGGACCAAAAGCAATGGCTTCAGTCATCCCAATACTTAATTGGGGGAAATCTCTGTTCATCCAGTACTGGATGTTGGACAAGCAGTCTGACTATTTAGAGACATTGGAGGGGTTGAGAGAGGTGGTAGTGAGGTAGAGCTGAATGTTATGGAAACCGACATTGTGTTTTAAGATGATGTTGCCAAGGGGTAGCATGTCGATGAGAAATAGGAGGGGGCTGACGATAGATCCTTGGGAGATGCCAGAGCGAACAGTGTGGGAATGGAAGAGAAGCCATTGATGCCGATATTGGCTTTGATTAGATAGATAAGAATGGAACCAGATGAGAGCAGTCTCACCCAACTGGATCACGGTGGAGAGGCAGTGGAGGAGGATGGTGTAATCCACTGTGTCAAAGACTGCAGACAGGTCGAGAAGGACAGGGAGGGATAGTTTGCCTTTGTCACAGTCACACAGCATCTGTGAGAGAAACAGAGTTAACATTTTAGATCAATGACCTTTTGTCACAACTACCCAGGTATCATCCACCCTATCACAGACCTACCCTTCTTTCTTGTTACGACCAGGTGAGAAGGTCTAGGTGTTCCTTCTCAGCCTTTGCCTGGTTTAACCGTAACAGGGCTTAATTTTTAAAACACTGTGTTTTTAGCTCCCCCTCATTGAATCCTTGTTCACTGCTCCAATTGTAAGGCAAAGAAATCAGACAGGTTTCCTTAGATTTAAACAAGAAAGGTGAAAGTTTATTAATCTTAAACTCTAATCCGGTTAATGACTATGAATATGCGACACAACCACGCTAGCATGCATACGCGTTATACACACATGCAGATACAGACAGAAAAAATAGAAGGAATAAAGGGCAACAGTTTGAGGCAATATCTGGTAGTTACAGTCCTTACAGTTCAATGTGGAGTCTTTGGTTGCTGGTAAGTCTTGCAATTCGTTGGGGCCCAGTTCCCGTTTCAACTTGTTCCGATGTAGGAGTATTTTCTCTCTTGAGATTTATGTGAGAGAGAGAGACTCAGCCAGGCGAGAGACTTGCTTGTTCCAGCTGCAGTTGCACACTGCCTTCTGAATTCAAACTGTCCTGTGGCTAGTTCAAAAAAACCTGGACCAGCCAGTTAATCATGTGACCAGCTGGTTTAACAATTCCTGGCTGTGTGGATTGTATCATCTTAGCAGACCCTGGAATGTGCTTCTTTACACCTCAATGGCTGGTAATCAAAATCCATTTGGGTTAATTGGAGCAGGGAATAGTCCTTTGTCTCCATAAGCAGCATCTCTTAGGAAGCAAATGTCCTTCCAGCCCAATGTTTGTTGATCTTCAAACAAGTAATTTCTTCACTCCAGCAACAGTTTAAAATCAATGTTCATATAACAAAATTAATATGCCTCATTCTTGGCAGGTGGGGGTCTGCATGATATTCTTCATCCCCACACCCTCCCCCTACAATGCAGACACTTTCCCTGGCTCTGTACTTGCTTAAAAGCTGATAAATCCCTAACTTGTTTTCTAAATTAGTCATGACATAATGCATACAAAAATAAACTAATCACCCTTGTGCATTCTCTCAGTGCCTGTCTTCCGTGTTAATTTGCCTCTCCTAGTGCTCCTACAAGGTGCTTCCCCAGTGGCAATAGCATGGGTGGTGGAAATTGTTGATCTTCAATTGAGGAGACTACCTCGAGCTGCTCTGAGCCAAGAAGGCTCGGCTTCAGTCTGCACCATTACAGCCTGGGCTGCAGAGGTCTGTGCTGGCTGGCTAACAGGCACCTGCAAGGCCACTGGCGGAGTAGCAGTGGCAGGAGGATGAATGCTGTCACCCTGAGAAAGGACAGCAGGTTTGTACTCCTTGGAAGCACTGCCACTCTCAATGATCCTACTGACCTGTTGGAGAATAGATTGATTGTCTGCTGTGACATGCTGGAAGCCCCTTTGAACAGTGATATCCAGGGTCATGATGGCAGCAGTCTGAGCTTCCAGTGCAGGCCTCAAGCCTTTGATAGAAGCTGCTTGTTCGGCAATGGAAGTTGTGACACCAAACATTAGATGCTGCATCATGGTGGATTCCACAAGTGTGCTGATAGAGGTGACCACCCATTCCAAGTTGGAAAGGATGAGCTCCAAACTCTGCACAAAGCCCTGTGCCTATTGGTACTGGACTACTTGACATGTTCCTTGACATTGAGCACAGGGTTTCCAATGCACCAAATGTTTGGTTATGTACACTCATCAGCCTTCTTCTGTAACTTGGTCCATCAAAATCCTCATCTGATTCCTCTGTAGCAGAGCTCATGTGCAACGTCATCCTCCAGTGAGTTGGCACCTGCATTCTCCTTTCCCCACCTCCCTGGCTCCTGTGCACTTGTTGACAATGTCTCACCACATGCAGATCCTTCCTCGATTCTAGCCTTTAAAATATATCCAGTGCCAGCATCTGATCTGGTGGCTGCGGGTGTGAGATTGAGTAATTTCTTTTCCTCTTCCTCTCCTGACTGGTAAGATTCCAGTTCTTGAGCATTTGAAATAAGAAAGGGTCAAGGATTGTGGTATGGTGAGGGGAGAGAAGACAGTAAGAAGTGCATGTTCACACCATCTGCAGCTACTAAGTTAGAGAATGTGGAGTGAGGGAGAAGTGGGAAGGAGGATTAGGTATGCAGATACCCTCATCAATAATTCCTCCAGCACTATCAGGTGTGCTTGTTCTCCTCCAGTTCTTTTTCCTTCTGCCTCCTGTTATGTGCCATATTCTCCTGCAAGAAAGAGGGAAGTGTGTCAGTGTGAATGTCCTGCAATATGTTGAGTGTTGTGGCTGTCATGGTTTAATAACTGGCAGTGTGTGAAAGCTGTGAGTTGTGGGTGCAAGGCTTGTAACAGTGCTAAGTAGGGAGGGGGAGGTGAAGCATGAATTTTGGAGTTGATTACTGATTGATAGGTGAGTGATGGGGGTTTAGAGAATTGAGCAGTGGATGAGACTATTGGTGCAGTTGGTAGGATATAATATTTGAAGATGAACTCACACCACTTGACAACACATGTGAGATGGTTAAACTTTGTCCTGCATTGCATCGTATTCTTGGAGCAACAGTCCTGACATTGACCTCCATCACTACTTGTTTCCATTGCCTTCTGAGCATCTGTCTGGAAGGGCTCCTGCCCCCCCACCACTATGGATACAGGACATCTCTCCTTCTTTCCATCTCTTCCACCAAGACCTCAAATCTGAAACTTTGGTGCTCGCGCTCTCAGATGTTCATCCATTTCTCAAAGTATCACAACTCTGATAGATGTTCAAAAAAATTCCCACCATTTCTTGCAGCCACAATGCACCTCCCCTTTAAAAGATGCAGGCTGCCTTGAAGTAGTGCTCGGAACTTGCAATATTGGCCCACTGCTGATGTGTGCAATCAATGAACATTTCAGGGACCACTGGCTGTATGCAGCAATAATTTAGAAGATCAGGCAACACTAATTTAATGTGCTGCCAGCAACACAGTGAATGGGCATGGATTAATTGCAGACTGTGATCCCCATGACCATTTTTAGTGCTATGTAATTTAACCCGCATTATTCCAAAAAACCATCCCAATATATTGTAGAGATTCATTGCCTTAACTACTTGAGTTGTTCTGCATCTCTTAGTCTACGAGAAAGTTAAAGGGAATTGTTCAGGGGAAAGGGTGAAAACAGGCATGAGGATGATGCTCTGCTAATCCAATGTGTCGGTTTACAGTCTGGTTTAAGTCTGCAGTTTTGGGGCTAATTAGTGATTACAATGACATAAATGTGCCGAGGGGTGCTAAAACAAATACTTGTAGGTTTAACACTTAAGCAGAGATTAGAAACAGTTTTCTTTGTGTTAAATGTAGCCTCCATGCATCTTCCACTGAAGGTGTGGAGTGTGTTGGCTGACACAAAATGGAATGTTTCAGGATGGCTCAGGACCAAGGAAGAGGACAAATACATTCTCAGAAGCAGCACTGGAGCTCCTGGTAGAGGAGGTGCAGAGGAGGATGGATGCCTTGTACCCCTTGGTTGGAAGAAAGCCACATAGGCAATTAATGGGGCAGATGTAGGAAGAGATTGCCCAGGAAGTAACAGAGAGGAGCCCTGTCCCAAGGCCATGGCTCCAATGCTGTAAAAAATGTAATGACTTGATGTGAGTGGTCAAGGTACAATCCCATCTCATAAACACACTGCTCAATAACTGCACCATCATCAACATCACAACCTCAACACACTGCATCAACCATCTAACTACACACCAACATTCACACGACCCACATCATTGCATCCTTCACAGGCACAATTCATACCTCAAAACATCTCACAGCTCTTCAACCATATGAGCATCACACACACCACACCTGCCAATACGCTCCTTCACAATCACTACTTTTTCTCTTCCAGGACAAGATAGCACAATGCAGGCACTAGCAGAACCTGGCTAGGTGAGGGAACGGATGACTCCATGAGATCACTCCCCAAAGAGACAGTATTGAGGATGATCGGGTGGGGATTGGCAGACGCCATGGTCACAGGCAGACAGGAGACATCTTGTCCAGTGGTATGGGACCACACTAGCTTCCTTACATACTCAGAACTATTCCTGATCACTAATCCCCAAACCTACCCTCATTCACAAGCTCCATATGGTCTCATCATATGCGATCACACACATACTCCTGTAGTGGCTGTACACAATGCACCCTAACACCCCGGTTTTATCATTGCAGGCTCCCAGGATCAAGACCCAACCTCCCCCCAACCCCCCACATCCCACTCCCGCCCAGACGAAGAGGAGGAGAACGAGGAAATTGGCACTGGGTCAATTGCGACCATTGTTACAGGCATCTGTTCAGAGACTCGCACCACATGTAACTTATAGCTAATGTAGAACACTGATTCTCACATTGAGACACACCAGTACTCATGGGCAGCAGCAGCCATGCCAGGTGGAAGGGACACCACAGGTGTCACCTTGACGGGGGCAAAGTCACATACAGGTTCTGCTGTAGAGGAGTCAGATGAGGTCCTTGCAGGGAAAAGCTTCAGAAGAAGACTAATGGGTTTGACAAACAAAATGTTTGGTGCAATGGACAGCCAGCTTGAAAGCTTACAGCTCGTAGCTAGGGGAATGGCAGAGTCTCCCACCAGCTTGGCTTGATGCAGAGGCTGGAACTCATCCTCTGCAGTGTGGAGACACTGGCCAATTTCATCCAGCAAACTATGAAGCTCGACATCATGCATTATGTGATGACTGAGGTCACAGCTTCCACTGCAGCTATTGCACATTCCATAGAATGACAAACAGCTTCCATTGCACTGCTAGAAACTTCCATGGAATAGCAAAGTGCTACAGTGGAAGCTCAGGCAACTGCCGTGGTGGATCTGGGCTCCTCAGTTGAAAGGGGTTGAAAGAGTTTCTCTGGTGCCCAGAGATCTGTCCTCTAGTATATCACTGGACTGGCTGAACAGATGCCTTGGATTCATGGAACAGGAACCTACTGGCCTCTCTCCAGTTGGCAACACTCGCTCCTGCCCTCACTACTACACTATTGCCTTTGCTGTTGCCTGTCAACTAGGCAGTCCAGGCTGCTGAAGCCCATGCTGAAATGGTGCAATCTGAGGTGGGGCCATCATGACCCATAGCCTCTCAAGGGCGTCATAGCAGGACATCTGAACTTCCCTCTATAGATTTGCAGCAGCCATCAAACTCACCCGCTGCAGTTACTTGGGTTGTACTTTGTAGAAGCACCAGATTAGGGAAGAGCACATATTTAGGAAAGCCACTGAGGGTAAGCACCAGTTCTGTGGTTATGTCATGTTTTCATTGTTTGTGTTTACTGTAGGTAAAGAACGAATATGGCAATTTTGTAATCCTGGAACTGATGCTTGATTTTATTGTGTTGTTCATGGGGAAGTGGTTGAATGGATTGATTGTAGATGGTGGACTACTTGATGGATCCTCAGCCGTGGAAGGTAAGGCAACAGTGCTCCAAAGTCTGATGGTGAAAGACGTCGCTCAAAAATGGTCTTCAATTAAATGGTAAGGCCCAGCCTCCTCCTGCACTGATCTTGGGTCATGTAAATGTAGGGGTACTGCTCTCTAAAGGCTCTGAATGAATAGGGCATCCTGTTGGAGAGCCCTCCTCACCCTCCTGTTTGACCTCATCTCCTCCCATTCCTCCTCAAAACCAAGGGGGAACACTTAGCTAGATCCTCATGACCAAGTACTCCCTTTCTCCTGGTGACTCTTATAAGGTGTTAAATGAAGTACAGTAGCATAGTACTCACTCTCTTCAGGTGAAGTCCTCAGAGGATTTCCAGGAAAAATGTTGATAGAGCGTCGGTGAAGTTTTGACAAAGTCTGCCAGAAGTTTCCCAATGTGCCTCAAACATCCTCTTCATACACAGTGTAGTCAGTCAATTTCAATCAGCAAGTGAACAGTGAAAGCTGAACATGGCTTTAAGTAGTGCTAGAAATCCTCAGCATGTACTAGCTTACTCCTCTTCAGCTGGACAGTATTGGGAGAGGTTGTTGATTGAAGCGCTAGCCACCAAAATAGTATGCAGTCTCTTTAATGAGCATGAGCAGGCAATTTATTTGTTAATCAGAGGCTTAATACTCCTCTGTACAGCCATTCTGAGCACACACTTCAACTCTTTTACCAAGATGGACTCTTGCATTGCATTCAAGACCCCAACTTGACCACCTTAGAAGCTCTTTTCTGCCTCAAGTATCTGGGGAAAATAATGCACAGACCCTCTTATTATTCTCACATTGTTTCTGCTAATGCTTCACTGATGTCTGTATTTATACATCTGCACCCCGCCCCCCGCACTCCCCCCAGCCCCAATACATCCCTACTGTCCGGAGGTCTATTGACAACTCCTACCAGAGTCTTACATCCTTTGATGCTTCTTCATTCTACTCACTGTTTCCACTGCCTGATCACAATTACTGAAATCTTTTCTCTCCACGGTTGTTGATTAGTAGTTATGGCATTTTGTAGTTTTGTTTCACTTTGTTTTCCATTGCTACAGGCTCTGTTCCCCAGCAGTATGTTTGTTCTGATTTCCAGCCCTCTACGCCAATCTGGTATAATTGTTTAATGTGGCAATCCCTGTTGAAAGTTACTATGTAATACATCTTTGAGTTAATTGAATGTCATGGATGTGATTCTGGAACTGTATTCAGTGTTCTTTGCTGTCTCAGTGTCAGCATGTGTGCATGGAACATATTTTGTTAGTTAATTTCAAACATTTCCTTTTGCTAATGAACTATGTTTGTTACATTTAAATGGATATTCAATTAAGTGTGTGGCCATAGTGTTTTCTGTTTTCATTCATGCTGTGCCAGTCTGATGGTGTTTCATATATTATTACTCGGAAGGATTAGTATTTTTATGTACTTGACACTGTTCTATGATTCTGAATGATATCAGCACAATTACATTGGGTTTGTATGAAGGAAATTTCAGAGTGACTTACCTGAGGCATAAACTATAACATAATTCACTGCTATAAACAAAACATTTGTCATACAGATTAAAATTTAACCGTTACTTCAAGTTGCAGGCTATTTCCCACACCTATAGGCAATATATTCTGCTTATAAACTATCTTACCTGATGTAATTTTTGGCTGAAGGAAGAATAACATTACTTTAAATCTATACTGCAAAACTGAACAAAATTCTTGTTATGTACCAACATGGCTTAGCAATGCAATTATCTTTGTTTAGTTTAGTTTAGAGATACAGCACTGAAACAGGCCCTTCGGCCCACCGAAGTCTGTACCGACCATCAACCACCCATTTATACTAACCTTACACTAATCCCATATTGCTACCATATCCCCACCTGTCCCTATATTTCCCTACCACCTACCTCTACTAGTGGCAATTTATAATGGCCAATTTACCTACCAACCTGCAAGTCTTTTGGCTTGTGGGAGGAAACCGGAGCACCCGGAGAAACCCCACGCAGGCACAGGGAGAACTTGCAAACTCCACACAGGCAGTACCCAGAATTGAACCCAGGTCGTTGGAGCTGTGAGGCTGCGGTGCTAACCACTGCGCCACTGTGCTAACATATGCAAGCATAACATTGAGCCCTCCTTCACGTTCTACATCAACATAGCATCAATCAAGTTATTGGTCCTGTCACAGTCACATTTCTTTCTTCTCAATCATGTGAGACTTTGCAAATCCTCGGGACTTCCTTTCTTATATATCTATGCAACATTGCAACCTTTATCCACTTGCTCAGTTAAAACTCAGATGAATATCAAACCTCTGTTTGAAGCTGCAGAATATGTCTATAATTTTGTTAATACCTGTTCAACTTTATAAACTGCTTATCATGTAACAATAAACAGAGTTTGCAATGTCATGATGACTGAATATTCCCATATACCATTTTTCTGGGTTTTTTTTTTAGTAGATCCTGCATTGTCATATCCAAAAAATTCACTTTGTTTTCAGTCAGAGATTAAATCTGTCCCTTAGTTTTGTGGGTCTGTCTTTTAATACTTCACAACCTGGAGTTGTATAAAGTCATAGTCAGCACCTTTTCAATAAATGCTCTTCACTGTGACAAGAACAAATAACAGAGCATTGTACCATTCATAGCTGCAAATAAAAATGTTAAATAATATTGATTAATTTTTTACTGAAATGAAAAATCGAGCAATTGAGAAACTGTTGCAGAGCTCAAGTTCATTGGGGAAGAAATGGCTTACATCAAAATATTCAAAATTATTGAGATGCCAGGAGAAAAGGCTACATAAAGCACGGCTATACAGAATGCACCCTTTCACAGGGTCTGTACAATTTATTCCATGACCTGTGAAATATCCAGGAAAAAATCAGTTTCACTGATGGTTCATAATATGC